>NC_091481.1:84020468-84337968 GCF_036971445.1 Narcine bancroftii
TGAATGTTGCAAGCTGGTTCATCATATGAAAGTTTGCACAATGATCCTGCCACAAAACACCGAATTTCATGGCAGTAAATTCTGATCCTAAATCTTCTAAGATACAAACTGTGATCCATGTGTATTCCCACTGAACAGTTGGGAACAAAATCTCTCCACTTATTTAGGAAGGCGCAAAGCACAAAAGCAGGATTGGTGCCGGAGGGGGAGGGGGGGGGGTTCCCTCCGCCCACCAATGACATGCTGTGCCCCCCCCCCCAATATGGAAGCGGCTATCCCTGGCCGTCAGATCTGCCCCCACTCCCTCCTGGGTCGCTAGCATGACGCACGCTAGCGACTCTCCACCTGCCCCCAGCTGTGTCACTAGCATGGGTCAAGAGACTAGTTATTTCCTGGAGCGTTGAGCAGGTCACTTGTGGTGCTTTCACAGTGACCCTTGAAACCTGGT
This sequence comes from Narcine bancroftii, assembly GCF_036971445.1. Taxonomy (NCBI): domain Eukaryota; kingdom Metazoa; phylum Chordata; class Chondrichthyes; order Torpediniformes; family Narcinidae; genus Narcine; species Narcine bancroftii. The sequence goes on from NC_091481.1 coordinate 84,020,917, forward strand.
ATTTAATTGCCTTTTTACTTTTCACTTAGCTGTGTGAACATGACTGACACGGGATGGGGGATCATTTTCATCCTAGTAGTTACCTGCCAATGTCGGTGGTATTGGAACTGATGGGTTTTGTATCGGCTCCCGTGTAAAAGGCTTAACCGCCTTCCCGGGGTGCCAACGCTGTAACGCTGCAGGTCCTGCCTCCTTTTGCTCCGGGATGCCGGGTCCCGATGTATACGGTTGCAGTCACTTGGCTTTTCCTGGTTCAGTGTGAAAGGTCCTATCCGACCTGACCTGGCTTTAAACATGGGTCGATGACACTCCAATTTAATGGGATCTCAGTGTGAAAGCACCTCATTGGAGTACTGTGTACAGCACACATGTCAAACTCTGGCCCGCGGGCCGATATAATTATATTTGGCCCGCAAGATCATATTAAATATATATTAGAGTTGCCCCGCTGGCCGCCGCGCCAGTATAGCACATGCACACTGAAGGTGAAAATGAAGACGCCGGAGGTGTGGAGGGATCACAAGGTCCCGAATCCCAGGGATCGGAGCGCCGCACTCAGCCCGCCCGGCTCCTGGACACACAGACGCGGCTGGAGTTGGGGACCATCCTCGCTGGGTCTGCGCTTCAGCGGCGACGCCAGACCGAATGTGGCGGACCCTGCCTCCCGCTCCTTTTGTTGGAGACGAGCCCGGCGCCGTGAGATCGCAGTTTAATACCTCTCCAACCATGGGAGGGGGGTGGGAGCAACGCGCTCTTCTCAGCCAATTCCTCCACCGCCACGGATGCCGGCGTTTCAACGGGGGGTTCGGGTGCCTTCGTCAGGCGACCTGTTGGTCCAAGACAAGGGGAGAGCGTACAAACTCCACACAGACAGCACCTGAACTCGGGTGAACGTGGAGCTGCGACCCCACATTCCACATCAGGACTGTGTGTAAGATTGGGAGCAGTGAGACGGAAGCTTATTTTGTTCCTGTGATTTAAGCCTTTCTTGGGGTGGGGGGGGGGGGTCCTTCTCTGACCACTTGCCTAACAATTAACCTAATCAGATGTGGAGTTACCACAATACAACAGTTCTCAACCTTTTTCTTTCCACTCGCGTCCCTGTGCCGTTGGTGCTCTGTGATTAGTAAGGGATTGCTTAAGGTGGTCTGTAGGTGGAAAGAAAAAGTTTGAAGACCTCTGCTTTAATCGTCCCTCATTGACTCGTCATGTACACGGTTTCAGATCTCCAAAGGAAATGGGCCAATGACAATGAAAGAGTTTATCCAAAACTATTATTAAACATTTATTTTAATAAGAAAAAGTTTAACATTACATATGTTGAAAGAAGAGAAAACATGCAGATGTTGTTGAAAATTTTCAATAAATATTTAGTTCGGCCCTCGACTTAGTCCAAGTTTTTAATTTTGGCCCTCCGTGAATTTGAGTTTGACACCCCTGGTGTACAGTTTTGGCCGCCTTATTTGAGAAAGGATGTGTAGGCATTGGAGAGGGTTCAGAAAAGATTTACTAGACTGATACCAGGAATGAAAGGGTTGGCATATGTGGAACATTTGTCGGCTTTATGACTGTACTTGTTGAGGACAGAAGGATGAGGGGGAACCTCATAGAGACAATTTGAACGCTGAAAGGCTTGGACAGATGTGCCGAGGATGTTTCCCGTGGTTGGGGAGTCGGGGACAAGAGGGCTCAACTTTAGGATAAAAGAGCATCAATTTAAAACATGCATAGAGATTTGCTTAGCCGGGGGTTGTGAGATCAGTGGGTGTATTTAATGCAGAGATTAACAAGTATTTGATCAGGGGATCATGGGTTACAGGGAGAAGGCCGGCGAGTAGGGCTGAGTGAATGGATGGATCCGCTCATGATTAGAATAGCGGAGCCGACTCGATGGGCCAACTTCTGCTCCTGTATCTTTATGATCTTGTCACTGCAACAAAAAAAAAATCATTGGGCCTCTGGGACTAAAGCCTTTTAAATTGTGAGACAGTGCATCCTTGGAACGGGCATGGTTGAGGTGGTTGCCCACCCTCCCATAGACTTTGTTTGCAAGAAGGTCTGGAGAGGTGATGTCGCAGGCCAAGTTAACCACCCTCTGGAGTTTATTCCTGTCCTGAGAGTTGGGGCCTCCGTCCCAGCCAGAATGCTCTCCACAGGACACCTGTAGAAGTTTTTGAGTCTTCAGTGACAAGCCAAATCTCCTCAGGCACCTCGCAAATTATAGCCGCCGCCTTTGTGATTGTGTCAACGTGGAGGCTCAAGAGCAGATCCTCTGAGATGGTGACACCCAGGAATTTGAAGTTCTTGACCCTCTCCACTGTTGAGCCCTCGATTAGGACTGGGCCCGTGTTCTCCTGACTTCCTCCTGAAGTCTGCAATCATCTTGGTTTTTCTGACATTGAGCGCAGGGTTACACCAACTTTTTTTAATCAGTTTTAAAACCTGCTTCATACTTTCATAGAGGCTCCATGATAATAACCGCCCTTGGGCAACGCCCAACAGCTCAGACATCGCAATTTTTTGGGTGCGCTTGGTATAGGATAAAGCCATGAAAATGGGGACCTGACTTACCTGAAGGTTGGCTTGTGTGCCGAAATATACAGTACATGGCAGTAGGCGTGGTCATTGATGTAAAAGTTAGTCCTCCTACAAGGAGCATTGTCACGAGAGGATTTTATGCACTCTGCCTTTTATAACTACCAACGCAAAGCTAAATGTATCTTCATGCATGGGAGTTATCATTGCGAAGTATTGTCCCTTCTGTGGCTTGGTGCACAGATTGAAAATTTCAGGGTGGTTGTTGAAATCCGTAATTATGCATTTTCATATGACGAGGTTTCTGGCTGTATGTTAATGGAGTAAATCCTGTTGTCTTGCCCTGCCATTCCCAATGGGGGCACAGCATATTTAAAGGAGTGGGGGGCACCACGGAATGAAATCCTGAAGCATGTAGTCGGTAGGAGAGAAATAAGGATGAAACCAACTACTTCACGGGGAAGGGGACCCATAAACTTTAAGCGGAATCCTCAGGAAGACCCAGCCAAAAAATAAAAAAGGTGGAGACTGGCTGTTGGCAGTTAAAATCGTAGAGGTTGTGTGGACAAGGAGGCCTGGCCTTGGAGGCTGCCATGATGTATTTGGCATTGTATAATTGAGTGCAAACGGGAGGACGATGAGCCGGTGGTGGAAGAAACGGGTTACTTGTTTGTCCAGAATAGCTCTCGGCGGGTGGGGGGGAAGGAGTGGCCGTGATGCTGACCTTGCCTGCGTTTAATATGCAACCGCTGTTAAATTCCCCACTAGTTAAAATTCCCCGCTTCTTTATTTTGCCTTTTTTAAAAAACAGATGTGCCGGAGTGCAATCCGGCAGCACCTCATCCCAGGTTAGTGGGATGTGAGGGGGGAGGGGGGATCCATCGAGTCACAGGAAGAAGTCGCATACTCCACACAGGGCTTGTGGTCAGGATTGAACCCAGGGCTCCGATACTTCGAAGTGGAGGTTCTTGCTGCCTCGGTTCTGGAGGTAACGTGCTGAATAATCCCGATGCATGGCCCTTCTCAGCTGTGTGTTTGTGCGTGTGTTCAAAAGCGTGGAGTTTAGTGTGTGAGAAAGCCAGTCCTCTGCTCTGGGCTCCCCACAGATAGAGCAGTAGGTGTACTTCACCATCCACTCCTCAGCTTGACACCAGGAAGGGCTGATGCGCTTTTATCTTGACCCACAGGAAAGGCCACTTCTACGAGCTATTTTGTCTTTAACGTTTGTAGAATTTTAAATTTGAAGGAAAACACAAATGCTGGGAAAGCTCATTCAGTCAGGCAGCATCTGTGGAACGAGAAACCAGTTGGGGCTCTGATGAGAGACATTGCCTCAGAATAATTTCTCTTTCCACGGATGCTGCCTGACCTGCCGAGTTCTTCCAGCATTGTTGTCTTGGATTTGAGCACCTGCAGTGTTGTTTCTCATGTTTTGAAAACCTGACCTATAGTCTCAGAGTGGTCGGGGCACCTGAGCGTGAAGCCTCAGTGGGTTTGATTTGATGATACAGAAGACCCTTCTGACCCATGAAACCTGTGCAGCCCAATTACACCCCAATGCTCAGCTTCTTCCCAAGCGCAGCTGAACAACTAGCCTTCCAAGATTCTCATTTGCACTCTCGCTCGCACCGGGTTTCGAGTCCCGCACTGCCTGTAAGGAATTTGTACTAACAGCGGCAGATTCAAACATGCTGGATCACAGAACGCCAGATAAGAAAGCTACAACCTGTACTTGTCCTGCATATGCATTGTTTGTCCGGCTGTGTGTCTGCATGTTTTTTCACGGAGGACTGGAGAAGAGATGGGTTTTTTAAATGAAAGGAGAGAAGATGTATTTCCATCCGGTTGGAGGGTGCCCAGTTGAAAGATGAGGTTTTGTTCCTCCAATTTACAGATGGACTCACTCTGGCAATACACAAGGCCATGGACAGATATGTGGGCAAGGGAATGGGATGGAGAATTGAAGTGGGTGGCCACTGGGAGATCAACACTATTGGGGCGGATGGAGCCGAGGCGCTCAACAAAATGATCTCCCAGTCTCTCAATGTGGAGGTGTCCCCTGCAAATTCACAGGTAAAATGTTGCTTCACTTGGAAGGACACTTTTGGGGGCTACCCGAATGGTGGTGGGGGGTGGGAGGTGTGGGTGCAAGTGGAGCATCTCCTGCAGTCGCAGGGCTAGGTCCCAAGTGGACGATTGGTGAGGAGGGAGGTATGGACAAGGGAGTCATGGAGAGCGTTGTCCCTGCGGAAGGAGGAGAGGGAAATATGTGTCTAGTGGTGGGAGCAGGAAAGGTCATGACATTTACATATGGCAAATATACACAATAGAGGGTTCACCACAGACACCGAGTCTGGTGAGGACAAGAGGAATCCTGTTCTTGTTGCACATGGAGGTGGAGAGGGCCGGGGCAGATGTGCAGGTAATAGGGGATATGTGGGTGGGTGCAGAGTTGATGGTGGTAGAGGAAAAGCCACATTGTTTGAAGGAGGAGGATATCTGATGATCTGGCCTGGAAGTCCTCGTCTTGGGTGCCGATGAGATGGAGGAATTGAGCGAATGGAATGGAATCCTTAAAGGGGACAGGGTGGGAAGAGGTGTAGTTGCAGTAGCTGTGGTGGGTTTATGTCAGTCGAGAGTTTGTCTCCTACGATGGAGACAGAGTCTGAGGGAAGGGGGAGTGTTGCTAGAGATGGACCAAGTGGAATTTGAGGTCCCATTCCTTTGCTCATGTCTGTGCATGGTCTCGTGTACTGCCAGAGTGAGACCACCGTAACAAAACCTTGTCTTCCGACTGGGTTCCCTTCAACTGGATGAAATTAATATCGACTTCTCTGGCCACCCCACCCCCTGCTTCCCCCACCCTCTCCACTCCCCCTCTCCTTTTGCACAAACGTGATAAATTCCACCTAGTCCCTGATCACATCCAATTAACGCCTTTTGTTGGTCTGGATTCCTCCCCCATGGTTTGAATTCGGAGACTTTCTGATCTATCCTGCTTCAGCCTTTTCTGATTTTTTTTTTACTCTCTCCCTCTTCCTCCCCCCCCACTCCCCTGAAGAAGGGCTCAGGCCCAAAACTTAGGCAATATACATCTTTGTCTCCTTGGAATATATCCCCTGTGAGTAAGGTGGGGGGGGGGGTGGGTAGCTACTGTATATCTATATCCACTTTCACATTCCTAGGAAGTGGGTAAACTTACCAGGCATGCTGCATTCGGGAGCCTTTCCTACTTCACCTTGATTTACCTGGTTAATCGGCGACCCAGCATTTTAAGGAAGGGGGGGGGGTCCAGCCTTCAGCGGTGACTATGTGCGAGCTAGTTGTGCTTTCACACAGCCAGAAGGTGGTTAACTTGGACGAGCTCTTCCCTCCCCGTCCCCCACTCAGCAAGTGTCAGAGCCCGGATGAATTTAACTCTCCCTGTCAGGTTGGGATGTTTCACACCGCGCGATTATCGGATACGGACCTGGGAAATTACCCGGTTCAACCCACATGTAATTGGCAGTGTGAAATTGTCACAAAAAGACCAGCTGAGTTCCTCCAGCATTTTGATGTGTTTATTACAGCCACTAGTATCTGAAGCCTATCATGTTTCGCTCAGTAAACAATGTTCATTGGGTGGAAAGAGGGATGCTTGAGTGCACCACAGAGGTTGTTTGGAGCCAACTGTGCATAACATGGAGACAATGTGAAAGTGCATTATTTAAAACATAAGATGCATGGAAGTTTGACTTCTTTTTCTTTCTCTTCCCTCTCACTGATCATCCAACAGCCAAATGTCCTCTGGACCCGTAAGTATATTTGATATTACTTGCTATTTAAAGATGGTCGGGATTAATGCTTGGTTTAAATTCCTACGGTTTCAAATTTGTACACTGTTCTCCAGTGAACTGAGGGAGTTGGTGGGGAATTGTCTGGGTTTTGAAAGGTACTAATGTTACCTGAAGCTGCTAGCTTCCCATGACAATAGTGTCCTTGATGGATTACTTGTGCCCGTAAACTTGAGGCGAAACTTTCAGCAGGTATTGATCATAGATAAGTTAGTTCTGAAACTCCATAACACAAGATTATCATGGTATTTTGTAATAGCGTGGTTTAACAAGATCTATTGACATCCCGTGTTGACCCTTGCTTTGTAGGCCGAGCAGCCCCGTCACATTTCACAGGTTGAAGCCTACGAAAATGATGAGGAGAGACGCTTCCGGCAAATCTTCAAAAGCCTGGCGGGAGATGTAAGCATGCATGCGACTAATCTTGGTTTAGACTTTTTTCTTTTGACCCTTGATGTCTTCCACACGAACCTTTGTTATTGTAGACTTCTCTCTCAAGTGGCCTCAGGTGAGGTAGCTGAGCACTGGAGGGTAACTAATGTTGATTTTATTTAAGGAGCGCTTCAGGGGTGTGAAGTGTTAGGGAAACCATTCAGGTCAGATTGCCATTGAAGTTGTTTTTTTTTGGTTGACTGACTTTTTCTGACAATAATTCTTGTGTTAAAATGTATTAAAGCAAGTTCTAGAACAGTCAAATTTAGAATCTTTATTCTGTTGTTTTGTCTCCTTGGGCAACGTGTGATGGCTTTGCTCTGTGTACTTTCTCTTTGCCCCTTGCATCAAAACGTGCTTGGTCTTTGCTCTGAACTTGGATCTCCCAGCAACGTTGGGAAAGGGCGAGGTTCTGAATTTGTTGGGCTCAAGAGATGAGAGCTCTGATGGATTGGCAGAATTTGTCCCTCAACAGATGAGAGGCTAATAAAGATGTCGCTAATTATTCACTCAGTTAGTTTCTAGGTCAAGACGGTTTTCCTAATCATAGAACATTATAGCACAGACAACTGGCTCTTCGACCCTTCTAGTCTGTGCCAACCTATTATTCTACTGACCTGCACCCTGACCGTAGCCCTCCATGACCTTCCCATCCATGTACCTGTCCAAATATTTTTAAATGTGAAAAATAAGCCTGCATTCACCACTTCAGCTTGCAGCTTGTTCCACACTCTCACTAAACTTATTTCTTTTCACCCTTAACCCATGTCCTCTGGTTTATATCTCTCCTACCCTCAGAGGAAGAAGCCGACTTGCATTTACTCTGCCTGTCCCCTTCATACTTTTGTATTCCTCTATCAAATCTCCCCTCATTCTTCTACGGTCCAGGGAAATAAAGTCCTTACCTGTTTAACGTTTCCCCGTAACTCAGTTCTGGGACTTAACATCCTAGTGAATCTTTTCTGCATTGATATCTTTCCTGAAGTTCGGTGACCAAAACTGCACATAATACTCCAAATTTGGCCTCGCCAATGTTTTGTACAACGTTGTCATAACACCCCAACTCAGAAACTCAATACTTTGATTCATGAAGGCCAAAAGCTCTCTTTACAACCCTATGCACCCGTGATGCCACTTTCAGGGAATTGTATATCTGAGTTCCCGGATCCCTCTCTTCAACTGCACACTTCAGGGCATGTCCTTTCTTGGTTTGCCTTTGTAAAATGTAGCACCTCACACTTGTCTGGGTCTGCCATTTTCCCAGCTCCCTTCACAAGCTTTGAAAGCCGAATATCGTAAACGACTAAAGGTGGATTGATCATTTATTTTTTGGGAAGAATAAGGAGTTGTCTTCTTACAAGATCCTATTTCTGTGTTGTATGTCTAAATTTAAAAATGTACTATAAATTAAATGTGTATAAATAAATGTTATCCTAAACCAGTGCAGAGTAGAGGAACACCAAGAAAAATTGTACTTTTCAATGGTGATCTCTTGTGCTTGGATAGCAGGGGAGTGGAGTTTCTTGTATTTCTCCTGTTAAATGCTATCTGCTTGCAATATTTGGCATTGTAAAGGTTAAAACTTTGTGGTTTTGATTCTCCGTTAATAGAGATTAATGGCGAAGATAGGTCTCGTTCCAAGTGACTTGAGTTGTTTTCTTTATTTTGAAGGACATGGAAGTCAGCCCAACAGAACTGATGAATATTCTCAACAAAATTGTTCGCAGGCGTAAGTGTTTTGGGCCCATGTGGTTATGATATTGTCCGGAATTGTTTGTCGAGGGCTGGCATGACTCAGTAGTCCCTGGAGTCTTAACCTCTGGAACTTGCGCATTTAATCTTGGCTGCTTCATTCAGAGCGAGAGCTGCACAAACATGGGAGGGGTTTTTTAAAAGAAGATATTTAAATTTGTGAACTCCCATTCAGTTTTCAGTGCATTCTTTTTTTTGAATATTTTATGATTTTCCAAACTTGAACAGTTATCGGCGTCAATGCTAACGATACCAGCACTGACGACAATTTACAATTATCCACAGTTTTCTGCAGAGTTCAAGCTCTTTTCATCTCCCTCCCTCCCCTTATGTAGAAACCCTTTGGATTTATTTTTATGTTGCTTGACAAAGCAACCTTGTATCTCCTCTTAGCCTTTCTAATTTCTTCCTTCAGATTCTTTTTACATTCTTTATAATCCTCTAACACATTTCCACTTAACAGTAGGCCTTCCGTACACTGGTCTGGCTCAAGACTGAAACAAATCGGGGTTTTGCTTTTTGCCCCATTTGATTTATTTTTAACACAACTGTGTTGATAACTTTTAAATTTAATTTTTAAAATTAGACATACAGCACGGTAACGGGCACTTTCAGCTCACGAGCTTGGCCGCCCAATTACACCCAATTAACCTACAACCCTCTTATGTTTTTGAACGGTGGGTGGAAAACCTAGTGGAAGCCCACACAGACATGGGGGGGGGGTGGGGTGGAGGGAGAACATACAAACTCCTTGCAGGCAGCGCTGGATTCAAACCCGGGTCACTGGCACTGCCCTGAAATGAAAATGTTCTGCCTTTCTTCGTCACTTCAAGCCGGGCAAGTCCTCCAGCATGGAAATGGGCCTTGCTTGTCCGTGCCGAACACCGTGCCCATCTGCTTTAGTCCCACTTTAGGCCCAGGCCCCAAACCCCTCCCATCCATGGAGTTATCAAGGGTTTCCTAAAGGAAGCTGATGCACATAAAGGCAAGGAAGTGAATCACAAAAAGGACTCCTGTAAAGGTTAATTGGCTCACGCATTGCTCAAGGTGTCTTGAATTTGTTATTAGAATGAGAACAAAATGTAACCATCTGCCCGAACCTCCAGCACCTTCTCTTATCAGAGAACTATCTTTCTTGGCCCTTTTCCCCATCACTTCTCTCCCCCCTCCCCCCCATCTATATCACCCGTTTGCCCCACCCTTCACCCCCAGCACCTCTTTTCCACTTCTGCCTGATCAAAAAGGGCTTGTGCCCAAAATATCAGCTGCCTTTCCTTCCTCTGGATGCCGCGAGACCCGCCGAGGTTCGTCTTGCTTGCTGCACTCGGCAACAGCAGGTGCAGGCTTCTTGCTTGCCTCCACTTGAAATCTTGTGTGCTGGATGTGGATTTGGGTGGCATCAACTGCCCTGAGCATGACTGCTAGTATCATACAGTAAAACCTCTGTTATCCGGAATTCAAGCAAAATACAAGGGCGGAAAAAAATACCAGTAGGCAGGTTTAAAATTGGCACGCTTCGCTGTGAGTTCGCCAATCAAGTAACGTGCAGTGTCAAGCTACCAGAAAATTCACTTTTCCAGCATCTACCGATCCCCATACGTGCTGGATACCAGGGGGTTTACTGATTTTTTTGGGTATTTTGCTCCTACTAATAATTTGCGCCATTGCTCTCCTGTTCATTGTGGGGGCGTCCTTGATTTCTAAAGTGATCGTAGGTACTTAATTTTGAGAACAATGGGAAGTGCAGGTAACTAGTTTGTTCTCTTCCCGCAGATGAAGACCTAAAGACTGATGGTTTCAGCTTGGAGTCCTGTCGCAGTATGGTGGCTGTAATGGATGTATCTTTTCACTCGTAGGCACCATTGCCCCTTTTTTTTTAAGCTCTAAGGCTCTGCCTGCTGACCTTGTCTGTGGCTCGCTCCACTGCTCTTGGAGCTCTGTTTGTAAAGTCCCTCCGTTAATTCGCTGTTATGTTGTGGGGGTGGGGGGGGGGAAAAGAGTGGCAGAATTGTAGTTTCCTGTCGCTTGGAGGATCTGGGTGGAATTCGAGGGTGAAGGATGGTGGTGGTGTGAAATCGGTATCACTGCCTAAACAGGAGTTTGTTGTAAAAACCCGATGGCTTCGTTCTACTCCAGTTCAGAGTTGATGTGCAGCCTGCAGCCTCTCCCACAGCTGAGGGGGGTTGGGGTGGGAAACGATGGCTTCGTTCTACTCCAGTTCAGAGTTGATGTGCAGCCTGCAGCCTCTCCCACAGCTGAGGGGGGTTGGGGTGGGAAATGAGGAACTTTGGTTCTGCATTGCTTCCACCATTCACATTGTGGGGGTTCTGGGTGCTCCCGACATGTGGACCAGCTATTCCCAATATCATCTCATGCCAAACTTCCAGGGATCCCTAAAATCAGAGAATGTTTCATTTCTTCAAGGAAACTGTTCCAAAGATGAATCTGTCAGATCAGGATAATCTGGGAGATGGAAGACGGGTCTGGAATCTGTGAACAATGTGATCAGCCCAGTGTAGCCAACTACATCTTCAACGCGGGAAATGTTTGAGTGAGAGTACATCCAGTGGATTATGAGGATTTTAGGGATGCTGTTGATGTTTCCAGTAAAGTTTCTCCATTGGCAGCTGAGCTCTTGTCTGCCCTGGCTGAATCTTTCCATTGTTTCTTAAAACCCAGGCTTTTAGCTTGACAGTATGCAAGTTGCTGTGTTTGATCCAGATGTTGGGTCAGGATTCCACTAGATTTGGCTGTGCTTGGCTTCTAAATTGGGAAGCCTACTTTGTATCGTCCTTTTGCTGCTGTTCTCCACTCTTATTGAAAACTGTGGGCGAGAATCTGTCGTGGTGGAGAGAATTTGCTTTGGCAAGTCTGCCGAGCCTGGGGCTGAAAGCAAGAATGGGTGAGGGGGGATTGGACATGGTTTGTTGGTGTCTGTGTCATGGGGACACAGCATATTTAAGGGGGAGAACCCCCCCCCGCCCCCCCAAGGACTGAAATCCTAAAATATTTTTGTAGTTGGTTGGAGAGAAGTATGGAAGAAACCAACAAGACCGCTTCATGGGGAAGGTGGCCCATAGAGCAGAGCTGGGGTGGGGGGGAGGGGGCGCAAAGAGCCGAAAGTAAGTTGAGAATGGCTGGTCGAGGAGAACCATTTCCCAGCCTGTTTGAGTGTCCTGTTGGGTGGACTGTAGAGAATGTGCTTTGAATGTTTGAGTTGTCTACATTGCCTTAACTGATCTGTTCAGGCTGACAGCACTGGCAGACTGGGCTTTGAAGAATTTAAATACCTTTGGAACAAGATTAAAAACTGGCAGGTACGTCTGTCCTGAGAGTATGTTATATGCCTCCATATAAATCAGTGTTAATGATGTGGAAACTGTGCTTCAGTTACTTGAGAGGTTTTCTGAGACAATGTTAACCCAAAACCATTCCTTGAAGAGGAATACAATGTGCAATGTTAAAGAATAGTTAACCAGGCAAATGAGGGACTGTAGCTTCCCTTGGCATCCGGCACTATGGGGGGGGGGGGGAATTTGTAGATGCCGGATAAGTGTGTTTTATGGTTGCTTGAAACCTGCTCTTACAATGCCTAACTAATAGCAGTGGAAAATTAACTATTAGGCTGAGTAGGTTTAAGCCTGGGAGGGAGGGGTTCCTTGGCAGGAACAGGGACCTCGGGCTCTACAATTCTTTCTACCCCAAAAGTTCAATGGCACCCCCTGCTGGCATTTTTGGACCCATGGACCTCTAGGGGTCGATATCAACCTTTGGAGACCCCGAAAGTCAGTTATTTAATGTAACAACGTCACTTTATTCAACGAAGGGTGGGGGGCAATGTTGGGGGAGCCTTTACTAAAGCTCAGCCTAGGGGTCCAGGTGGTTGTTAATCCACCACTGACTAATACATCTGCATTAAAAATAAACAGTTTAAAAGACAGAAATACAAGACTGTACTTAAACTGAACAGACTTCAACTGCATGAATATATAAACCTTAAAGCATTTGACTTTATTTCAGTCACATTCTTTGAAGACATTTAACCGTCTCTGCATCTGCAGGTTCCTCCCCCTCCACAGAGCTGCCCGAAAGACAAATAATAACATTATAGATCATTAACCCCCTCCCCCTCCCCCGAGTTTACAGATAAAGGTTCGGACTGGGTAGACTCTTAAGAAGCAGGGATAAGGAGAATTGCCCCAACAGTGAGCGGCATCAACCAGCTCTTCTCAACCTTCCCTTCCCACTTGCATCCCACCTTAATTAATCCCTTACTAATCTCAGAGCACCGACCGATAGCATCGGTATTACTGAAAGTGGCATGTGAGTGAAAAGAAAAAGGGCAGTTTCTTGGGGTACAGCTTCTCAACATTACTGAGTATTAATATCCCAAATGCACCCCCTCCTCAAATTGATTGCTCCCCCCACCCTGTTAAATGTATCCCTCCCAGTCTGGTTCTAATGCTGTGAATCCAGTTTTCTCAAGTGTTGACTGATGCAACTGTGATTCTCACTCCGCAGTCAGTCTACAAAAGGTTCGATGCTGACCAGTCGGGAACAATCAACAGCCAGGAACTGCCTCTGGCATTCGAAGCTGCAGGTATGACATAGCGGAATGCACTGTTTCCTTCTTTTTAACCAAACAGGCCCGTCCTGGAACGGGCTGATGTATCTGTGCTGAGTGTGATGTTGAAATCAAACAAAAAAAACTGCTTCTTTTGCTCCCAATTCGTCCCCGACATATTCGGGTGTCTTTCGAGAAGTCTCGTAAATGCTGTTGTGTCTGCTTCCACCACCGCTCCTGACAGCCCGTGTGAAATATTCACCATGACCCTTGAACTCCCTCCCCCTCATGAGCTGCCAACTGAAGTTGTGAACGTAGGCTCAATTTTGATATTTAAGGAAAATTTGGATAGGTGCATGGATGGGAGGGGCATGGACTGCAGTAGTTCAGGTGCAGGTCAGTGGAACTAGGCAAAATAGTAGTTTGGTACATACTGGATGGGCTGAAAGGCCTGTTTGTATGCTGTAGTATTCTATGGTTCTTAAACACGTGTCCTCCAACGTGTGATTCTTTTGTTCTGTCTCTTGTTCGTTGCATTAAACTGTGGCAATTTTAGATTTAGACATACAGCACAGCAACAGGCCTTTTGGCCCATGAGTCTGTGCTACCCATAACCATATAACCACTTACAGCACAGAACAGGCCAGTTCGGCCCTTCTAGTCCATGCCGTAGCAAATCCCCACCCTCCTAGTCCCACTGACCAGCACCCGGTCCATACCCCTCTAGTCCCCTCCTATCCATGTAACGATCCAGTCTTTCCTTAAATGTAACCAATGATCCCGCCTCGACCACGTCTGCCGGAAGCTCATTCCACATCCCCACCACCCTCTGCGTAAAGAAATTTCCCCTCAGGTTCCCCTTGTAATTTTTCCCCTTCAATCTTAAACCATGCCCTCTAGTTCGAATCTCCCCCACTCTTAATTGAAAAAGCCTATCCACATTTACTCTGTCTGTCCCTTTTAAAATCTTAAACACCTCTATCAAGTCCCCTCTCAATCTTCTACACTCCAGAGAAAAAAGCCCCAGTCTGCACAATCTTTCCCTGTAACTCAGACCCTGAAATCCTGTCAATTACATCCAATTGACCTACAGCTCCCAGCACGTTTTAAAGGGTGGGAAGAAATGGAAGCACCCGGAGGAAACCCACGCAGACGCAGGGAGAACGTACAAACTCCTTACAGACAGCGTGGGATTCGAACCCCGGTCCCCATAGCTGGTGCCGTACCTTCCTGTTGGAAAGATTTAAAAAATTTAATTAGCCTTTTTTAAAATATTTTTTAGAAAAAGCTTCAAACAAGACCTCCACTTGATTTAACTGAACAAATTGATCCACAATTAGCGCAACACTCTTACAGTACCAACCTCCTGGGTTCTAATCAGGCGCTGTCTGTCAGTAGTGTGCATGTTCTCCATGTGTCTGCGCAAGCTTCCTAAGAGCGGAGCGCTTCAGACGTAGGGTAAGGGATCTGACCCTTCAGCCTATCATGCCCATCCCATACCATCTATTCTGCCTTCTGCGGCTATTGAAGTACTGGCCTGTATTTAAACGTGAGGACAGGATCTCGGTTGGGTTTGGAAGTACCCTGTCGATCGTGGCTACGGGGTGAAATTCTGCAGTGATGTATCTGGGATTGGGCCCAGCGTTATGTACTCAGACAACAGCAATAGAAATTAGCCAAGATAGTGGTATCTTTTTCTTTTTAAAATATTTTTACTGATTTTGATAAAGAACGTGCGCAAACAAAAAGGATAGAATTCAATAAGACAGTATGGACAGTTAGTCAAACTAAATAAGATGTTCTGTACATACATAAATTGTAAATTATATCCATAACTCCTATTCTAAATAGTATGTACCCTTGGAGGAAGAATACTAATAATATAAGAAAGGAAAGAAGAAAATAGTAGAGGAGAATAAACCCCTTATCTAACTGCATTGGCAGATGCTATGATTTTATATTGTATATAGATATATTTTAAAGGAGATAAATTGTGGCTGGTTTTTTTTTTAGTCAGTCACAAACAAACAGTTCACAACACAGATCTCATTTAAAATGCCAGAGCTCTGCTCAAGCCAGACAGTCTAGGCTCTGAGTGCCTTTGCAAAAACTTTGAAGGATGCCTATGTAGACTTCAGAAGTATGTGTTAATTGGACGTGCTGTGGATTAATGGATTATTGTTTTGGAAAGCAACAGACGAATGAACTCGGAAGATTGGGTCTGGTGCCGCAGTCTGTCTGAGTGCAGTTTGCTGTTCTAAGAGGGTCATGTAGTTTTCTCTGAGTGAGAGAGAGAATTCAGTTCTACAGTTCAACAGCTGGGACTGGAACAGGACAAGCTGGAACATAAAAAATCCCATTTTGAAGATGGGTTGCAAGTTCTTAGTTCAGCCTGGTTCATACAAGAGGAGATGGCTGGCTGTATAATATTTCATTTGAAATTGGGGAAACAGAAAAGGACCTAAAAGAAAGAGGTTATCATCTGGAAAACCCTGATGGGGCAAGTTTCTTCAGGAAGACGATCGGAAGGAATCAGTTTGTGTCCAACGAACAACAAATCTCTCTCTGAAAACTGACAAGAAGCTTCCTGAGCGGTAACTATTTACCTTTCAAGCACCAAAGTCTGGTGAAATGCATAAATGTTAAATTCTGTGCACAGTATAAGAATTGCCTGATACCAGTGAACTTGGAGGAGTGAGAAGTGAGATTGGACTGGGAATCAAAGAACTTTTCTGAACTTGACACATTACATACAGGTGTGCTTTGAATTAGAAGAGGGTTATTGAGTTAAACTTTGATCCTGTTTTCATGTCGAAAGATCATTAAAAGCAACTTTTGTTTAAATAACCATTTATCTTGGTGAATTTCTATTGCTGGTGGGGTTTGGGGTCCTCTGGGCATCTAATAGTATTAAAAGAAAAACAAAGGTTTATTTAAGAGAAAAACTGGGAAAATACAGAAGTCAAACAATTTAATTACAATGGAGTAAAATTATAAATGTAAGAAAGTGGGTCATAAATGACCCCACCGCCCCCCCATAACTTTTGGAATCTTGTGTCTGAGTTATTAATTGAATAACGAATGTTTTCCATATTCAAACAGGGCCTGATGTCAGGCAATGACTGACCATGAGTAGGTGGGGCAGAGCATCCTCCTATTTAAGTAAAACTGCACACCTCACCAAAAGAGAAGCAAACAAAATGGTGTGTCTCTGAACCAGAGATAGAAGAATAATTCCCTGTTATATTTAAAAATAATATTTTTATTATTAATTGCCAATAACCTGATCTAAACTACTTAACCCCCCCCCCCCAACTATGAGCAGATATACTTGTGTGGGTGTGATGGTTGTTGTTGTGTATTGTAATACCCCAAGTCACTGCACCTTGGGCACAATTCCAGAACATTGGTCCAAAGTTCAGTCTCAGAGAATCCAGTGTTGACCCACAGGCTTTAAACTGGTCAAAGAAGTAATCACTGAGTAGGTGGGAGAGACCGGGGGTGACTGACTGTTGTAAACTCTCAAAGTCCTTGTTGAGTGGCAATCAAAACTCCTCTTTTCCTGGTGAAGGGAACGCGATTTTAGTGGCATTCACAAAGCTTCCAGAACCCTTCCGTGGGGCAGCCGAAATGACCATTGCAATGGTTACGATGGGATTTAAACAATTTCACTTCAGAAGTGATCTTTCCTTTGGCCACGGTGGGATTCAATAGTGACCTCTCCTTTGGCCACACAAAGCCACTCAGCACAGTATTACTCAGTATTGCTCTTGTTCGACTTCCTTAAAATGGCCCCTACCCAACTACTGCTTCTTTAATATGTTGGTCACACTGGACCTGTGTTCCTGGCACACTTCCTCTCTCTTCAGAGGTAGCGAATTTGAGTGTCCCCAGCCTGAAAGCTCTCATCCATTTCCAAAGCTTGCAGCTTAATTCGCTCTTTTAAAGAGACCACCCTCTCAAATGAAAATGAACTGGGAATGCTTAATACCAGGCCAGGAAGTTTTGGTTCACCATCTCCTTTGTCTCCCACCTTTGCAGGATATCCCCTGAATGAAGATCTGTACAGGCTGCTCTATCGCCGATACGCCAATGAATCGGGAGACATGGACTTCGACAACTACATCGCCTGCTTAGTCCGACTGGATGCCATGCTCCGTAAGTAATGAGTTATTTTTTTGGTTCCTGCTTCCCATGGGTGCTGCGGAGTTCCTCCAGCACTGTGTGTTGCTCGAGTGGTGTTTTTTCATGCCGTTCAGGAGAGCCCACGATAACCTGATAGAAGTTGCGGGGGTGGGGTGGGGGGAGGGTTGGAGGGTTAAACAAGTACTAAGCACATACACTGAAGTGATACACAAGTGTGCTGGAGAAACTCCTCAGTTTTCCTAGGAAGCACCGGGCAACCAATGTTTTGGGCCTGGGTGCTTCGTCAGGTGCCAAAAATAGGCAATAAAAAGGGGATGTGGTGGTGATGGTGGGGGGAAGAAGCAGAGGGAGGAAGGTCCAGGAGGAGGAGTACACACTAGAATCAGAATTTATGATCCTAAACAAGTCACGAAATTCGGTGAAGAAATTCATATCGAGTCCATCTTACAACAATAAGTACATTTAAAAAATAGAGCGCGAAAATGTAAGGAGGTGACTGTGGCTCATTGTTCATTCAGGAATCTGATGACGGAGGGGAAGAAGCTGAGCTGCTGGGTGCTTGACTTCAGGCTCCTGTACTTTTCCCCTGATGGTAGCAGAGTGAAGAGGGCATGGATGGGTGGGGGGGGGGAAACCTTGAGGATAGAGGCTGCTTTTTTTAAGGCACCACCTCGTGTAGATGGTCCTTGATGGAGTGAAGTTTGGTGCCCGTGATGTCGCAGGCCGAGTTAACAACCTTCTGGAGTTTATTCTTGTCCTGCGAGTTGGCGCCTCCGTACCAGGTAGTGATGCAACCAGCCAGAATGCTCTCCACGGTCCATCTGTAGAAGTTTTCGAAAGTCTTCGGTGACGTACTGAATCTCCTCAGAGACACCTTGCAAGGTGTAGCCGCTGGTGATTGTATCGACCTGGAGGCCCCAGGGCAGGTCCTTGGAGACGTTGAAACCCAGGAATTTGAAGTTCTTGACCCTCTCCACTACTGAGCCCTCGATGAAATCGTTCATCCGATTGTACAATACAATCCAACGAAACGGTGTTCTCCAGTCCTCAGTGCAAAACCTGCAAACGCACATAGTGCAGATACATATTTATATATTACCTATATACATGTCTTGTATTCATGTATTGAAAATAAAAGTTGTTATTAAATAATAATCACAGAGTTGTTTTAGCAGTTCACCGTTCTCATTTCTGTGGGAGGAAGCTGTTCCTCAGCCTGGCGGTGCTGGCTCTGATCCTCCTGGATCTCCTCCCTGACTTGAGCAGCTGAAAGGTGGTGTTTGTGGGGTGGAAGGGATTCTTACAGATTTTGCGAACAACAATGTTGGTAAATCGCATCGATAGGGAGGGAGAGAGACCCCTGTGACCCATTAAGGAATCATGGGTGGGAGTAGGAGACACAAGACATTAGAGGTAGAGGATAGGATAGCTCTCTGATAGGAAAAGGTTTGGTGGGGGGGTGGGGAGGGGGAGGCAAAGGACATTCCCACTGGAACAGATTAGTTCAGCCCCGTTCTCCAACTTAGGTGTTCAATGAAGTGAAACACATCAGTCTGCAGACACTGTGACTGTAGTTAAAAAGATGCAGAAATGCTGGAGGAACTCGGCTGGTCTCGCAGCGTCCATCAGATGTATTACTGATGTTTCGGGCCTGAGCCCTCCTTCAAGTTATAAGCAAAAAGCAGACAGGCGTCTGAATTAAAGACTGGGGAGAGAAAGGGGGAAGAATTTGGAATGGTTTGGGGGTGGGAAAGAGTCCAGATAAACGGACAAATGTCCACAGGAGGTAACGATGTTTCGGGCCTGAGGCCGCCTTCAAGGAATTTCTTCATTCAGTGTTACATTTCAATCACTGCACTTTCTCCTTTCAGTTTTTGCTCTCCATACATTTGCTTGTTCCAACATTGGTTTATGCTTCCACCTGTTCTCCTTTTTCAGGAGTATTTTATTCAGCTTTTGCCTTTGGCCTCATTGATTTTTAAACTTAGACACGCAGCACGGTAACAGGCCCTTTCGGCCCCACGAGCCTGAGCTGCTCAATTAACCTACCCCCCCCCCCCCCAACCCTGCTATGGTAGGAATCGAGAGCCCCCAGGGAAAGTCCACGCAGGCACGGGGAGAACGTACAAATTCCTTACAGACGGCGCTGGATTTGAACCCCGGTCCCGATCCTTGGCGCTGTAAAGGCATTGCGCTAACCGCCACGCCAACCGTTCCAAATATCATTTGGAGCTTTACGGATCCTCGTTTCAAGTGTACACCTTGATATTGCATTAGTCTTATTTCCTGAAATTAAATTGAAAAAGCAATGTTTAAGGAGAAAATGATAAGGAGTTTAAGATCCTACTCATTGTACAATGTGCACATACTTTGAAATTTTTGCTTGCTGCAGGGTTACAGTAGAAACCCCGGTATTTGGGGATTGGTAGATGGCGGAGAAGTAAATTTGTCCTGCTTGAGATCCCCGTTGTGTGACTGATGCTGATTAGTGAACTAACCACCAGGAGGCGCCAATGTTAAATGTTTGTATTTTTGGATCTATTTATTCTCTACAACTCACTTGACTATTTATTTATCCATTCATTTATTTATTGCTGGTTGCTTGAATCCCAAATCACTGGGATTTTACTGTACTTGTTAAAAGTCTGCAGATGCTGCAGTTGTCGTGCAATACCTGCTCAGCAGGTCATGCAGCCTCTGTAGTAAATGCCTTTGTGAAAAAAGATACAGTACAATTCCTGTTATCCAGAATTCACACAGCCACCAACCGGCAAAAAAATAAAATCGTGGAAGAATAAATAGGTAAACAATATGGAACTTTAAAATTGGCACGTATCGCTGTTCGCCAAACTGTGCAGCCTGCAATCTCAAGCATCCAGAAAATTCACTTATCTGGCATCTACCAAACCCCATGGGTGTCGGATACCAGTGGTGGGGGGGGGGGGGGTGGTTTACTGGAGTAAACTAATTGAATTGAATAGAGAAAATAAATAAGGTTACGTTTATACTAATCTTGGAGCAAAAAAAGGGTTTTGCAATAGTGTCGACAGACAGTCCATGATTAGTGTTCCACGGGAATGTTCAGGAGGCTAATAGCTGTCGGAAAGAAACTGGCCTTCAGTGCTGGTCTTCAGGCTTCTACACCACGTGCCCGAAGGCAGCAGTGGGAAGAGGTTATGACCAGGGTAGTGCAGAGTCCTTTGTTGGCTGCCTTTTTGAAGTACATTTCTGCAATAGATGAGAGGTCAAAACCTGGGTGACTCTGCAGGGATGTAGATCAAGTGCAAGCTGCAGAGTTTCTCCAATTTGGGTGTCGTGCTCCGCTAGACCGAAAGGCCAGTTTCTGTGTCATACTGTTCTACATAGACAGGGTTAGAGGGGGGTGGTGGGAGGAGATGTAGCCATGGGAAACAAGAAGTTGGCTGGTGGAGGATACTGGTAACTAAATTTGGATATTGGGAAAAGGAGGGTTAATAAGGATACACTAGTAACGTGAGGAAATAAGGGGAAAGGGTTAGTATTGGCTTGATGGGCTGAAGGGCCTGATTCTGTGCTGTCCAATAGACTCTGATGCTAGAGAGGAGCTCAGGAAAGGAATGAAGGGATGAGCGGTGGGAACGGGATGGAAATTGATGGCAGTGATGCTGGAGCTTTCTTAGCTCTGTACAAGAGCCATGGGTGCAAGCATTGATGACCAAGCCCCGGACATCACTCCACGCCAGTTCACTACCTTGGACTTCGCTGGAGGAGGAGTGGGTAAGGTGTGCACTACGCTGAAGCTGAGCTGTAGTACTGCAGAGAGCCACACCCCCGTTGATGCAGTGAATCGGGAGTGTGTTTGAATATCTCTGTCTGTGGAGCGTGTAGAAGATGCGTGGCCACTGGTATCGGAGTCCAACCTGGTCTGATGTGAAAGTCTGTATAGTAGTGGGGTAATTAAGTATCGAAGGGGAATCACGCTAATCTCCATTGCAGGAAAAATCTTCGCTAGGATTCTCCTTAATAGACTAATATCTAGTGTCGCTGAAAATGTCCTTCCAGAATCACAGTGTGGCTTTCGCGCAAACAGAGGAACTACTGACATGGTCTTTGCCCTCAGACAGCTCCAAGAAAAGTGCAGAGAACAAAACAAAGGACTCTACATCACCTTTGTTGACCTCACCAAAGCCTTCGACACCGTGAGCAGGAAAGGGCTTTGGCAAATGCTCGAGCATGATGCTGAAACAAGCCAATAGAAACCTCAACAATGAAGACGCTGTTTACATCCGGTACCGCACGGATGGCAGTCTCTTCAATCTGAGGCGCCTGCAAGCTCACACCAAGAGACAAGAGCAACTTGTCCGTGAACTACTCTTAGCAGACGATGCCGCTTTAGTTGCCCATTCAGAGCTACCTCTCCAGCGCATGACGTCCTGTTTTGCGGAAACTGCCAAAATGTTTGGCCTGGAAGTCAGCCTGAAGAAAACTGAGGTCCTCCATCAGCCAGCTCCCCACCATGACTGCCAGCACCCCCAAATCTCTATCGGGCACACAACTCAAAATGATCAACCAGTTTACCTAACTCGGCTGCACCATTTCATCTGATGCAAGGATCGACAAAGCGATAGACAACAGGCTCGCAAAGGCAAATAGCGCCTTTGGAAGACTACACAAAAGAGTGGAAAAACAACCACCTGAAGAAACACACAAAGATCAGTGTGTACAGAGCCACACTCCTGTTCGGCTCTGAATCATGGGTCCTCTACCGGCATCACCTATGGCTCCTAGAAAGCTTCCATCAGCGCTGTCTCCGCTCCATCCTCAACATTCATTGGAATGACTTCATCACCAACATCGAAGTACTCGAGATGACAGAGTCCGCAAGCATCGAATCCATGCTGCTGAAGACCCAACTGCGCTGGGTGTGTCACATCTCCAGAATGGAGGACCATTGCCTTCCCAAATCGTGTTCTATGGCGAGCTCTCCACTGGCCCCTGAGATAGAGGTGCACAAAGAAGAGGTACTGCTTAAAGAAATCTCTTGGTGCCTGCCCCATTGACTACCACCAGTGGGCTGATATCGCCTCCAACCGTGCATCTTAGCGCCTCACAGTTCGGTGGGCAGCAACCTCCTTTGAAGAAGACCGCAGAGCCCACCTCACTGACAAAAGACAAAGGAGGAAAAACCCATCCCCAACCAACCAATTTTCCCTTGCAACCGCTGCAACCGTGCCTGCCTGTCCCGCATTGGACTTGTCAGTCACCAACGAGCCTTCAGCAGATGTGGACATACCCTCCATAAATCTTCGTCCGCGAAGCCAAGCCAAAGAAGAGAAATATTGATTGACCTCTTTCCCCTGTTTGTCTTCCGTGTGTTCAATAAAGTTACCTCTGATTGTAACACTTGTGTCCAGACTTGTCTCTGTGAACCAACCAAACCTGATACTTTCCAATCACAACAGACGTACTCATTTCCTGTTTCATTTGCAGGATCGTTCAAAGCTCTGGACAAAGACAACAATGGAACTATCAAAGTTAACATTGTAGAGGTAGGGTCACTGTATTGTAACTTAATGTACTAATCATATCAGTTGAGTCAGTGGGAATGTAGTTCATTTTGCTGCGGACTTCCTGTAGCTCACTGGCACAGCCCCCAGTGAGATGTTTGAGTTTGGCCGTGCACTGTCTTCCGGTGAAGTTGGTCCACCTGAGGGAGTCTCACTGAATTTCACTGTTTGGAGTACTTCCCAACCTTTGGTTCTGCTCCGAGCTCCTTACTTTACAAATCTTCGGCCCTTCTACAGAGGAGAGCAGGTGATTCCCAGTGAATAAACTGCTCTTAACCCTTTGGGATGACAAGCATTTGATCTGAGGAGACTGGTTCATGAGTTACCAGGTCTCAGAACTGGGATTTGAGAGGGTGCTGAGGGCTCCCGAAGGGCGCTGAAGGCTTTCTCGTCGTGCCAGAGGTTTGGGCTTGGGTGGCGGATAGTTTGAACTGAACTGGAGACTTGCGCAGAAGCTGCAGGAGCACTGGAGACCAATCCACGGACACTCAGTGACTGAGGAGATTCCCTTTCTCTGACTGTAGGGGGCACCAGGCAATGCCAATAGGGAATCTTTACCTTCCATGCCGAATAATTTCTCCCACCTAGTCCCACTGACCTGCATTCAGCCCATAACCCTCCACACCTCTCCCGTCCATATACCTATCCCAACTTTTCCTTGAATATTAATATCGATCTCGCTTCTTCCACCTCTTCCGGAAGTGCATTCCATGCACCCACCACCCTCTGTGTGAAGAAATTCCCCCTCATGTTTCCCCTAAACTTTTCCCCTTTACTCTCAATCCATGCCCTCTTGTTTGAATCTCCCCCACCTTATAAATTTGAATACCTCTATCAAATCACCCCTCAACCTTCTATGCTCCAGGGAATAAAATCCCAGCCTGTTTAACCTTTTTAACCAAACCCTGAAACCCTAGCAATGTTCTCGTAAACCTCCTTTGTACTCTATACTGTTTATATCCTTCCTGTAATTCGGCGGCCAAAACTGCACGCAATATTCCAAATTTGGCCTCTCCAATGCCTTGTACAACTTCAACATAGCATCCCAACTCCTGTGTTCTATACTCTGATATACCAGATGCAGTAGGCAGGCCCCGTGGATACACAAATGGAGTGTTGCTTCACTTGGAAGGACTGTTTTGAGCCCCAAATGGTGGTGAGGGAGGAGGTGTGAGGCAAAGGTTAACATACTTCTCTCTGTTCCAGTGGCTGCAGCTGACCATGTACTCTTAAATCTTCACCTCATCGTTCTTCAAAGAAAGCAAGGATCCGGAGCTGCTTGCCTAACCTCGGAGAAATGATCCTTTGCTGAGGAAGGATGGAGGGAGGGTAGGGGGTGATAATATATTTTTCTGCATGTATGGCTTTTTTTGTAGTAGTTAGAGATATTTCCAACAAGCCACATCGATGGAAAGCTCAATGATTTTTCCAGGGCAGGTGAACTTGACTGTTTCGAAATCTACACTGCTTCCTTCTCAATGAGCGGACCTCTGAGGCCCATCCATTTGAGGGATCTGAGCTTCAGTGTGAAATGTTTAAAATGCAATTGGGTCAATAGTTGGCCCTTGTGTCCTGTCTACGGATTGCACGACAGTGGGTTGACCTGTTTTTGTGCCTCCTTACATTTTCTGTTTGGAAACGGAGTATCTAGGGAAAATGTGTGACCAAATTTGTGCCCCTTCCCCTGCCTCCCTGTTTATTTACGGTGGCCATGGTTCGAATCCGACGCTGTCGGAGCATTCTCCCGATGTCTGCGTGCGTTTCCTCAGTGGGTGTTCTGGCTTCCTGCCACCCTTTTAAAAAAAAAAATGTACGGGAGGGGAAGGGTGTAGGTCAATTGGGTGGCATGGGCTTGTGGGCCAAAAGGGTCTGTAACAATGCTGCAAGTCTTTTTTTAAAAAAAAATCAGAAATAAAGCATGAAATGGGTAAAAGGTTGGGCAGAGTCGCTGAAGACCGAAACAGATGGAAGACCTCTGACTTAAGGAACGGCCATTGACCTGAAGCCCTCGTCTCTGCAGAACGCTAACTGAATTATGGGTAGCTCAAGCCAAGATGATACAGATTGCAATGCAGATTCAGAGAGGAGACAGGATTGATATTTGTCTATTTTTCTGGCAAGTGTATCCCTCTCCTTTGAAGTTTCCCAGATGAAGATCCATCTCCCCCCCCCCCCCCCCCACCACTGCCCCACATGAACACTGATTGCATTGTCCTATGTCTTGGGGGAACTGTTAGAGAGACCTGGAGGGGTGGGGGAAGGAAATCTGCTGGGGAAATTTGGTGGGCCGAGCAATGTCAATGGGTGAACAAGTCTTGGCAGAGGGCTTCTAGACCATTCTTTGTTTCCCCCCCCCCCCTGATGCTGTTTGACCTGCTGAGTTCCTCTGGCAGGTGATTCTTTGCTCAACAAACTGCTATCTTGTTTGAAATGGCAATGAGCATTTTTAAACTGGAATCTAAATGATCAATATTTGAGACCAGGTTAATCGGTTAATAACTGTAACTTTGGAAAAGTCAAGTTTACTTTTGAAATATTGTGCTTTGTAATTGTTAGCTGCAAAGGGGCTTTTAAGCATGATCTCTAACTCAATTCGGCAGTTGCTCTATCTGCCTTGTTGCCACTGACCTGGTTTATTTCTAATGTGGGAGCAAATTTATTTATGATCTTGCCGAAATGATGCACGCTTCATCCCGTGAATTATTTACCTGCCTCTCCCGTCACACAAAAGCAGGATCTCTTGGGGGTGGGGATTGGGGGTGGGGGGGGAGGGGAGGAATGTGGCGCAAGAGATGAACAGTGTCTGATTTCCCCCAAAATCTGTATTTCCTTTGGTGTGGACTGTACCCGAGGTTGATCATAGTTTGTGTTCCACCGGGGGCCGAGCCAATTACTTCCTTTCCCTGCCGCACTCTGGATTTTGGAATCGGGCTGCTCCTTCCCATCGAGGTGGTCCTGCCAACCGTTCTGTGGTTTGAGTAAACTGAATTCTTTGAATCTGTCTCCATACCACCTTTTGTTATATTTCCCAAGAACGAAGGTAATAACACTTGTATCGATGGTGATTAGTGCCATTTATCCAATGCCCCTGCTTCCCTGTTTTTTTTGGTCTCCTAGATATATTTGTTAGATATATTTTGCCAATTATGAAGGACTGTACTTCCTCTTGTTAAAATATTGTGTCAACACAAATAACCTTTCTGGTTCCTGGAGTATGCCAAAATACGGGGCTCGTAGATCGGGAGGAGCGCATGCCATTGTGATGTGGGTCCAGCAAGCGGAAGGTGGGATCTCGCTGCTGGACTACCAATGGCAGTGTCCCCTTTGCTAAATTGCCAAAACACCAGGAAGACAATTTGTTCTTTTTCAGTTGGGGCAACGTGTGACTGGGGAGGGAGGGAGGTTTGCGGGGTGAACAAATAGAAGGTTGCTCATCTGTTCTTGTTACTGACATTGCCTCTTTCTTTGATGGGCACGCTGTATGGTTTTTAATAAAGGAAAATCTATCCACTTCGTACAAACTTGTTCGATGCGTTTTTAAAAAAAAAAAAGTGGTAACTGTGGACGGGCACCTTCCTTATTCTAATATATACTAATTTCAAAGAATCATCCTCCAAAGTGTGAGCTGTGATATCCCAAATCAAACTCTGGCCTGTTACTTTATGTAGTTTTAATTCATTGATAGAACAGATAAACATTTTGCATAACTGGACTTTCATAAATGGTGAATAACAAAGCATTTACTGTATAAAGATATATAGAGATAAAAATGCTTAGATACAAAAAATCAAAGCTTTCTCGTGCTCACGCTTCCTTCACATTTTGTAGAATGAAAGCAGTTAGCCTGGGCGGATATTACGACATATTACATCATAGTGTGGTAACACTACAAACAATAGTTCCCTTAAAAGAGATGGGCACAAAATTAATTAGGAAGTAAAAACTCAAGGTTTTAACCTTCCAGTAACTTCGCACAGCTGAGAGACGAAACCAAGCTGTCTACTGGAATTTAAAAAGTGATTCAACCTAGGTTCACTTGGGATGAAGATTGTCCAACAAAGTTCAAATTTATTATCATTCAATTGCATACAGGGGCTCCTCAACTTATGATGGGGTTACGTTCCAGCAAACCCATCGTAAGTCGAAAAAGAGTATTGCACCTCTCATTTTTTTTTCTCCACTGGAAAAAACCATTAGAGTACACAGCTGAAAGTAGACCGGGCGTGAAGAACGTTTGAACCATTGAACTAAAATGATTTGCTGGTTGGTGGGGACGCTGAAATGACAGGGCCATCAATTTCACTCCCGGTGATGCTTGTAGATCTGCTCGTCGACACGTTGAGTTCAGCATCACTGATTCGCCTCTCCTCCTTTAAGATGGTCGAGATCACTGATTCCAAAAGTCCTGACTCGCGTGCTACAGCCATTACCGGCTTGCCGCCTTCATGCTGAGCAAATATCCTGAGTTTAATCTCCAGAAAAATTGCTTTTCTCTTTCCTCACCAGAAGCGGGAAATGTGTGGGCGTTTAATGGACACGACGGGTTGTTTACAGTCCATGTGATCGCTACAGAGACCGCGAGCAAGGTTGAGTCAGCACAGCGAGAGAACTTGCCGTACGGTACTCTCGCAGAATGCTAGCGTCGAACAGATCGGAATTTGAAATTGGAAGTATGGATTCGAACGACTGCAACTGAAAAATTGTAAGTAGGGGAGCACCTGTAAGTACAACTGGATGAAACCGCGTTCTTCGGTCTCCAGTGTAATATAGCACACCTATTTACAAGCAATTTTATATGTAGTACATAAAATAAATAGCTCTTGTTAAATAAATTGTAGCGTCTTGGAGGGATTGTATGAGCAGCTCATCTGTCATTTGGCATTCTCACTGCCAGTGGGAAGAAGTGGTTTCTCAGCCTGGTGGTTCTAGTTCTGATGCTCCTGGACCTCCTTCCCAATGGGAGTAGCCAGAAGACACGCTGTGTTTTGTGAGCCCACTACAGGCAACGCTCTTGATAGATCAAGTCGATGGCAGGGAAAGAAACCCCAGTGACCCTCTCTGCCGCTCTTATGGTCTTGAGGCTTGACCTCCAATCCAATGCTCTCCAGCAACCGTGCCCACATGTTGATGCAGCCGGCCAGGACACTCGATCGAGCTCCTGTAGAAGGTCGACATGATGGTGGCCGGTGGCCTCGCTCCCTTCAGTCTTCTCAGGAAATGGAGTCGACCTGACAAGTGAGGAGATGTGTGGGCAGGATGGGTCGCTACTTTAAGTGGACTCCAAGGAACTTGGTTCTCTCCACTACAGAATTGTTGATGTGGAGGGTGGTAACGGAACTCGTTCGTAGCCTGGGGACTGCCTGCGTCACACAAAATTGCATTTGGCCTGCTGTAAAGCAGGCAAAGATTAGCCATCAGCAGAAATTGCCTGGCGCCGACCATCAATCACCTCAGGGGACACTGTGAGTTCGCCTCCAGTGATTCCCGCTCGATGCATCAGCAACTTGCACTCCAGATCCAAACTTTGGGCTCCAGAGTGCAACCACCCTTTGTGGAGGGGGAATGGGGGGGGGGTTGGGAGTGGGAATTTTTCCTCAGCGAAATCTCATCTTTTAACCTGGTCATCTAGCGAGTACGTCCCCTGTTGGGGAAACTGCATTTCAATCTGTGCATGAAGCCAAGACAAGTTGGTTTGAAATGCTGCTAGAACAAAATTGGAACGTGTTGTCAATATATGGGGATTTTCATAATGCTCCATAACGATCCAAAATCAGGATTTATTTTCATGAACAAGTCATGAAATTCGATGTTTTGGAGCTTCATTCATATTATAACCATCTTATTGCTATATAAAACAAAATAGCGCACGAAAAGTAAGGCAGTGTCTGTGATTCCACTGTCACTTTTTTTGTTAGGAAAAAAAAATCTTGAATGTTGATCTATCTCAGTGGTTCTCAACCTTTCTCTTTCCACTCGCATCCCACTTTAAGTAATCCCTAGACCATCGGTGCTCTGTGATTAGTAAGGGATTGCTTAAGGTGGGATGGGAAGGGAAGGTTGAGATCACTGCTCTCGACCCAATTGTTACTGAAATATTTGGCTTGAGAAAAATGGTCATTGGCCCATTTCCTTTGGAGTTCTGAAACCCTGCACATAACGAGTCCATGAGGGATGATTTAAACAGTGGTTTTCAAAATCTTTCTTTCCACCCACATCCCACCTTAAGCAATCCCATACTAATCACAGAGCACAGATGGCAGAGGGATTACTTACAGTGGGATGTGAGTGGAAAGGAAAAGGTTGAGATCCACTGAATTAGACCAAAGGTGACATAAATTTGGAGAGCTCTGGGGAACCAGTGATGCTGTAAGACTATGAATATCTGTTTCACTAGGATAGATCAGACTTTCCATACAGGATGATTCTGTAAACAAAGCAGGGAATTTGGTGATGCTGTAGCGCCTTTAAAAAGGACTTTGCAAATAAAAAATTCTACTCTTGTGTGGCGAAGAGTGAGTAGGAGTGATTACAAGAAGATCTTACCAAGGGATGGGAATGACTCATTCTCTCTCAATGTGTCATCTTCATCGCAAGATGTTTTTCCCACTCCTGAAAGCTTCTGAGAGACGTGATTCTACAGACACTAGCTGCCTTCAAGCTCTGTGCCCAAACTAGACTTGCCACCTACCCTTCATCCCAGGAGATGGAGACGGTGCCCAGGCCGCGTTGAGGTGGAGCCCACTGAAGACTAGGAGCTGGTGATACCACTCTTGCTGTTGCGGTGGTATCTGCCTTGTGTTTTGATGTTAAATACAAAATAAAAATGTATAATGAATTTAAAATGATTTGGTATGTATCGTGGAGCCTTTTATGTGCATTCGGTCTCCTTACTTTCAAACTGGCTACGCCTCGGCTTGCACAGAGACTGCGCTTTCCCTTGCCCGTGTTGTTGGGACCCAATTACCTGTCTATCCTCAAGCGTGTGCACACTAGTGTAAGGACAAGCGCCCACATCAACACACGTGTCTGATGGGTTGCACCGCAGCATCATTTGGGTGTCCAGGAACCCAGAAGGCAGCAGAAACCTGGCCAAGTCCATCAAAGGCTCTGACCTCCCATCCATTGAAGACGTCCATGGAAGACACTGCCTCAAGAAGGCAGCCAACGTCCTAGAAATTCCTCGAGGAAAACCTCTGGCGCGGGATGTCAGGAATCTATCTTTGCTTTGTATGGATGCTGAAAAGACCAGCTGAGTTCCTCCAGCATTTTGGAGTGTTTTATGACATAAAGGACCAACCCCCCCATCTCCCTGGTCACAACCTCTCCTTGTTGCTATGTTCAGCTCTTGAACCTCCCCAATACTAACTACAAATTGCACAGTTTAATGCATAGGTCACACACACACACACACACACACACACACACACACACACACACACACACACACACACACGTCCATACATGCACACCCATAGACAGGCAGAAATACACGCAGATACACAGGCACCGAAGGTAATCGTGAAAGATCCTCGCCTGGGATGGCAGGATTGACAAACGCAGATAGGTTAGAACGACTGGGATTATATGCGATGGAGTTTAGAAGGATGAGGGGAGACATGATTGAGGTATTTAGGATTATCAAAGGGCTTGATAGAGTGAAATCAGAGCACGTGTTCCCAATGATGGGAGAGACTAGGACTAGAGGGCATAGTTTAAGAATACAGGGAAGGCCATTTAAGACCGAAAGGAGGAGAATTTTTTTTCTGTGGAATGCATTGGCACGGAGGGTGGTGGGGCCAGATTCGCTGGATAGATTTAAGAGAGAGTTGGATAAGGCTCTTGCGGGGAGGGGAGTTAAGGGTTATGGGGATAAGGGTGGGATCAGTTATTGAAAGAGAAAGATCAGCCATGATCCGATTGGCCTACTCCACCATCTATTATCAATGTGGTGCACTGTTAGCCAGAATCGGACACACACAAGGTAAAGACTGAACAACAGGCTTTAATCCACAAAGACTTCCACAGAGCCAGGCTGGCTGGGGATGCAGCAACTCTGAGTGAGGCCTCGGGTGACTGGTGCAGGCTTGTATCCTGGAGGGTGATTGACACTCGACCGGGTGGGGATTGATCCATTCAGGCCACTGATTGACAGCCGGCCAAGTGTTGTCCTGTCCCCTTACACTCCTGCAGGTACAGAGGTTGCCGCCTGCAGTAGGCCGGTGGTGGAGTCTATTGTTCTGCAGAGCGGCAAGGACACTGTCTTATTTATTTGTCGATATTGATTCCTAAAAAGAACCTGGATTATCAGGTTCTTATCTCATCAGGGTTAGTGGAATCTGGCTACTGGCAAATTGACTGTCTTGTTTCCCACAATATGAGAAGCTAACCGAGCCAGTTCTTAAAGCGACGATAGAAATATGAGATTTTCCTTCCTCAATACCAACAACCTCTGGATCTGCATTGATGCAGTGGGTTTCCAGCCGTGGTTGGGTTTCGATGGCCATCCGTTCCGTTCCTCCACTGCAGTGACGACAAATAACTCCCCACCTCCTCTTCCGATGCTCAGTGTACCTCACTGCGGGGGGTGGAGGACAAGAAGAGCCGTAGCCTGCTGCATTCCCTTGTGGCTCTCAGAATGACTGGAGTGAAAGAGCGGCTGTGCAATCTTCCACAGGGCTGGGGCAGTGCAGCTGTTACTGGAGATGGAGGAGAATCTGTCATCAAGGGGATTGTTTTATCCCTTCTGTTGACTTCCAGCAAAGCAAATAATCTGTTTACCCTGTAACTTATTTTTTTGTTCAGTTACAGAAGAATTCTCCTGACAGGAAATGAAGCAGAAATGATAATGACTGTGTGTGTTTTAGAACCCATATGTGCATTTAACTCTCTCAGTGATTCACTTCCCCAACAGCATAAAACCGAGGTTTTTTTGACTACTATTTTTTTTTTCAAAAATTTTACATAGTGATATTTTAAATGCACAATATATTGAACACCGTCCCTCCCTCTTTCCCCTTCCCTACATACAGATCCAGTCACCATCCAAGCTTACGTATTTTAGGTATGTAGAGAACAGTTGGGGAAACAACGTTTTTAGTTACTTTTATACGCGCTTTTGTCCCTTTTTATTGCGGTGTCGGCCTCAGGGATGACTGTCAGACCATTACAAAAGTTTTGTATTCATTCTTTAAGTTATGTATGATTTTTATTCTGTAGGTAACGGCTGTTCACTTCCGCAGCCTGTCACGCTATCAGTAGAGGGGAGTCGGACGTCCGAGTGACCGCGAAATGTTTTTTTCCGCTTCGCACAGTGCTATTTTTTATAAATGAGATTTGGTCAATTTGCATTAAATTACCTTGTGGATATCGCTCCAGGTCGCCCACAAAGGCCACTCCTGGTTAATATTTCTGCTATTTCGTGCCAAAATGGCCTCATGATTTATTTCTGATTAATTCTTATTATCATCGTTGCCGTGCTTTTAATCAAATCTTGAGTTCAGGAGGTCGCTGGCAGAGGGCAGCGGTGAGTGAGAATGCCAAATTCCCATGAAGACAGATGACTTAATTGAACTGCAGTAGTTAGAGATTAATTTTAAATTTATTTTAAAATTTGGACATACAGCACAGCAACAGGCCCTTTCGGCCCACGAGTCCGTGCTGCCCAATCGCACCCAATTAATTTACACCCCTGGTACGTTTTGAAGGGTGGGAGGAAACCGGAGTCCCTGGTGCAAACCTGCGCAGGCACGGGGAGAATGAACAAACTCCTTACAGACAGTGTGGGATTCGAACCCCGGTCCCCATTGCTGGCGCTGGTTAGTTGCACTAACCGCTACGCCAACCCTGCCACCCCTTTGAAACCATATCCACTCATGTAATAGTTGAGTTTTTGAGACCAATTTTTTGGGGTCAAATTTTGGGGGGGGGGGCGTGGTGGTGGAGCTAGTTTTGATTAAGTATCTGCATCTTTCAAGGAGTCAGGAGCTCGGATGGGAAGACGATCAAGGCCAAAAATAAGGCTCTGGCCTCCCATCCATTGAAGACGTCAATATGAGGAGCCAGTTTTGTACCACAGTGTAAGAGCCTTACTCTTGGGAAACTGGCAGCAATCTAAAGGGCGGCACAGTTTGTGCAGCGGTTAGCGAAACGCCGTCATGGCACCAGCGACAGTGTCTGAGGTTCGAATCCACCGCTGAGTATAAGGAGTTTGTACACTCTCCCTGTGTCTCCATGAGGTTTCCTCCGGGACCCTCCCACCCTTCATAAACGTACCGGGTTGGTGGGGGGAGGGGTTGTAGGTCAATTGGTGTACCTGGGATGCACAGGCTGCAGGACCTGTTACTGTGCCTTATGTCTAAAAAAAAGCAGTCCTGTATCAGTTATGCGGAAAAAGGACCCACCCATTCTCACTCCCGTTCTCTCAAATTCGTTTCTTCAGATACTTATCCCACGACCCTTTTAAGATATGCAATTGAATGCACGTCCACTGCTCCTCTGGTAGTGGACTGTTCCCACCCAGAACCGGAGATGCCTGTCCTGCTGCGGCTGGTCCGATACTTTCCGGCTACGTCGCAGTGGGCCACAGGAGCTGCTCTGCCCGTGATCGGGAGCTGCTGCAGGAGCCGGTGAATGTAGCTTGGACCATCTCGCCCACTGAAGATGGCAGAAGGTGGTTCATTTGCAATTTATCTCTGGGGATTAAGGAATGTGTTGACAGCTCTGGACAATATTAGAATTGCACAAGATGAGTTTGTTGACTATTAAATGGCTTCCCGTGTTTATACAGCATTAGGAGTTGGATATTCTGGCAAGTCTCTCTCATTAGGTTTTCTTAACTTTGTGGAAGCAGCAGATGTTGGGAAATTAGAAAATTGGCAGGAGATCTTCTGCATAAATTAGCCTGACTTACCTGAGATGTGCAAAGAATGAATTTGGCATCGTGTCAAAGAAATATAATAAAATTGAACACAATTATCCTGTCTTTTTATCTTGATGAAAAGTTTCACAGATCTTTGGGGGTGAAAAGCTGCCACTTGCAGAGCTCACAGCCCCACGGGTTGCGAAAATGGAGCACGCCATGAATGAAGGAGTGCTCTCGTGGCGCTGTCGCCTACATCTCCCCTCCCCGACACCCTCCCTCATGTCCACCTTGTGCCTCTGGATCTATGCTCTCCCCACCCCCCCATCCATCCCCCCACCATCTTATTCAGGTGCTTTGATCATAGCAGCCGCTTTCAGGTGGCCACATTACCTGACTCTAATGCCGCCTATTCTACCCCAATGCGGCTGTTGGGTGACCACCTGAAAGTGGAGAACCCAGCCCAGAGGAGCACTTACCTAACCCTCCTTGAGTAGGTATAATCTCCAGCTCAGAGAATCCCCCGTTGCACCTGAAAGCAGCACCAGGAAAAATGGCTCGCAGCTTTCAGGTCCCTGCTGCCCGACAGTCCTCCGGGTGCCAGCTGCCCCAGTGCTGATGTCCTGCGCCGGCCACCCCAGCGCTGATGTCCCATGCCGGCTGCCCCAGCCCGGGGGCTGTCAGGCTGTGAGGAAGGGGCTGTCGGCAGCTGGGAGGCGAGCTGTCAGACGGATGACCCAAGTCAGGAGCCGGCGTTTGCTCTGCGGCACCTCTTCCCGCTTTGGATCTTTCAGGTGGCAGAACTCTGGCTTCATTGCTGCCACCTGAACATCCCTTCGCAGACACCCGGAGCCATGTTCTCCAGATGATTCCACCGGAAAGCGGTTAGTAAAAACGCGAAACTGGAGAAACTCAGCAGGTCAAACAGTGTCCTTTACGTAGCAAAGATAAAGGTACGTTACCGACGTTTTGGACTTGAGCCCCTCATCAAGGTCCAATGATCAAGGCCTCGAGCCTGAAACATTAGTTCTGTATCTTTATCTTTGCTACATTAAGGACACTGTTTGATCGCGTTTGTACGTCAACCACTTTCGTGCTTTACTTCTACACATAGATCATACCTTCCTGGAAGGCTCAAAATGTCATTTATGTATTTGTATCTTTATTCAGTGACCTCCATAATGTTGGGGACAAAGCCACTTTTAAAAAAATTTGTAATAAAACAATTAAAGTAATTAAAGTGCACACCCCAGATTTTAGTCAAGGTTATCGGTATGCATTTTGGTTTGAGCATGTAGAAATTGCAGCCCTTTTTATACATAGTCCTCTCATTTCGGGGCACCCTAATGTTTGGGACATTTGGCCTCATAGGTGTTGGTGAGTACTCAAGTGTGTTTAATTGCCTCACTGGTGCAGGTATAAGAGAGTTGGGCTCGCTTCTAAGCTTTTGATCACCTTTGGAGTCTGTCGTTGCCATTTTTTCAACATGAGGACCAGAGTTGGGCCAACGAAACTCAAAGAAGCCCATTATGAGGCTGAAAAACAAGAATAAAACTGTAAGAGACGTCGCCCAAAACTTAGGATCACCAAAATCAACAGGTTGGAACATCATTCCGAAGAAAGAGCGCATTAACGCAAAGATCTTCCCTGCTGATGACAGAAGAATTCTCACCATAATGAAGTAAAATCCCCAAACACCTGTCCGACAGATCAGAAACACTTCAGGCGGTGGGTGTGGCAATGTCAATGACCACTGTCTGCAGAAGAACTTGCTTGCCCATCGGTTTTGTGAGCTTCATTTAGAAAGAGTTGCATAATAGGTGAGCCATTGATGCTTCAAAGTATTCAGAAGCTTCAGGCTGTGAACCTTTTTAAACCATTCATAACGAGTTGGTCATCCCTACTTGTGAGAAAATTAACCAACAAGGAAATTGATGGCTCTCACTTCATATAAAATATGCAACCATTCCCCAACGTATGTCCGAGTTACGTTCTGACCGACTGGTCAGATCCCGAAATGGATGCAAGTCAGACCTATGTTAACATGGCATGTAGTCCCCACACTGATCCCACTGCCCCGCGCTCTCCCGACAGCCCGCTATCAGCCCCCACACTGATCCTACTGGCCCACGCTCTCTCGACAGTCTGCTATCAGCTTCCACACTGATCCCATTGCCCCGTGCTCTCCCGACAGCCCACTATCAGCTCCCACACTGCCCTATGCTCTCCTGACATCCTGCTATCAGCCCCCACACTGATCCCACTGTCCCGTGCTCTCCCGACAGCTCACTATCAGCCCCCACCTTGATCCCACTGCCCCACGCTCTCCCGACAGTCCGCTATCAGCCCCCACACTAATCCCACTGCCCTGCGCTCTCCCAACAACCCTGTACAACATTATTTTATCCTGAGAACTGAGAGAGATGCTGTGATGTACACAATGCCGGGGTATTGTCTGACGGTCACTACCGTACGCACGCAGCTGTTAGCATTGGTAGACCAAGGATAATTTTTATATTTACATCTATATTTCTTTATTTAAAACAAAAATATACACAGTATTTATTTTCAGTCGTATGTTTGTATGGTCGTAAGTCACATAGGTTATAAGTCGGTTGAGAGGCAGTATTCCAAACTGATTAAATGATTTGGGGTGATTTTCACAGCTTCTTTGCATTGTTGTGAGTGATTTAATATTTTCAGAAAAGCCAAGTTTGCTTAACTTTTGCCTGTTCAATATATGGAATAATTCGTAAAAACGTATTTCTAACCTGCACCAAATTCCACTCAACAGTTGCTCCTGTCCTCATCTGTCCCATTTATACTTAACAGTGTGAGGGAACAGAGGGACCTTGTGGTCCAGATCTCTCAAGGTTGATAGGATATGTAAGAAGGCTAGTGGGATGTTGGGCTTCATTAGTCAGGGGGGATTGAGTTCAAAAAATCTACAAATCACTGGTGAGACCCCACTTGGAATATTGTGTTCAGTTCTGGTCACCTCTCTACAGGAAGGATGTGGACGCGGAGGAGAGGGGGCAGAGGAGATTCACCAGGATGTGGCCTGGACTGGCAAGTTTAGTGGAACTGGGGCTTTTCTCTTTGGAGTGAAGAAGGTTGAGAGGAGACTTAACAGAAGCCTAGAAGATTCTGAGAGGCAGCCAGCACCTTTTCCTCAGGGTGGGAGTAACCAACACCAGAGGACGTCTGAACAAAGTGAAGGGAGAAAGTTTAGGGGAGAAGGCAAAGGTACATTTTTTTACGCAGAGTTGAAGGAGCCTGGAATCTCTCGCCAGGGATGGTGGTGGTGGCTGGAACATTGGGACATTTAAGAGACTCTCAGACACACACGGATGGAAAAAATAATAGAGGATTACAACGAGGTAGGAAGGGTTTCATTTTTTGGGGGAGTAATATACAGGTCGGCACAACATCGAGGGCTGAAGGGCCTGTACTGTGCTATAGTGTCCCATGTTCTCTTCACTATTCTCACCTTCTCTGTTCAGTTCCCTTCACGGCCGCACCCATCCCCATGACCATCAGCCAAACTATCCTTCAAGACCTCTTCCCTTCCTCCAATTAGAACTCGTGTCTGACCCCCTGTTGCTCTTCCACTGTTCCCTTCACTATCAGTGACCCAGGATCTAAAGTCATGGGTTGAGAAGACGGCACAGGGTGACCTGGAGAGCAGATTTGGCGTCAGAAGAGATCTAATCGTGGGTTGCGGGGGAGGGGGATTAGGGTAACTGCGGGATGGGGGGCACAAACTCACTCAATGGGGGGCAGAGGAAGGGGGTGCCATAATTGCCAAGGACCTCCTCCATCCACCGCCGTCACACTTCCCCCTCCCTCCGGCGTTTCAGACAAATGCGCGTGCATGTAGTGCGTGGAGATGAAGCCACATGATTCATTTTGGTGACACCCCCTCTGATGGTGTCACTTGGTGCAGTCCGCGACCCCCTAGTGTTGCTAGCTTGCGGGTGGATGGGTGGGGGGGGGGCATGGCCCGAAGATTTTCCCCTATCCTCATGAGCCTGCTGGAGAGGCAGAAGAGCTGTGACTGTCTGGAGTCGGTGGGCTATGGTTGAAGGACTCGCGCCAGGCTGCAGACTGCTGGAGGCTAGCTGGAGGCTGCCTGAGAGGGTATCGGAACCGAGGGCTTCCTGACCGTGTCGGAGGTTCTCGACCTGCCGATGGTTTGGACTTGTCTCTGTGTGACTGAGGGGGCAACGGGAACGCTGGAGCTAAATCCACGGACACTCGGTGACTCGGGAAGTGGGGGGGATCTCTCTTCTGCTTCTCTCTCTCTCTCGCTCTCTCTCTCTCTCTGACTGTAGGGGGAGTTGGGCAATTTCTGCTGATGGCGAATCTACTGCCTTACAGTGGACTAAAGGAAATTTTGCATAATATTACATTCTATTTTATTCTATGACAATAAAAAGAATCTTGAATCACACATTAGGGTTGATCCAGATCCCAAACTAGTGTTGGAGGAAGAAGATGGGTAAATAGACCTGAAATATTTTGAATAATGGAATTTATTCGTAATAATAGATACTTTGGTTATAAGTCTATCCTCTCCATTGGCTCCTCTTCGAGCTCCTGGGAAGTGTTGTTGAAGTGAGATGAACTTGATAGAAAGGATTCATAGTCTTCATCCTCATCTGTCCCACTGCCTTTAACTCCCAGGTTTAACATAATTTTGTGAATAACCTGGTCCAGATTATCATCCGGGGATGTGTATGGGTTTGAGCAGGTGGACGCCCAGGCACCCATCTCCTCCAGCAGCGCGCTCCTCGCTCCCAAGGTGCTGAAGTCCTTCACGTCGATGCCCTTGAGCAGTTCCTTGAAGTAGTGCCCCGTGGAGATGCCACTGCCCCCCTTCGCGACCTGGGGCAGGACCTCCCAGGAGAGTCGGTCTACCTCGGCCCGCAGTAACTTGTCCTCTCGGAGGAAGTGCGCAGCGCTCAGGTGGGAGTCCAGCAGCCGCTTCATCTGCAGGTAGAGCTGGGGGGGCCCGTTGAGGGTGGCCAGGAGCCCCTGCAGTTTCTCCGCCTTCCGTGCCTTCTCGCTCTCCACCTCCAACTTCAGGGTGTCCATCTTGGATTTCAGCTGCTCCAGCAGGCTTCCCCCCACCGCGTCAATCATCAACCTTGTGATTCGGCAGGACGACTCGTTGTTGTGCAGTTGCTTCTCCACTTCCTGTTAAGGACCAGGAAAAAGCAGTTAGAGACCCCGGCTCGCAGCTGGTGGTCAGTGGCTTTGACAGGTAGGGAGGTGAAGTCGTGCTGCGTCTTTGAGCACAAATGGAACAGAATGGATCGCAGCTGTTGCGACATTGACGAGACATTTCTGCTGTATTGAATCTTCCTGAAGACAATAAATGCTGTTGTTAAGTCCACTCACTCTGCATTTGCCTGAAGAACATGCATTCAATCTACATCAATGCTCAGCCTCTGTGTATGTGAGCTGCTTTTAGATCCTGTCTGCATCTATCCTGTCTAAACATATCCAGAACAATATTTGCATAGCCCTTGAGCTGAGTGCCTGCCCAGGTAGGTTTGGACTGACCGAAGCAGCTTGCTTTGTGTACTTTTAAAATATGACAGGACATCACAAAATAGGTTTTATCCAAAAAAACCATTATGTGTGATAGGAACATTTTAAGGTGGTCTTCATAACATAAATAGAGCCCAAAATCCATAAAATGCACCCAAAATTATTCAGGAAGCAAAATCTTTGTTGTCCAGTGTAATTTACTTAACTGTGACTCGATGTGTGTTCTGGATGCTGGAGGAGGCTGGAATACCCAGAGGAAATCTGCATGGTCACAGAGTGAACGTGTAAACACCACACCAGAGGTCAATATTAAATCCAGCTCACTGGAGCTGTGAGGAAGGAAAGCTCAAGAAGGCAGTCAGCCCATGATGCAGGCCTGTCTACTTTTGCCAGACTATGGCAGGCGAAGAAGGTCAGTGCAGGATCTGACATGAGGCCTGGGGAGGAAGCCTGGTGCTCATTGAGGTGCCTGGTATTCAGTATGGAGCCTGGATTGAGGCCTAGTGCTCAGTGTGGGGCCTTGTGCTCTGTGTGGGCCCTACAGTGAGGCCTGGTGATCAATGTGGGGCCTGGTGCTCAGTGTGAGGCCTAGGGTGGGACCACTTAGTGTAGGGACTGTTGCTCAGTGTAGGTCGCTGGGGTGAGGCCTGGTGCTTGATATTAGGCATGTTGCTTGGTGTGGGGCCTGTTGCTCGGTGCAGGGCCTGGGATGGGACTTGTTGCTCATTGGGGGGGCCTTGGTGAGGCCCTGTGCTTAGTGTGAAGCCTGTTGGTCAATGTAGGGATTGGGGTGTGATCTGTTGTGTGGTGGAACATGGTACTGTAGGCAGATACGGACATGTCCTTACTGGGCTGGGCAGGCTGGCCCATCTTCTGTACCTGTAAGCCCCTCCCCATAAGATCCCCTAATAAATAGTCTCCTCCCTTATACCAGCCTTGGACGTGAGCCAGCAGCATGTCTGGGTTTTCTGATTTATAAAGCCTTTGACTGCTTGCTTTGTGCCTGTGGGTGGCCATTGATCGCGCTACACATTGCTCACTGTGGGGCCAGGGGTGCTCAGTATGGTTTGAGGGGAACGAGTGGCTGAGAGTAACAGGGACAGGATAACGTCCCAGTCTTTTGTGAAAATGGGCCATACTAATTGCTATTTGCACTCTGTGGTATTTAGCAATGCTATCCAGCAAATACCGTTCCATACTGATCCTGTTTTCTTGGCTTTGTTCCATAGCCTCATTGTCCTTGACAACCCAAGTGATAGCTTGGACATTGAACCTGCCTCCACCAGGTCCTCAGGCAGTGTGTTCCAGCCTCTCTGCTCAGTTTGCAGTTAAATCTTCCTCATTTCCTCTCCAACCTCCTGCACTAAACCGATGACCTCTGAATTCTGCTCTGGAAAAATTTTACTATCTGCCCCACCCATGCCCCTGTAAGTTTTTTTTAATATTTAGACATACAGCGCGGTAACAGGCCCTTCCGGCCCACGAGCCCGTGCCGCCCAATTGACCTACCACCCCTCAGTATGTTTAAGGGTCGAAGGAGACTGCAGCACTTGGAGGAACCCCATGCAGGTCATGGGGAGAATGTACAAACGCTGGATATGAACCCCGGTCGCTGGCGCTGTAACAGCGTGGCGCTAACCATGCCGCCCTTATGCAATACCTGGATGGTTCCAGAAATACTTTCATTCCTCAGGTGCAGTGACTGCATGTCTTCAGCAAAGCACTTCTTCCTTTCTTGATACACGTCCGAGAGTCTGGCAACCTCATGGCACTGGTGGTCCCCAAACAGCTTGCAGATGCTGCATATGGGCACATCATCTTGCAGGCACATCTATGAAAGGAGCACAGTGAGGGGTAAGGATTGAGCACCGCAGGCCCGTCAAAAACAGCGTGGGGTAGCTCACTCCGTGTACACCAACACCAGCCTCCAAAGCCAGCAGGGATCATGCATGGTGTTGGTAGTTAGCAAATTAACTTGGTGAGCAGAAGCTGGACCCCACCCACAAGCAACGATAGACATTTTGGTGTGTTTTGTCAGCTTCTCTTTGTGTGTGTGTGTGTGTGTGTGTGTGTGTGTGTGTGTGTGTGTGTGTGTGTGTGTGTGTCTGTGAGAAAGAGAGAGAGATAGGGGTGTAAAGTGGATGCTGCGTGTAGAGGTCTCTCTGTCTGGAACCTGGTGGGATTGTGGAGAGTCATGTGATCTCTCCATCTGGAACCTGGTGGAAATGTGGATTGTGGATGGCCAAGTGTCCTCTCTGTCTGTGAACATAGTCGGAGGTCACCTCACCTGCCAATCAAGGTCAAGGCCCACACACACCTGGCCCTTTAATGACCTCATCAATACTTGGGCTGGACTCCGCGGCCAAAAGCTCTATAAAGCACAACGAGTGTGAGCCTCCTGCCTCTTTCTCTTCTGGGACAAACTCTAGCTCCACTCCAGAGATGTTGGTAAGGTGTGGGCTGACAAAGGGTTGGGAGCTGTTGTATTGTGAGTGTAGAAATCACTGTCCCTAGTTTAGAGAAGTTAAGAGCACTTGACTTAGTGCTGTCAAGGGGTGGCAGGTAACGTACATGGCAACTCAATTATAAAGTTTTCTATTCCAGAACTAGGAGTCTTCTTATACAGCAAGTATAGAATCTGAACCT
Source organism: Narcine bancroftii (assembly GCF_036971445.1). NCBI lineage: Eukaryota > Metazoa > Chordata > Chondrichthyes > Torpediniformes > Narcinidae > Narcine > Narcine bancroftii. Next base: position 84,062,785 of record NC_091481.1, read on the forward strand.
TAACGGTGAAGTCTCAGTGCTCCCCCAGAGGGTTGTGAACTTGGTCTGCGACACCAGACCACCCCATCGAGGACATCTACAAGAGGCGGTGTCTTAAGAATGCAGCCTCTATCCTCAAAGACCCCAGTGACTCAGGCCGTGCCCTCTTCACTCTGCTGACATCGAGGAAAAGGTACAGGAGCCTGAAGACGAGCACCCAGTGGCACAAGAACCCACGCAGCCAACGTACAAACTCCTCACAGACAGCTCAGGTACATGACAATAAATTCTGATCCTGATTCGGCGTTCATATCGTCTGGTTGGAGAGTGCACAGATAGAATTTCAGATGCTGCTCTTCCAACATGTTGGGGAGGGTGTGGTCCTTACCTCCTGACAGTATTCCTGCAATGGAGAGGGATTATAGACTACCCTAACATAGAGTGGGTAGCTGGGCTGAGATTGTTCCCACTCCTCGCCAGAATAGTCTATACAACTGATAGAACAACTCCTCCAGCCACCTTTCACTCCACTTTCTACTGGCTCATACCCCCCCCCACCCCCAAGCGAACAGCCTACAGTGCATTTGGCCCCTAATCTAATGCCAGCAGTTTGTGGTGCACTGTTAGACAGAATCAGACACACACAAGGTAAAGACTGAACAACAGGCTTTAATCCACAAAGACTTCCACAGAGCCAGGCTGGCTGTAGCTGCAGCAACTCTGTGTGAGGCCTTGGGAGGCCGGCGCAGGCTTATATCCTGGAGGGTGATTGACACCCGACCGGGTGGGGCTTGATCCATTCAGGCCGACTGATTGGCAGCCGGCCAGGTGTCATCCTGTCCCCTTACACTCCTGGAGGTACAGAGGTTGCCCCCTGCAGTAGGCCAGTGGTGGACCACCACACTGTTAGCCACCATTTGAACAGGGAAGATTTTGTTTCCTGAACACTTTTGGATGTATCTCAGCGATTTTGGCAGCTAATCGTAAAAATCATCTTAAAAATTTCCTATCACAAACTATTTTTTAGATACAACCTATTTTATTTCCTGTCATATTTTAATTCTATTTCAAGCAGACAAAGCCATGAAGGGCAACTTATCAATGAAAATTCATCTTCTGCATTCGCCCTTGGACTCCTTCCCCGCTGATCTTGGCGCCGTCAGTGACGAACACGGTGAAAGGTTTCACCAGGACATTGCGACCAAGGAGAAGCGGCATCAGGGCAACTGGAATCCGTCAATGCTGGCCGACTATTGTTGGACACTGATGTGAGAGGCATCAGATGCTGAGTACAAATGAAAATCAGTGGCAAAATATTTTCAGGTTAGTTGAACTAACGTGTCAGCGTCGTGATGTGATTAAACGTGCTAAATTCAATAAAAATTAATTTAATATTTCTCCAACCTCCTATGTGATACAGCAAATCTGAGTTTACCATCATAATCCCCATGTTTTTTCCAGGAAACAACCCTCTTGAAAAACATTTGTAGTCCGGTGTGAGTGCAACTCGTGAATTGTGTCATTCCCGTTATCGGACTCACCAGGTTCACAAGTTCCTCTTCATGCTTTTCACACATTTGGGCCTGTTGCTTCTCCTCCTTGCAGCTCATCTTTTCTACCTCCTGCTTGAATTTCCCCAGCACGTTTTCCGCAAAGATATTCCGCTTTAGAATGGCGATGCCCCTTCCTCGCAGGTGTGTGTGCTGGGGAGGGGGGGTTTTAATCAGGAAAAGAAGCCAATGAGACCATGGGGTCATGGAGAGACACAGCATGGAGACAGAACCTTTGTCCCTCTCCATTAACCATACGGGGGACTGGGTCATTTTGGCGCCCACAGCTTGGGGCTGGATATCTTGGCGCTGGATATTTTGGCATTGGACATTTCGCCCCGCCGCCCCACTCACCGTCTGCTGGCCAACTTCGTCCTGCCGCATAACAATAAACCTGGGGGAGCAGTTTCCTGGGGGCTGAAACACCGCGGGGAGCCGGGCCAGCGCCAAACATGACCCTAAGTATAACGATAAATCCCAAAATGTTTGCCGGGTGAGGGTTAGATTTATTGTATTTGTAATAATAAGAGATTATTTAATAACAACAAATCCAAAGAATAAACTCCAGAGGGTTGTTAACTCGGCCTGCGATTTCAAAGGCCCCAGACTTCACTCCGTCCAGGACATCGACATGAGGCGGGGTCTTAAGAAAGCAGCCTCTATCCTCAAAGACCCCCAGCACCCAGACCCTACCCTCTTCACTCTGCTACCATCAGGAAAAAGGTACAGGAGCCTAAAGACGAGCACCCAGCGGCGCAAGGATGGCTTCTTCCCCTCCGCCATCAGATTCCTGAAGGATCAATGAACCCAAGACACGGCCTGAGTTTTCATGCACTAATATTGATTTTATAATTTTATTTTTTATAGTAATGTTAGGTGGTTATAATATGAATCTTCACACTGTGACGCTGCCACAAATTCATGACTTATTCATGACAATAAATCCCGATTCTGATTCTGAAATGTTTCTGAAACACACTTGCCGTGCCGGAGCCAAACTGTGGGAGCCAAAATGTCTGAAGGGCTACAAAAGTCATTTATTTTCGCCAAAATGTCCAGCACAAAATTATCCGTTGCCAAAATGTGGGCACCAAAATGTCCAATATGGAACCATAGAGATTTAGAGCGCAGTAACAAGGCCTTCTGGCCATCAGGGCCGAGTCAACCAAATACACAAATTCTATGAACCATCTTATAGCAAAAAAAACCCAGGTCCCCTTTGGCCCTTCTATTCTGTGCCACTCCATTTTTCTGCCTGGTCTCACTATTCTGCACCCAGTCCACAGCCCTCCCTATCCTTCCCATCCATGTACCTGCCTCAATTCTTCTTGAATGTTAAAATTGAACCTGCACTCACTTCAGCTGGCAGCTCGTTCCACTCTCTGTGTGAGGAAGTTCCCCCTAAACTGTTCCCCTTTCACCCTTAACCCATGTTCTCTGGTTTGCATCTCATCGACCCTCAGTGAAAAAAGCCGACCTATATTTACTCTGTCTCTCCCCCTCATAATTTTAAATACTTCTATCAAATCTCCACTCATTCTTCTACGCTCTAGGGAATACCTTTCCCTGTAACTCAGTTCCTGAAGTCCTGCCAACCTCCTAGTAAATCTTCTAATAAACCTCATACCTTTTTTTGGAGGGCGGGGGGAAACCGGAGCACCCAGAGGAAATGGGCCATGGTGAGAACAGCAAACTCCTTACAGACAGCGCCGGATTCAAATTGGCACCGTAATACAGTAACACTAACTGCGCCACCCCCTCCACGTACACTAAACCCACCCCAACCCACTTTATTCTCCCAATATTCCTCTCTGATTCCACCAGTCACCTACTGACCAGGGACAATTGACAGAGGCTGGTTAACGTACCAATCAGAATGACTTTGCGGTGTGGAAGCGAACTGAAGTACCCAGGGGAAGCCCACACGCCATAGGGAAAAGGTGTAAATTCCACAAAGGCACAATTTTTTTGAACTATAATGAATATGGCTGCCCATTTCAATTCCCCGTCCTATTCCCTTATTAACCTGTCTGTTCGTGGTCTCAAGCACGGCCAGACTGAGACCACCTGCACATTGGAGGAACAACACCTCATCTTCCATCTGGGCACCCTCCAACTTCTCCAGTATCTGTAAAACCTCTGCCCCCACCCTTTTTCCTCCTGCTCCATTTCCCCTGACTCTGTCTTTCTATCTCTCTCTCTCTTCCCCCCACCCCCCTTTTTCCCTCTGTCTCCTTTCACAGAACCAAAATGAATTATCACCTCTCCTCTTATATCCAATTAACACCTTTTGTTGGTCTGGACTCCTCCCCTCCCAGTCTTCCGTCGTCGGTAATATATCTTTCCCTCCAGGAGACTCTGTGAGACCGGTTGAATTCTTCCACCAATTCTGTGTGTTTTTCAATCATTACCTGGGAGATACAGTAAAAACCCATGGCACCTGGCACCTCTGGGGATTGGTAGATGCCGGATAAGTGCATTTCCCAGTTGCTTGAGATTGGATTGAGGAACTGACTGCTTTGAGGTGAGGGGGGGGGGGTGGGTGGAAATGGCGCCAATTTTAATCATTCGTATTTATCTTCCATTCAGTCTCTCAAGAACAGAAGCAGTACAGGGAAATCGTTTGGACACGGCTGCCCTCTGACAAAGCTCTCCAATTATCCCAGTTCTCTGCCTTGCTTCCATTGTTTCCCTTCGAAAGATCGGTCCAATCAATACATTTTAAAATGCACCATTTAATCAGCTTTTGATCCAGATCGTTAACAAAGTGCTGCACAAAATCATATCTTCCACCTGTTTTATGGCCAATGATTTTAAATACGCTTCTCCTCCGGCTTCCAAACCCTCCCTCAGTGTTGCTGTTTCTTCACCTTCCCTCAAAGGACTCAGAATATTTTGTACCCATCTTATTAAATCTTTCCAGAACATTTTCTGCTTCAGAAGAACACCCTTAGTTTGTCCAGGCAACTGAATCTCCAGGCACCATGCTAATAAATCTCCTCTGCAGCCTGTCAAATCCTTCCCTCAGCTTGTCGTCTGACTAATTCTCCAATGTCTGTCTAACCAATAGGTGAACAAAACTTCTGTTCCTCCGCTAATAAATCCAAGGATTCCATCTGCTTTATTAACAGCTTTATCTGTCCAGTTCAGCACCCTTTTTAGTTCATAGTATATTTTGTCTTTAATATACAGCACTGTTCTTGTCTGCTTTCTGTGTTTGCCCATATATCCATGACCCCCAATGCTCTTTGCCGCATTTATGCATCGACTGACCTTGCCCCAGCCAAATGGCCACAGATCAAAGAAGATGCTCTTCCAAGCTTCCAACGACTCGAATGGCGTAGGTACTTACGTGGCCAAAAGTGTGATAAACCACATAAAATCTCTGTTATCCGGAATTCAAGCAACCGCGGCCTCCGGCAAAGATTGCAGAAAATAAATTGGCAAATGTTTAAAATTGGTGCCCCCTCGCAGTCAGTTCCCCAATCCAAGCAATCTCAAGGAACTGGAAAATTCACCTTTCCGGCATCTAACAATCCCCTTAGCTGTTTTTTTTAAAAACTGTATCTTCTAGATATATGGGGTTTGAAATTCCACAGCCAGAAGAAACATTCACCCTGTATTCATCTTGTCACAGCTCTTTGTTTCAATAACATTTTGTTCTTCAATACCAGGGGCCTCATCGTCCCAATCTCTGCTCATTTGACCGCCTTGTCCATCTGTACGTTGCATAAAAAGCAGAGGATTGGTTTGTTGAATTTTCATTTTAAAAACCTGAAGAAATTGCAATTCTGATCCTGACTTGCCCCACCTCCCTTTGCAATATGCAGTCAGTTACAGTAAAATCCCTATTATCTGGAATTCAAGCAACCGGCCAAAAAAATTTGCAGAAAATAAATACCATATATACATGTGTAATAGTCAACACCATGTAAATATTGACCATCCCCCCACTACTTTTGGCCCCGGTCACACGTCCATCTGAGTTCCCGATGCCCCAGCCGTGAACTCTCGTCTAGGCCCCGGCCGTCTACCCATCTGAGCTCCCGACCGCTGTCCCTTGCCCAGACCCCAGCCACCTGCCCATCCAAGCTCCCGACGCCCAGTCTATGGACTCTTGGTTTAGCACTGGCCACCCACCCATCTGAACTACCAATGCCACGACTGTGGACTTACCACCTGGACCCAGCCACCTCCCCGCTGCTCTTCCAAGCTTCCAACGACTCGAGTGGTGTAGGTGTTTACCGCGGCCATAAGTGTGATAAACCCCATAAACGTTACCCTAAAAATTAGCCCACAAAATTCAACTAATACACATGTATAGATGATAGATACAAAATATTGAACTTTAAAATTGGCAGCCCCTAGCAGTTAGTTTTCCAATCTCAAGCAACCGACAAATACATTTATCCGGCATCCACCAATCCCCATAGGCACTGGATAATGGGGTTGTGCGAGAGGATGCCTCCATAGAGCTGCAATATGTAGAACAACCAGATAATCTGCTTCAGTGATGTCAACTTGAAAGGACCAGAACATCCTGTCTTCAAGGCAAGGTTATGAATTTCACTCTCTAGAGAGCAGGCATCCACATTAGAATCTGCCTGGAATTATGTTCTTTTTTTTAAAAAATTTTTATTTTTCACACCATAAATCACATTAGCCATGATATACAATATTTCTTTTTCACACATATACAGTGACTTTTTCTCCCCCCCCCTTTCCTCCCAAACCAGCCCCCCACCCCCCCCTCTCATCCATTTTAGGTATACAATCTAGGTTGCATTAAGCCAGTCAGACAATGTTGTCATTCAACAAAAATACACCAGAAATTCTACTGAGTCCATTCTTTTCTTTCCTTCTTCCATCAACTTAGGTAATGTTTGCCCCCGGTAGGTTTTCGCTATTGTATTTAATGTAAGGCTCCTATACTTGTTCGAATATTTCAATATTATTTCTTAACCTATATGTTATTTTTTCTAATGGAATACATTTATTCATTTAAATTTAGTAGTTTCTTCCTTTTAATTTGGTTATGTATTCCATTAATATTTAAAGTCATATAGTTCAGCGTAGCCATTTTATATTTTGTTTATCTTCTCTTTCCGTTTTTCCATCATTACCTTTCCTCCTTTTCCATTTCTGTTTTCTTATTTTCAACTCTTTATAAGACAACATTCCTACAACATCCAACATTTTCCTTATTCTCCTATTTCTATCTTCTTTATCCCCAATCTCCCCTTCCCCTCCTGAGTTGTCCTTTATCCCTTGTCGGACAACCACATCTCCCCTCTCCATTTGGATTTGCGAATCCACTCGCAAGCGTCAACTGATTTTGCAGTGACCGCTATTTCCCCCCACCCCGCCCCCCCCAGAAAAGATTTCACTTTTCATATGTCACAAAGGTCACTCTTTTAATTCCCTCCTTATTCTCTCTATTCCATTACCTTCCCTTATTAATTCTTGTCTATACTATCTATATTTTCCTCTAAGTACAGATACATTCATGTATGCTCATTGTCTCTATTCACTCTTATACCTCTTTACCCGCATACATATCAATCGTGATCATTTTTACTCTCATTACCCGTCTTCATCCCTCAGTCTATTTTTGTCTTTACCCACATACATATCAATCGTGATCATTTTTACTCTCATTACCCGTCTTCATCCCTCAGTCTATTTTTGTCTTTACCCGCATACATATCAATCGTGATCATTTTTACTCTCATTACCCGTCTTCATCCCTCAGTCTATTTTTGTCTTTACCCACATACATATCAATCGTGATCATTTTTACTCTCATTACCCGTCTTCCTCCCTCAGTCTATTTTTGTCTTTACCCACATATGCCTGGAATTATGTTCTCAAGTAGGATTCAAACCCATCCCCAATTGGGTCACAGGTAAGCGTCCCCCCAACGACCCAAATTGCGATCTAAGAATAAAACTCTTTCTCCTACTTTTTTGCACATGGGGCAGTAAAAGTGTCCATTTACGTGGGTGCAGTTCTGGGAGAAGAGTGTCGCCTCAATGCACTGCTTGCAGTAGTTGTGACCGCATGGTAACTCCAGCACTGGAGGGGTGAAGAGCTCCAGGCAGACAGGACACGACAGCTCCTTGGCTAATGCTTCATGAGGAGCCTCCATCGCAGGGGCTTCTCTGACACCAGCGGCAAAACGCTGGCGCCCTTCAGACAGAGGATTCTGTCACAAATATAAAAGAAAACAATTTGGCCCATGTCCCCAAACTCCTTGTTGGTAAGGAGTCGATGTCACAATGCTTGTTCCAGGTGAGGTCACAAAACCCTTCCTCTTTGAACCAACATGGCCGATAAGTGATAGCTTATCATTGAAAACCACAAGGTCAGAACATCTCTCAATTCCATCTGCAGTTCCCCTGCTGCAGCCAGCATACTGAAGGAATCACCCATGTGGTCCACGTTCCCTCCTCCCGACGAGAAGATTGAAGGATGTGTGAAATCGCACACCAACAGAGTCAAAGGCAGTTCCATCCATACAACCCATTTCGATTGCCCGCCCCATTCCAATGCCTCCATGGTCTCATGCCCTGCCCAAATGAGACTGCCCGCAACATTGAAGAATAACACTCATCTTCCATCTGGGCACCCTCCAACTTTTCCTGTTAGCACCCTCGTCTCTCGTTCCTTATCACTATGCCTCTTTTCCTCCAGCTCCCCTCTCCTGGTCTCTCCCTCCCTTTCCCTTTCTCCCTTTGCCTCCTTCAGGCCTGCATTCACGGAGCCACCCGTCTCCATGATCAATCCTCAGCCTTTCTTTCCTGCCTTGCTGTCCATGTCCAATTCTGGCCTCTTGGCTGTAGGCCTGCGCTCCTCCCCCTGTCCCTTCTTCCTTCCTCCATTACCATTCAGGGACCTGCTCATACCTTGACAAAGGGCTCAAACCCGAAACGTCGGGGATATGGACGCTACTGAGTTCCTCCAGCGTTTTATTTTGTGTGGTACTACCAATCATCCATAATCAGAGAGAGAATCGTGATGAATCACCTTAAAATGTCAGCACATGTTGTTGGGCCGGTTCCAAGGCATGTACTGAGGGAGGGGTTTGGGCGTAACAGCCTTTGTAGGGATATCCGGGAGGGTGGAGTCAGGGAGTAGGCCAGCACATACATACATATATTCATGGTAGCCAAACACAGCATGTGCAGACTTCCTTGTTTAACTTCATCCACGCAGCCACCAGGCTTCCATCACACAGTGATCCCCAAGCTGCCTTTACCACATGACTCCTTGCTCCTGCAGGAAGAGGTCAGAATCACATTTATTGTTATGAACACGTGGTACAAAATTTGTTGTGTTGCGGCTGTGGTATTGCGCAGAGCAAGGTGCAAAATTGCTATAAATTATAATTCCATAAGTACAAGATTAAAAAGAAATACAGTAAAACCCCTGTTATCCAGCAGCCTCGAACCACCGACAAAAATGGCGTGGAAAATAAATAGGTAAAAAATGCAGCAGTTTAAAATTGGCACGCCTTGCCGTTTGTCCACCATCACACAACGCGCAATCTCAAGTGACCAGAAAATTCACTTATCCGGCATCTACTAATCCCCAAAGGTGCTGGATTCCAGGTGGTTTAACTAGTGCAAAGAGAGAAAAAGTGAAGTCGCGTCCGTAGGTTCAGAAATCTGATGGCGGAGGGGGAAGAAGCTGATTTTGTAACGTTGACTGTGCGCGCCTTCAGGCTCCTGTACCTCCTCCCTGATGGTGGCAGGGAGTAGAGGGCGGTGAGGGGCCTTGATGACTGGTCGTGCCAATCTTGATGCTGCTCCGAGATTACAGTTGCAGTTGCATTAAGGGACCCTTTTTCAAAGTGTGGATGGCTCGCACCCCGTGTCCGCATTGAAACTCAGGCAGAAGGATTGCACCGTTAACAGACTGGCTTCTTGCTGAGAGCCTTCCCCACACTCTCCCCTTCCAGAAGCCACTCCTGCTCTGTACGTTCTCTTATTTATCTTCCAAGTCATCGAATTCTCAGCAGAATACTAACTCATTCTGCCACACGGAGAAGCAAGTCATTTGAAAAGAAGCCTTTAATTCCTTCAACACCTGTTTACTTTTCCAACACAGAACAAATAAAGAAAGCACCATTCAGTTGTACAATCATTAAACAACCTTTTAGAGGCCAATTAATAACAAGATTTTTAAAAATGCCACTTTGCGGCTAAATTCTGTTCAGTGCTACAAGATTAAATAAAGATGTCAGCTGAGCTCCCAAATTGTAGCACTGTCAACACTCGACAATGAAGATTTTGCTTCCTGACAATTTTTGAATGTATTTTCTGGGGTTTAGGCTGTCGATCATGGAAATCACCGTAACTTTTTCCTATCATGTACCGCTTTTTTAGATATAACCTATTCTTGTCATATTTTAAGTCGACTTAAGGCCACATGTCATTGAAAATTCATTCTCTGCCTTCGCACTTGGACGTCTTCCCCGCTGATCTTGGTCCAGTCGGTGATGAACATGGTGAAAGGTTTCACCAGGACATTGCAACCGTGGTATCAGGGCAACTCAGCATGAGTGCCGGCCGAATATTGTTGGGCACTGACGCGAGAGGCATCAACTGCTGAGTACAAACGAAAATCAGCGGCGAAACATTTTTAGGTCAGTTGAACTAACGCAATGTGACAGCGTCGTTATGCGATTAAACAGGCTAAATCAGTGGTTCTCAACCTTTTTCTTTCCACTCACATCTCACTTGAAGTAATCCCTCTGCCATCGGTGCTCTGTGATTAGTAAGGGATTGCTTCAGGTGGGATGTGGGTGGGAAGGGAAGGTTGAGAATCACTGCTCTAGACCCAATTGTTACTGAAATATTTTGCTTGAGAAACATTGGCCCATTCCCTTTGGAGTTCTGAAACCCTGCACATAACGAGTCAATGAGGGACGATTAAAACAGTGGCTTTCAAACTTTTTCTCTACGCTGACCGTTACTTTAACTCTACTGCCCCTACACTAACTGTGCTAGCCCCTAGGTTAACTGTGCCACCCTCTATACTATCCATACTACCAATGACTGACCACTTCACTCCATGGACGCTGACTGACCCACTGAGTCACTCCAGCTTTTTTTTGTTCACTCAAAATCAAGTCAAGTTTGCTGTCATCTGAGTGTACAAGTACAACCCGACGAAACAGCGTTCTCCGGTCCTCGGAGCCAAACACGCAGACACACAATCAGACATAACACACATACAGTCAAACAATACTTACACAGGACAAGCATTCATATAAATAAATAAATATTGTTTCGGGAATATGAGAGTCTCGGAGGGTGAGTGCGAGCAGTTCCTTGGGTCGTTCAGCGTTCTCACTGCCCGTGGGAAGAAGCTGTTCCTCAGCCTGGTGGGGCTGGCTCTGATCCTCCTGGATCTCTTCCCCGACGGGAACAGCTGAAAGATGCTGTGTGCGGGGTGGAAGGGGGTCCCCAATGACTTTGCGCTCCCTCTTCAGACATCGATTCCAGTGTCGATGTTTCTCTGTTTTAACAAGCAATTTCAATTTGTCATTTGTGGGAGGGAATAGGGGAGTTGGATGTTTTAAATATAAAAAAATACGGATGCTGGAAAAAATCTGGAACAAAAACAGAAAATGGTGGAAACCTTCAAAAAGTGGGAATATTCCAGGTCGAAGAGCTGTTATCAGGACTGGGAAAGACATGATCCAATTGGATGTTCAGAATTGGAATTTATTGACATGAACCCATGTTATGAAATTCATTGTTTTGTGGCAACTTTACAGGTGCAAAAATTGCCATAAATTGCATTTTAATGTAAATAAATTAGTGGAAATGAGGAGAAAAAGTGAGGTAGTGTTCATTGTCATTTCAGAAATCTGATGGCGGAGGGGAAGAAGCTGTTTTTGTACCTTTGGGTGTTTGTCTTCTGGTACCTGATGGTAGCAGTGGGAAGAGGGTATGGTGGGGTCCATGAGGATAGAGACTACTTTCTTAAGACATCACCTCTTGTTGATGTCCTTAGTGAAGTAAAGATTGATGCCCGTGATGGTGCCGGCCGTGTTTACAACCCTCTTTAGCCTGTTCCTGTCCTGTGCTTTGGCACCTCCGTACCAGACAGTGATGCAACCAGCCAGAATGCTCTCCATGGTGCACCTGGAGAAATTTGAGAGTCTCTGGTGACCTACCACATCTCCTCAAACTGCTCACGAAGTATCACCGCTGGCGAGCCTTCTTCGTGATTGAATCGACGTGAAGGCCCCAGGACAGATCTTGAGAGTTGTTGGCACTCGGAAATTTGAAGCTCTTTACCCTCTCCACTGCTGACCCCTTGATGAGGACTGGTTCGTGTGCTCCTGGTTTCCCCTTCCTGAAGTCCACAATTGGCTTTGTCCAGACACAGGAACAAGGAGCTGTATGGCGTCCTTCACTATCGCATTGAAGCATTTATGTGGAAGAATTTTTCATCACTGGTTCCTTCAGTAGTTTCACTACATCACCTTAAATTATAAACAAGATAGATGCTGTTCTTTCTAAGCCACTCAATAACCTCAGTGGGTGGGTGACAGAAGGGGAGCAGATAAAATGCCATTTATTATAACATACAAACACTGGTGAACAACGATTAAATAGGCAAAATGAGAAAGGGAAGACAATGGGGGTCGAAGCTGCCAGTGAGTGAGTGGGATACTTTACCATTGTAAATCATGACAGTCACAAAATACAGGGTTGTAACTTTCTGTTGGCAGGTTTATAGCTTTTATGCAATAACATTTCACCCGTTCAATGTTCTCAACGGAATGTCAGCACAGCGAGATGCGGCTGGTGGGTGAATCTCCACAGCACCAGAGCTGTTGCAGAAGCAGAAATAAGCATGGTGCTTTGGGAAAAAAAAACTCGTACAGGTATACAGGACGGTAACAGGCCATTTTGGCCCACAGGCCCGGGCCAACTGATTACACCCAGCTGACCTACAACCCCCAGTATGGTTTTTTGAAGGTTGGGAGGAAACCGGAGCCCATGGGGAAAGCCCATGCAGACACGGGGAAAATGTAAAAACTCCTTACAGACGGCGCGGGTTTCAAACCCCGGTCCCGATAGCTAGCCCTGTAACAGTGTTGCGCCAACTGTTGTGCCAACTGTCCCATTTAAGAGCAATTTCTTGCCCCACCCTTTACATCCGGGGTTTATCTGCCACGGCCTAACACGTGGAGACGGTGACAGCCAGGTCCTCGGGTCGTAGGTGTTACGTTGGAGTGTCCTTCTCTTAGATGACTGGCTTGACGAGGATAATGAGCCCCATCCGCCTGGGTTTGAAATCAGAGTTTTCCTGCCAACCAAGGCTAATGGGCCCAGTCGTGACACTAGTGAAAACGGGGGTGTGGGGGGACACCGACGAGAAGGTGTTGCTACAGACGCAGTCATGTAGGAGAGGCCATTGGCAATGAACCCCTGCCTGGCCAAGCCAGAGAGATGCCACGCAGCAATCACTACTCCAAGAAAGGAAAGGCGATGTATTACGCGCGCACTTTCCCTGGGTGAGCGGGACATCAGGCCCAGACCTCACCACTGCTCTATATAACTGAAACATAACCTTCAGCTTTGCCCAGAAATCGACAAGAACATTCTGTGAAGCATCCTAATTTGCTGTATACCTTTTGCAACACCAACTCCGGGACAGCCAGGTCTCACTGCGTCTCAGAGCTCTGCCACGTGTTTGCCAGCCGAATGTGAAAATCAGCGGTTCCCAGGAAGGAATGCGGGTTGCCAGGTCATAGGAACATAGGGAGTAGGAACAGGAGTAGGCCAAAAATGGCCCATCGAGCCTGCTCCGCCATTCAATACCATCATGGCTGATCTAATTTATGACCTAACTCCACCTACCTGCCTTCTCCCCATATCCCCTAATTCCTCTATCATGTAAAATAAGGTCAACTTGCATCGTTCTGGAATACAACCAAAGATTTCTTTTCATGACCTGTGTAAAGATTTCTTTTCATGTAATCTGTGTCAAATATCTAGGGAATGGAGTCATTCACCGCGGCAACCCAGTACCGCAACACTGTTACAGCGCCAGCGAACTGGGCTTCAATCCGGCGCTGTCTGTAAGGAGTTTGTACGTTCTTCCCGTGTCTGCGTGAATTTCCTCCCACCCTTCAAAACATACGGGGCTTGTAGGTCAATTGAGCTTTTATTGGGCAGCAGGAAGGGCCGGAAGGGTCTGTTACTGTCCTGTATGTCTAAATTTTAAAAAATTTAAATTAAATTTTCACTTACGAATTAAATATAAATATACGTGGCTTGAGTATGTTTTTCTAAAGCATACCCGTTGCTAGGTGCTTGGATCCCAACCTGGTTTCCATAGCGCTGTTATCTCCACAGACGTCCAATATGATTGGAATCTGACTCAATCATCTTTAATTTATTTCCGTTTCCCTCACCACTCACTGACAGTATAACAACTCCCAGTGACCCAGATCACAATTTTTGCTTGGCCCTTTCCCCGCTCCCCCCACACCTGCTTCCACTAATCGCTGACCTCCCCACTCAAAGATTTTCTTGCTCTCAGCCACTAATTTCTTGCCCTGATGTCACACACACACACACACACACACACACACACACTCTCTTTCTCTCTCTCTCATGCAATCTCACACAGACTCGCACACAACACACACACACAATCTCACACACCCCACAATCTCTCTCTCACACACATACCCACAATCTCACATACATGCGTGCACGCGTACAGACACACACCACACATTCTCTCACCCAATCTCTCTCTCTCTCTCTCTCACACACACACACACACACACACACACACACACACACACACACACACACACACACACACACACACACACACACACACACACACACACACATTAACCATTACCATTCCCCAGATAATGGACTTCTCTCTCCCCTCAACCATTCAATAACTTAACATTTACAAAAAGCAACGGCAACAATGAGTTTGAGTAATGGCATCTGGGGATTGGTGATTACATAGGGAGCAACGTCCCTGAAGCTCTGAATCTTCCTCCCACATCCCAAGGACATTGACACTTGACAGAGCAAATGGGCCACTGTGATTGTTAACACAGAAGATATTAGGATGGAACAACAAAGAAGCTACATAGTTGTCAAGTTTATTGTCATCTGATTGTACAAGTACAACCCGATGAATCAGCGTCCTCCGGTCCTTGGTGCAAAACATGCAGACACACAACCAGACATAACACACATACAGACAAACAATGCATTTGTAGGACAAGTATTCATATCTACAAATAAATAAGTATCGTTTCGTGAATATGAGGGTCTCGGAGGGTCAGTGCGAGCAGTTCCTTTGGTCATTCACCATTCTCACTGCCCGTGGGAAGAAGCTGTTCCTCAGCCTGGTGGTGCTGGCTCTGATTCTCCTGGATCTCTTCCCCGACAGGAGCAGCTGAAAGATGCCGTGTGCGGGATGGAAGGGGTCCTGGAGGATTTTGCGTGCCCTCTTCAGACAACGATCCCAAAGGATTGCATAAATAGGGAGGATGAAGACCCCAGTGACCCTCTCTGCTGCTCTTGTGATCCTGTGGCTTGAGCTCCGATCCATTTCTTTGCTGCAACCGTACCCAGACTGTGATGCAGCCGGCCAGGTACTTACTGGTTTATTTCTCTCTCTGCCTCCAAGTAATTTAATTATGCAACAAAAGCTGGTTATGTCTTAGGATGTGGGCACTGGATCACAGAGTTGTTCATCCCAGGAAGCAACCTCTTGCCCTTTTGCTCAGAGTTATAAGTTTCTCCACCCGACTAGATCTCTAATTCCTTTGCAAAAGTTTCAGTTGTTTTTCTTTCTGACTCCCTACGAGACCCTGAATTCCACAATAACAAAGAAGTGCTGAGGACAGCAAAATCTCATCTCCCCTCTGGTCTTTTCCTAATTACTGTAAGCCTGTGTCTGCTGGTTGCCCTGTTCAGGATTTACTACAGAAGAGATCGTGGCTCTGTAATAAGCACAATGTAGCTGACAGGCGAATTGATGAGCTGGTCATGTTGGAGGTACGCTAACGCTGTGGCTGATAGCCGATGATATCCAACCTGGATTATTGCTCAGGTCTCACAAGGGGTGGAAATGACAATGGTGCCAACAATTCAAGCAATTTGCTTGACCCCCCTGCCCATCCCCTGCAGGTATTCTGTCAGTACTTCTACCAAGCCCCCGATGCACGATCAATTGCGCAAAGGCTGCAGTTGCCGAGACTGAAGGCTCTTATTTGCAAGAGATGGGACAGCGTCCCTGGGTTGGTCGCTCGCGCTGACCCGGATTCGAGCTGGGGGCAGGCTTGTGGCATGTACAGCCTTTATGGGGAGGAAAGGGGGAGGAGTCACGAGCCGGCCAGTGAGAGCAAGGACAACCAGGAAAGGCCATGACATTTACATGTGGCATTTATAGACTGGAGTGGTTTCACCACCCCCCCATTTCCCTAAAAGATACGATCACAGAGGGGCCCATCTAAAATCACTACAGACCAGTGGTTCTCGCATCAACAGCGATGAAGTGTTTTGAGAGGCAACTGTTGAAGCTCATCAGCTCCTGTCTGAGCAGCGACGTGGATCCATTCCAATTTGCCGATCGCAACCACAGGCCTACGACAGATCCCATCTCACTGGCCCTATACAAAGCCCTGGAATACCTGGACACCAAAGGTGCATTCATCAGGAAGCTCCTTATTGACTATAGTTCAGCATTTGACACCATCGTCCCAAAATTGATCAGCAAACTCCACACCCCACTGTGTAATTGGATCCTGGATTTCCTCACTTCCAGGCCACAATCAGTGAGGACCGGCAAGAACACCTCCTCCACCATCTCCATCAGTTCTGGAGCAGGGGGCTTTCTTCTTAGCCCCCTGCTCTACTCACTCTACACCTTTGACTGTGTGGCTCGGTACAACAGCAACACCATCTACAAATTCATTGTGATACCACGATAGTAGGTGATATAAAAGGGGGCGACGATTCAGCGTACAGGAGGGAGAGTGAAAACTTGGCTCAATGGTGCACCAACAACAACCTCGCACTCCATGTCACCAAAACCAAGGAGCTGATTGTTGACCAGAGAGGGGAAACTAGAGGTGGACAATCCAGTGATCATTGGGAGATCAGAGGTGGAGAGGGCGAGCAAACTTAATTTCTTGGGAGTCACCATCTTGGATCAACACACCAATGGCATAGTGAGGAAAGCATATCAGCGCCTTGACTTCCTCAGGAGTTGCGGAGGTTTGGTTCGATGTTGGAAACCCTGGCAAATTTCTACAGATATGTGGTGGAAAGTGTGCTGACCAGCTGCATCACCATGTGGTACGGGGACACCAATACCTCTGAGTGAAAGCCCTACCAAAGGTAGTGGACACAGCCCAGGATATCACAGTAAAACCCTCCCCACCATCGAGAACATCTCCAGGGGACGCTGCTGTCAGAGAGTAGCAGCGATCATCAAGGATCCACACCACCCAGCACACACTGTTCAGATTTCAGGTTTATTGCCAGAGTTCATACACATCACATACAACCCTGAGATTCTTTTTCCTGTGGGTGAGGCAGAATTACCACTTATTGGTAGTGAAAAAAAATCCGTACACAATGTACACTTGTAAACAAATAAAGAACTGTAAACAGATAATGAATGTAAACAAACTGACTGTACAATATTGTAAAGAGAGAATAAAGAAAATCAATAAAGTGCCCATGTAAGAATCCTTAAATAAGTCCCTGTTTGGGTTTGTCATTGAGGAGTCTGATGGTAGTGGAGGGGAAGCAACTGTTCCTGAACCTGGTCGGTGCGAGTTTTGTGACACCGACACCTCTTTCCTGATGGTAGCAGCGAGAACAGAGCGTGTGCTGGGTGGTGTGGGTCTGTTCTCGCTGCTACCACCAGGAAAGAGGTGTCGGTGCCACAAGACTCGCACCCATCAGGTTCAGGAACAGCTGCTCCCCCTCCACCACCAGACTCCTCAACGATAAACTCAATCGGGGACTCGTTTAAGGACTCCTACTTGTGCACTTTATTGATTATTTCTCTCTCTCTCTGTGTATTGCACAGTCAGTTTGTTCCCATTTCTTTATGTGTACATTGAGTTAGTTTTATTTTCACTGCCAATTAGTGGTAATTCTGCCTTGCCCGCGGGGAAAAGAATCTTAGGGTTGCATGTGATGTCATGTATGTCATCATTCAGGGACCTCGCCGTTTGGCGTGGGTGATCCTGTCTCTCCATCCATCGTGATCTCTGACCCTCTGAATCATAGTTATTACCTCCCCTGTTCTCCTTCGGTGAAGGCTCTGTCTTGAGCTGAGACTGTCGTCGATGTTGAGTTCATGATTATTCAGGGGGAAAATTACTGCCGTGGTTCCCCGTTGCCTTCTTCAGCCGCAGTGTCCGTACTGGACAGGTCACCCTGGCCACTGATCAGGAGATTCATCTGCCCAACAGTTTTACAATCATCAATTCCAATTTGTAGAATATGAAAGGAGTATGGACATTGCAAAAGATACAGTTGGTTGCAATACAATAAGTGAATCAGAGGAGAAAAAGTTTTAAAATTGGAGCAACACAGGACACAAACCAAAGATCCAGTATGGGCGGTGTTCTGCTTTGCCTTCGTCACTTTCCAGCCCCAAAGGGCACCAATAGATGCCCCACACTGGGCTTCTTGGATCAGTGCAGCCCAGCATGGGCCCCTCAGCTTGGCACAACATCAAGTAGTGTTCCGATAGCATCCTGCTTCTCAGCAATGCCTTGAGGACTGTGTCGGAGGATCGGATCCCCAGTGGTTTGGACTGGACTTTGTGGCTGTGGAAGCTGTGGAAGTGAATCTACGAACACTCAGAGACTTGAGGGGTGGGGGTGGGGAAGGTGTTTTTACAACTACTGGACTGTCGGTGACTGTCTGCACTCCTGGACTGCCCTCTGCAGGGGGCAACCTATTGTACCTGCAGGGAAGTAACCTGGGAAGCCGGCTCCACCTACTCCCTGCTAATCACCAGCCCGACATAAAGGCTCATGCTGCCCCCTTGGGCAGGAATAGAGCGCATGGAGCCAGAGAGGATACAGAACCTGGTGTGCAAGTTTTAAGCTAATTAAAGCCTTTTGTTGTTTGTGCTTGTCACCACAGGGGTCTCTCCTCTTTCTCTGACTGTGAGAGGAGTTTCAGGCAATTTCTACCGATAGCGAATCCGTCTGCCTTACAGCAGGCGAAAGCAATTTCATGGAATATGACCCTGTTTTATTACAATAACTATAAATTCAATCTTGAATCTTGAGAGAGTGAACTAGCTTAAAGTTTCTGGATGTGTTATACAGTGACATGATAGAAAGAAGCCATTCTTGGTACAGCAACATAGAGTGAAATATGGAAGTCCGCAGATGCTGGGATTGTAGTAAAAGCTCACAGTTAAATGCTGGAGGAACTGAGTTTTTGCTGGTGTGTTTTTACACCAAGATAGAACCCTGGATTGTATGGCGGCAGACAGAGGTGCTCAACGAAGCGATCTCCCACGCGGCGCCCAGTCTCTCCGAAGTAGAGGAGACCATAATGGGAGCACCGGATGTAGTAGACGACCCCTGCGGGTTCACAAGCGAAGAGTTGCTTCGCTTGGAAGGAGTGAATGGTGGTGAGAGGACATGAGGGGGCAGGAGACTAATTTCAGGTGGATCGCCACCCATTTACGATCCCATCCAGCTGTCAGGTCTTAGCTGAAAGGCAAACAAAGCGCATGCATTACCCCTTTGGGAGCCTCGGAACATTTAATGGGATGCGATCGGGTTAATAACTCAGCTGCTTTGTGCTCACAGCTCCCTTGGATAACGAGCTGCGCTGGGAGGAGCAGGCGCTGGCCTCGCATTGATCGTGCAGCTCATTAAATCAGGTTCAGCTCAGCCCAGGGCTAATGCCAGGGATTGGTGCAGCGCTTGATGCTGTGTTGAATCTGCCCCGTCATGCACAGCTCACTGGAGGAATGCAGTGCAAAGGGTCACACAATGGAAGGGATTCTGCAAAAATTCGCGATTAATTTCATTGCTCACTGACAGATATACCAGCTCCATTGATTTGCTCTGCCATTTAAGAGCAGGGAGGTTATGTTGCAACTGAACAACTGGGACCACATCTGGAGCAATGAGTGGAGTTGAGCCTACTTGTGGAAGGATGGACTGGCTTTGGAGGCAGTGCAGAGGATGTTGATTCCAGAGATGAGGGGGTTGGACTAAGAGGAGGGATTGAGTCATCTTAGACTGTACTCACTGGAATTTAGAAGATTGAGAGGGGGGGGGCGGTCTTATAGAAACGTCTAAATTTTGAAAGCCATAGATAAGATAGAGGTAGGTAAGATATTCCCATTGGTGGGGGTGGGGGGGCCCAGAACTAGGCAGGGCAGAGCCTCAAGATTCAGGGGAGTAGATTTAGAAACTTTAAGCTAGCTCACTCTCTTGAGATTCAAGATTGAATTTATTGTTATTGTAATAAACCTGTGTCATATTCCATGAAATTGCTTTTGCCAGAGGGGGGTGAATCTGTGGAATTTGCCACCCATTGAAGCCGTGGAGGCGACCTCAGTAAACATATTTAAGATAAGGTTGGATAGATTTTTACATAGTGGGGAAATTAAGGGATATGGGGAAAAGGCATAGATTTAGGACAGAGATGCCTTTCCCAGAGGGTGGAGAGTCTGTGGAATTCGCCGCCCATGAGGCGATCTCCACAATATGCTTACATAGTAGGGGAAGTAAGGGATATGGGGGAAAGGTGGAGATGAGCCCGTCATCAGATCAGCCATGATCTCATCGACAGGCTGTGCAGGCTCGACGAGCCGGATGGCCGACTCCCGCTCCTATTTCTTATGTTCAAGGCCAATTAGCGGTGATCAATCTAATGTCAGCTCAGCTTGCGATGGCAACATGCTTTGAATGGATAACAAAAATCAATAGTCTGAGGACGTATCACCGTCCCCTGGGATGGGATTAGAAAGAGTAAAACTAATATACCTGTTATTTAAAAAAAATCTGTTAAACATTGCCAAAAGAACTGGTCGATGTAGCAGAATCTGTGTCTGGGACATTTATTTCTTTGAGTGTTACACTTCTAAGTATTTAATAATGAATGATCATTGGAAAGTCTATTGCAGCTTCAAATCTTGGTCACGTCAAGGATTCCATCTTTATTTTGGCGAATCTGTGGTGGAGCAGACTTGGGAATTAGTCCCTTGGACTGGGCCGAGCCGTGGGTCCTCTTCCATTGTTCTCGTCTTCCTGCTTGGCAGAGAGGTAAATGGGCACATTTAGGGCTCATAAATGGTAACATGGGACAACCAAGATTTTGCTTCCTGAACACTTTTGGCTATATTTAATGGATTTTGGGCTGCTGGACATCTTAAACATTTCCTATCACATAACATACTTTTGTGGTTTCCTGTCATATTTTAAGCCTACTGGTATGTTTCCCACTGAGCAAGCTGTTTGGGTCAGTCCAAGCACGCCTGGGCACGCACTCAGTTCAGGTGCTATGCAAATGTCGTCTTTGGCTTGGGCATGCTTGGAAGGCATTTAAAGATGTTGTTGAGAATTTTCTTGGCAACTACAGAGCACCAAACTACATCCACCTGATTGACAACATGCTTCAAGCAGTCAAAACCATGAAGTGTAACCCTACAGATCCTGGTGCAGTCAGTGACGAACACGGTAAAACACCAAGACATTGCCATGGAAAAGCAGGTTCAGGGCAATTGGAATCCATCAATGCTGGCCGACTATTGCTGGACACTGACAAGAGAGACATCAGGTGCTGAGTACAAACGAAAATCAGCGGCAAAACATTTTTAGGTCAGTTAGCATGTCAGTGTTTTGATGCGATTAATTTAACGTTTCTCCAACTTCCTCCGTGGTACAGAAAATCTGAAATTATGTTTGTGTTCGGCTTGAAGTTGTCTATCATAATCCCCAAATTCTTTTCATTTATTCTTGAACCATGCCAATCCAACCTTCCCCCCAACCTACCAGCTTAAAGTTTTAAATTCAATTTAGACGTACAGCACAATAACAGGCCCTTTTGGCCCACGAGCCCGTGACACCCAGTTAAAGGGTGAGAGGAGACAGAAACACGTGGGAGAACTCACGCAGGCACAGGAAGAAAGTAGAAACTCTTTACAGACGGTGGTCCCGATTGCTGGCGCCGTGACAGCTTTGTGCTAACCGCTACTCTAACTGTGCTTGGTGGAACAGTCCTATGGATAACAATGAGCGATGGTACCTGCTTTATCCTTTCAGGGCAGACTAGGCTACCAGACTTCTGTGAGGCTGTGACTAATGCAGCTTCTGACAACGACCCTGGTTTGATCTATACGTCAGGGGTGCTGCCTACAGGTGATTTTATGTTGAGCTTCCGCTAATTTCGTGGAGAGAAAAAAAAAAATCAAACATACCTTTTTATGGGGCAGCCCGAAAAGGCTGCTCTTGCGCCGCATTTATGAAGACCGGAGCCTCGTAGTGGCCTCCGGAGCCAACGGAGGCAGTGCGACTGGTGCCCCTCTGGGTCGACGTCACGCACACGTGCCCAGCGCAGAAAGAGCCCGATAGTGGACAATGGCGACCCCCCCCCCCCCCCCAGAGCAAGTAGGAAAGTTGATTGCGATGCTTGAAGCCAGTCACAATCCTGCCTGGTGTCGGCACTTTAAAAGTCCTGCCCCTGCATCTCAGGCTGACGGTGTTGCCGTGACCTCATCAACCCGCCACCTGCAGCGGCGGTAGATTCACGCTGCACTCCGCCACTGAGACTAGGTTGCAGAGGAATTGGAGTCGGCGCCTCAGAGTCAGTCGGGGAGCATTTATGAAGGTAAGTTCTGTGACCAAAGGGCGGAGAATTTCCACCTGCACGTTCGCATTTCTTTACTCTATAAAATGGCCTTGGGAGAACGTTCTTGTGATTGTTTTAATTTTAGAAGTTATTTTTTCAATAGTGCAGTTATGTCTTTTTGTGGTGCCGGACTAGTTTTTGATCTGAGAAGTAAGGGAAGGTTAGAGCTTGAGGCTTCTGTAGCTTCTTCCCAAATGGAGCAGCAACAAATGGTTGTGACCTGGGTGATGAAGGTCCCTGATGATGTGGGCTGCCTTCTTGAGGCAGGCTGCCTTCCTGAACCTGGTGGGTGCGAGTCTTGTGGCCCTACACCTCTTTCCTGATGGCAGCAGCGAGAACAGAGCGTGCACTGGCTGGTGTGGACCCTCGATGATCGCTGTATTTTCTCATCCCAAGAAAGATTTGAAGTCTCAAAAGTCAGGGCGTGAATCTAAACTACTCATTACATTAATGTATTGATGCAGAAATGTACCAATAATGCGTGTATTGGACCTGAAAGAGTTGAAAATATGCCAGGAGACGAATGCGTAAAATTCTGCTGTACAGTACCCTGGGCGTTAAATGTGCTCCTTTGTCCCATCATTCAAGGACAAGGTGAAGCAAAGTGGAAGGAAAGTCACATGGAGAACAGTGCCAACGTAGATCAGAATCCTGGGTTAAAGGGACAGCATTAACAAAGCTTTATCAAAACTCTCTCAGACTCATAGAAATTCTGAAAATATTTTACAACTAAGCATCAGGGATTTAGCCCCTGAAACAAGTGTGCAAAGCTTGACTGAAGGAATGGATTTTGAAGTAAAACGAAGGATTTAATTGCAAAAGTAAAACCAAGAACTTAACCGAAATGTGGGGTGACCTTTTGCTGGAAGTGAGATCAGGATAAGGTGGATTGAAAATCCTTTTTAATGTTTAGATCCTGAACAATTATTTGCATGGACCTTTATTTTTTTCTGGGCTGTGAGAGTCATCAGGTCCTTAAGTTCCAGCATGAAGAATGATGTCAAACGTAGCATCAGAAGTTTGGAGATACCTTTGCTCCTTTTCACACCCACTGCGCAATGGCTCATCTAGTGACAACTGCAGGGAATTGTAGCCTAGATAGCAATCCATTGCCTAGTGCATGACAAATGATTATGGAGAGGTAATTCAATCTCATCATTTCAGACAGTCTAAAAGCACTCATATCTATCACTAAGAATTGAAAATGTCATCGGCATCCTGCTGCCTCCGACTATTTGTCGAATTCATTGAAAGTATTTGTTATCTGCAGTGTAATCTTGTGCTACACAGAGAGCTCATTGACAGGAGACAGACGAAAGCCGGCATTAGCAAAGAGCGCAATTCATCGAGATTAAGGCCAGCACCTTTGGATGCCCAGGAAGAATAAGATGGTTCAAATTTTATGCCATCTCATGCTCCCCTGTAACTCCAGAACAGCAGGACCCCAATAATCCATTATCGCATCCTTTGGAAATCTCGATGGTTCCACTGAGCTCTGATTCCTGGGGAGAAGGAGTGAAAGGGTAAGGCGGAGGAGTACAGACCAACAGAGGGGGAGGAAATGAAGATTTTGATTCCTGTACACTTTTGGGCTGCAGATCATGAAAATCGCCTTAAAATATTCCTATCACGTACCTTTTTTTCAACGCTATGACCTATCCTTGCAATTTCCTCTCATCTTTCACATTTACTTTTACATTTACATTCAAAACGATGAAGGGCAACATGTCACCGAAAATTCATTCCCTGCATTCACACTTGGACTCTTTCCCCGCTGATCTTGGTGCTGTCGGTGACGAACGCGGTGAAAGGTTTCACCAGGGACCCTGTGACCGTGGCATAGGGGTATCAGGGCAACTGGGATCTGTCAAGGGATGAGCAAAAGGCAGGCAGATGCCGGAGTGAAAAGGGGGGTGGGGGTAGAGGAAGGAAGGAGGGACAGGGGGAGGAGCACAGGCTGACAGTGGTAGGCTTTTTTCCCAGGGCCAGGAGTTTGAAACTAGAGGGCAAAGGTTTAAGATGAGAGGGGAAAGACTTTAAAGAGGGCTGTGGGAGGTACCATATTCACACTGTGGCTGTTGGGTAAATGGAATGAGTGAAAGTGGAGAAGACGGGTACAACCACAATGTTTAAAAGGCATTTGGACCGGTACTTGGGCAGGGAAGGTTTAGAGGGGTACAGGACAAATCCCACCAGCTTATTTAGGTCAGCACGGATGAGTTGGGCTGAAGGGCCTTTTTTCACTCTACATGAACAGATTGAGAAGCGATTCTACGAAGTTTTCAGAGAAGGGTCTCGATGAAGGTCATTTTCCTGTGGATGGAAATATTACATTGGATTCTTGTACCATTCACCTAACCTCAGGTAATTCAGAATCAGAATTTACTGTAATGAACATTTAACAAAATTTGTTGTTTTCCAACAGCGTCACAGTGCAACTATTTTTATTAACCACACTTCAAAATAAATGGAACAGAGCAAAAGAAAAGAAAGAAACAAAAGTCAGGCCATGTCTGTGGTTCATCGATTATTCAGGAATCCAATGGCGGAGGGGAAGAAGCTGTCCTTGTTCCGCTGGGTGCTCGTCTTCAGGCTCTTGTACCTTTTCCCCAATGGTATCAGAGTGAAGAGAGCGGGACCTGGGTGGTGGAGGTCTTTGAGGACAGAGGCTGCTTTCTTAAGATACCACCTCTTGTCGATGTCCTCGATGGATTGAGGTTTGATGCCCGTGATGTCGCAGGCCGAGTTAACAACCTTCTGGAGTTTTTTCTTCTCCTGAGCATTGGCACCTCCGTGGTGCCAACCCACCTGAATGCTCTCTGGAGTACACCTGTAGAAGTTCCTGACATACCAAATCTCCTGGCAGAGTATAGCTGTCTTTGTGACTGCAGGACAGATCCGCTGAGATGTTGACACCCAGGGATTCGACCCTCTCCATTGCTGAGCCCTTGACGAGGACTGGGTCATGTTCTCCTGACTGCCCCTTCCTGCAGTCCACAATCATCTCCTTGAGTGAGCTGAGTGCAAGGTTGTTGTTGTAACCTTTCCCTGTAACTCAGTTCCTGAAGGTCGAGCATCCTCCTAGTCAACCTTCTCTGCACTCTTTCAATCTTCCCTGTAGTTTGGTGACCAAAACTGCACACAATACTCCATATCTGGCCTCACCAATGTCTTGTATAACTTCACCATAACATCCCAACTCCTATATTCGAAACTTTGATTTACGAGGGCCAATATACCAAAAGCTCTTTTTTTTACAACCCCATCCACTTTCAGGGAATTATACATCGGTATTCCCAGGTTCTTCCCCCTTTGTTTCGCCTGAAAATTCTGGGCACTGAATGTTGAATTGGCGGTTCGTCTGCTCTGTCTCAGTGATGGGAACCAAATTGCAGACCTATCCCCTGTTGTTAATTAAAGCATTGACCATCAACTTTGCCAGCTATAACTCCTTTGCGTTAGAAATGTATGCCGTTGCTACGGAGAAGCCTTGCAGCTTGCTCTACCTCCGGTGACTGCCGAACGTCAGTGGCTACAATCTCAGTGAGTCCATGAGCTGTCAGCACAGCCTGCCAGTTCTCGAGCCTCTGGCGTCAGACGTGATGCACTCGTCCTCCTCCAGACTGACGCCCCCTGGCCTCTGAAGCATCAATACCTGCCAGGGGTGTTCACAGCATCACTGGCAACTGAAATTTTTTTATCCCCCCTTGCTCCTGTGGGAAATAGTGTAGAAGCTTATTGACCTTGGGAGCCAGCACAATGTTGATAAACTAATCTGTGTGACATACAGAACAGTTCTGAGCCCAACACAAGGGATGGTTTGGAGACACTGGCTCCACAGAAGATTTTAACTGGTTGAAACAAAACATTTTCTTTATGGTCAGATGCACAAAATACACAAAAAAGACCATACGGTCAGCATAGGAACGGCACGGTTATCATGGCGGTTAGCGCAACACCGTTGCAGTGCCAGTGACCTGGGTTCCAATCTGGCGCTGTCTAGCAAGTGTTTGTGCATTCTCCCCGTGTCTGCGTGGGTTTCTTCCGAGAGCTCCGGCTTCCTCCCACCCTTCAAACTGCAACTAAAGTTGTAGGTTAATTGGGTGACACGGGCTCGTGGGCCGGAAGGGCCTGTTACCGTGCTGTATGTCTAACTTAAAAAAATTAAACATTCATCTTTTTGTTTTGCCTTGTAAAGACCGACAAGGGGGTCCACTTGAGCGGAGATGCTGATGCGGTGAAATTTCTTTAGCCAGAGGGTGGTGGATCTGTGGAACTTGTTGCCACGGGCGGTTGTGGAGGCCGGATCATCTGGGGGGTATTTAAGGCAGAGATTGATAGGCTCGTGATTACCCAGGGCATCAAAGTTTATGGAGAGGGGGAAACTGGATCAGCTCAGGAATGAAAGATGGGGCAGACTCGATGGGCTGAATGGCCTATTTCTGCTCCTATGTCTTCTGCTCTTGAAGAGTCACCAACTATCCAGTCAAAAAGAGAAAGAGAATCAAAAGAGAGTAATTTTGAGCGTCTATAAATCCCACCACAACCTTCTCCGATGTCACTGCATCCTGCGCTCCTGTAACATGGTGAACCTGAGCTCCTGGAAGCCAAGTCAACCTCCTCCTTTGACTCCTGTTCCAAGCTTCTCATACAATTAGGAAGCTGTCAGTGTCTTTGCCCAAGATGGCAGTGTACCAGAAGGGGTAGCAGACTCTGGGGGGGTGGGGCGGGGGGAGAAGCAGATCGGCGCAGGGCACCAGCAATGAGGAGAACATCCCTTGTTGAGAAGGAGAAGCAGAGAAGTCAACCCTGCAGGATGATGGCCACGGCAGCAGACCAGCAAGGGCTTCGGTGGCCGAAGGACCCACACAAGGTTGCGGCCTGCCAGTGGCCTGCTGTTGCACTGAGCTGTGAGCCGCTGGTGACTTGCAGTCGAAGGACTCGCACGAGGCTGTGGCCCGCTGGTGACCTGCAGTCGTACCGAGCTGCAGGCTGCTGAGATCTGGCTCATGGGAACCAGGAATCGCAACTGGCGTTCGAGAGGGTGCTGACGGAAAGAAGGGCTCTCGAAGGACCTTTGGCACTGAAGGCTTCCTGATCGATACGGAGGTTTCCATCTAGAGCTTGGGTTGCTGACGGTTTGAACTGGACCAGTGGGAGGGCTGGAGATGAATCCACAGACACTCAATGTCTCTGAAGGGACTCCCTTTTGCTTCTCTTTCTCCTCCTGTTAGGGGGGCTGGGTATTGCTGATGGAGACTCTTTGCCTAATGACAAGCAGTAGCTGAAGTATATCATGTATATTACATTTTTAATCTATTATTCATTCATTCAGAGGCCTTGCCATCAATTGGAGGAAACTATCTGTGTACTTCAAAACTTCAGACTTCCAAGGCTACCTCAGGTTTGCTCATTCTTTGTGGGCAGTCCCTCCCTCAAAGAAGGACCTTTACCTTCACCTGCTTCAAGGGCAATTGAAGACAGACACTGCGCACTCCCAGTAACCACCTCACCTCGCGAACGGTTCATAAAACTTCTGAGAGAGCTGGGCTTATCCATGGACAACAGAGGGACGAAGCTGAAATAAAGACCCCAGACACGAAAGGCAGTGACGGGGCTCTCGTTATCAAATGCCCCAGATGGCTGTCTTCAGCCCAAAGAACCTACAGGTCAGCAGTGGCATCACGAAGGTGGGTGTCACCCCCCCCCCACCCCTACCCCATGGACCTCCTCCCATACAGAACCCTTAGTAATGTTTTTTGTATTAATGGTTCTCATAAATCATAATTCCCGTCTATCACTGAATGTAACGCGATAGAAGTGAGATAAACAATGAGCAAAATTAAAATCACTTTAAATTACAATATCATACACACAGCAGCAATGAAAACAACAGCGCTTGCTGATGGCGCGTGCAGATGAAACCATGTGGTCTGAAGAGTCGTAATTGGGTCATAACGACAGCTCTGACCGGAGCACATCAGAAGGTTCAAAAAGTCAATGAGCATCAAGTTTTACATGTAAGATGGGCTTACGGAGAATGTTTTTGTTGTTATAACGAATGACATGGATATTTTTATTTAAAAAATCATAAATTTCTGCTGAAACACTGCACAAAACATTTTATAGACAGTCATTTTGGTGTCACCCCCCCCCCCCCTTTGATTGAGTCACCTGGTGTGGTCTGCACCCCCGCCCCCTAGTGACACCAGTGGGGCTTATCTAGGGGCAACAGAGGGTCAAAGCTGAAATAAAGGCATGACACAAACGGCAGGTACGGGGCTCTTGCTATCGCAAGCCTCAGGTGGCTGTCTTCAGGCCAAAAGAAATCTGCAGGTCAGCCAATGGTCAGCCAGGGAAGCATCAGTTCCAGACTTTATTTGGGTCATTCGCAAGGGAGCAATTATGTTGTGGTGATGGATGCAAGGCAAAGTTGTGTATTGTAATTAAAGACAGGGGCATTCATTAAACAATGAGATCGTAGAGCAAGCAATCAGTCACACACTCAGTTACTGCAGGAATGCCAATTCATCGCTCAGAACAATGCCTGCCCTTTCACCCCAGTGCGCCACGATGTAGCTCTTTGCCTTGTTCGCTTTTCTCCTCCGGTGGCCCATCGCATCATGGCCACCAATACCCTCCAGCTGCTTCAATATTGATGGAAGCCGGGGGTCAACTGGAAACCCTACCACCTTCAGATCAGTACTACGAAAGTTCGCAGATCCTGTGATTGTAGTAAAAACCCACAGAGATGCTGGAGGAACTCAGTCGGTCTCGCAACACCCACGGGAGGTAAAGATATATCACCGACGCTTTGGGCCTGAGCCCTTCCTCAAGATTTTTTTAAAAAGTGCAAAAAAAGAGAGAAAAAGTGAGGTAGTGCCCATAGGTTCATTGTCGTTCAGATGGTGGAGGGGAAGAAGCTGTTTTTGTGATGTTAGGTGTCCGTCTTCAGGCTCCTGTACCTCCTTCCTGATGGTAGCAGTGAGAAAAGGACGTGGCCTGGGCAGTGAAGGTCCTTAATGATAGAATTTGCTTTCTTGAGACGGCACCTCTTAAAGATGCCCTTAATGGAGTGAAGACTGATGCCTGTGATGGGGCCGGCTGTGTTTACAACCCTCTGTAAGCCTGTTCCTGTCCTGTGCATTGGCGCAGACAGACAGAATGTTCTCCAACTGTAGAAATTTGCAGGAGTCTTTTGGTAATGTACTGAATCTCCTCAAACTCCTAATGAAAGATTGCCGTTGGTGGGCCTTTTTCATGATTGCGTCAATGTGAAAGCCCCAGAATAGGTCTTCAGAGATGTTGACATCCAGAAATTTGATTCTCCATTGTAGTATTTGAGGAGTCCCGACTCATGAGTCTGAGGGCCTAATACTGTGCAGTATGGACACAATTAAAATTAAACTTTTCTCCAACAAATATGAACACAAGGTCTGATTGATCTCCTATGATATAATAATTCTGTCTCAAAAAAGGCAGGAAAGGAGGTTCTGGGAAACATTTGCTTTCAACCCTCCTCTGTCTTACAAAATGTTTTGCAATGGAATTCACAGGACTGACTTTATACACGCCTGGTTTGAGTTCTTGGTCACAATGAGTGTGATTACACTGGACAATGAAGATTTTTGTTTCCTGAACACTTCTGAGTGGAATTTATGGACTTTGAGTGTGTAAATCACCTTCAAATTTTCCTACCAGGTCCTATTTTTTTTTTCAGATATAACCTATTTTTGTGATGTCCTGCCATGGTTTCAGTCAACTTCAACCAGACAAAACCACGAAATGTCATTGAAAATTCAGTCCCTGCCTTCGCACTTGGAGAATCTTGGTGACAAACAAGGTGAAAGGTTTCACCAGGACGGGAAGGCGGCATCTGTGCCGGCCGACTACTGTTGGACACTGACTCAAGAGGTGTCAGCCGCTGAGGACAAACGGGAGCCACCGGCAAAAACATTTTTAGGTCAGTTGAACGAACGTGACGTGTCGGCGTCGTGTGGAAGCACGCTAAATTCAACCAAAATTCAAAATTCAAACTTCCTAATTTGAAATGATCTTGGTGTTCAGCATGAAGTTGTCTATCTTAATCCCCAATATTTTTTCAGGAAGCCAAACCTTTTGAAAACAATTTGTAATTAATGCTGAGCTCCGGTAACCCTGCGGGAGATCATTCTGAACCTTACAAACTATGTATCTGATGCCACATCCGCCTGGGCTGAACACGATTTCAGGGCAGGAGAAGCCAAATCTCAGAGGGGTACAGATCGTGGAAGCGATGGGGAACGGCTCAGATGTAAACAAAAGGGAGAGAGAGGTGGGTCGGTGCATTGGGTGGGAAGGTGATGCTGTCTGACTGGATTCTGAATGTCGAGCTGCCTGCACCCGGCTGACACTGCATGTCCCCTGCTGATGGTTCTGTTACAGTCAAGGAGCTCACTGCTGATTGGCAGTGGAACAGATGGCCTTATTTGCTACGCCTCATTTCCCAAGGAGAGTTTCTGCATGGGAGTCAGTTAATATTTTGCCGTGCTGTCATTAATTGCAGCGGATAAAACGAGGCAAAGGTTCAGCAGGGCTGGTTGATCAACAGAAGCACCAAGCTCTTGTCTGGTAGCTGTCTACCTGCATCCTACCCGTCCTTGTAAATGTGGAGCAATTCTGAGACAGGCCCTGCTTGCCAGAGCTGTTAGAGTGGTTCTCAAGAGATGCAGTGTTTTTTTTTAATCAGGATCACTCTCCTGATACCACCTGGAGAGAGCAAGCAAGGCCTTCACTTCACAGGCCTTCACAGCCTTCACTTCACGGGCCTTCACGGGCCTTCACGGCCTTCACTTCACGGGCCTTCACGGCCGCCACTTCACGGGCCTTCACGGCCGCCACTTCACGGGCCTTCACGGCCGCCACTTCATGGGCCTTCACGGCCTTCACTTCACGGGCCTTCACGGCCTTCACTTCACGGGCCTTCACGGCCTACACTTCACGGGCCTTCACGGCCTTCACTTCACGGGCCTTCACGGCCTTCACTTCACGTGCAGCTCAGTAGAGTAAAGCTAGGTACAGGCGGCTGACCTAAAATATGAAAGTCTGCAGACACCGCAGATGAAGTAGCTCATCCTATTGGGTTGTAACCTACACAGCATCGAGTCCACGCTGCTGAAGATCCAGCTGCGCTGGGTGGGTCACGTCTCCAGAATGGAGGACCATCGCCTTCCCAAGATCGTGTTATAGGGCAAGCTCTCCACTGGCCACCGTGACAGAGGTGCACCAAAGAAAAGGTACAAGGACTGCCTTCCCATCGCCTTCCCAAGATCGTGTTATATGGCGAGCTCTCCACTGGCCACCGTGACAGAGGTGCACCAAAGAAGAGGTACAAGGACTGCCTAAAGAAATCTCTTGGTGCCTGCCACATTGACCACCGCCAGTGGGCTGATATCGCCTCCAACCGTGCATCTTGGTGCCTCACGGTTCGGCGGGCAGCCACCTCCTTTGAAGAAGACCGCAGAGCCCACCTCACTGACAAAAGGCAAAGGAGGAAAAACCCCACACCCAACCCCAACCCACCACTTTTCCCCTGCAACCGCTGCAACCGTGTCTGTCTGTCCCGCATCGGACTTGTCAGCCACAAACGAGCCTGCAGCTGACGTGGACATTTACCCCCTCCATAAATCTTCGTCCGCGAAGCCAAGCCAAAGAAAAAAGAAGACACAGGTGGGAGATGACATGTTGTTGCTTCAAAGTTCAGATTTATTGTCAGAGTACATTTATGTCATCATATACAACCCTGAGATTCTTTTTCCTGCGGGCCAGGCAGAAACTCTACTTAACAGTAGAGCAAAAAACTGGATCTCTCAGTGGCCACCTATTCAATACCCCATCCCATTCCCTTGCTGACAGGTCTGTCCATGGTCTCATGCGCGGCCAGACTGACCACCTGCAAATTGGATGAACAGCACCTCATCTTCCATCTGGACACCCTCCAACCGGATGGCACTAACATTGACTTCTCCGGTTTCCATTAAACCCCTCCCCACTTCTGCTGCCTTTCCCCCAGCTCCATCTCTCTCTCTCTCTCTCTCTCTCTCTCTCTCTCTCCCCTCTGTCAAAATCAATTCTCACCTCACCTCTTATCATATCCAATTAACACCTTTTGTTGGTCTGCACTCTTCCCCCAGCCAGTCTACAGTCTCTTTATTCTCACGCCTCCCTGTTCTTTGCTTCTCTCTTGAAGAAGGGTTCAGGCCCAAAATGTCGGTCATGTATCTTTACCTCCTCTGGACACTGCAAGACCCTCCAGCACTTCTATGTGTTTTTACTACAATCACAGGATCTGCAGACCTCTGTGTTTCCCTCCAGCAAGAACAGACGAAGATAAAAGAGAGAAATATAAATAAAAAAGAAGTGCAAACAAACTGTCTGCAATAACAGAAAATTATTATTTAATTATAAATAATGTACAAAGCAAGAGGGCTTAAATGAGTCTCTGTTTGCACAATTACATTTTTCAAATACAAAAAAAATCTAGATCGACCTCAGCGGTTCTCAACCTTTTTCTTTCCACTCACATCCCACTTTGAGTAATCCCTTCGCCATCGGTGCTCTGTTATTAGTAAGAGATTGCTTAAGGTGGGATGTGGGTGGAAAGAGATGGTTGAGAATCACTGGTCTAGACCCAATTGCTACTGAAATATTTGGCTTGAGAAAAATTGCCATTTCCTTTGGAGCTGCGAAACTGAAAACATAACAAGTCAACTAGGTACGATGAAAACTTTTTCTTCCCACTCACATCCCACCTTAAGCAATCCCTTACTAAACACAGAGCACATAGGGATTACTTACAGTGGGATGTGAGTGGAAAGTCTCCTTTGCACATTTTCCGAAAGTGCCTAACCCAAGGACCCTGACTAATCTCATCATTTAGTAGAGTGGTGACATCAGAAAGGACTGCTTAGTAATCAGACAAACGTTGATATTGAGCCAAAACAAGATATTAGGATAAGTGACTAAATGCTCGGTCATTGAAGTAGCTTTTATTGATCCAGAGACGTGGAAATAGAAACGTAAAACAATGGACTTTAATTCCTAAAGAACAATCACAAACACTTTAGCTGCCTTCTCTCCAAAGCAACGGCCTCATTTCTTTGTAGGCTGGTGTTTGGGTTTGGTGGGGTGGGTGGGTTGAAATGCAGAATAATTACAGCTCTGGTAAAAGTTGTGAGTTTGAATCTTGAGGCTGTGGGAGTGCAGATTGCTGTTTAAAATTGAGTGTCTTGAGTGCAGAACATGGAAATTAACACGTTGATGTTTCATGAACTGTCTTCCTTCCTGAATAAGAAAAAAAGTTCAGTAACTCCCAGAGATCTTGCTGTTTCGGCTGAACTTTTTTCACCCCTCAAAGTTCTTGCTGTTTAATGTTTAATGTTGCGTGAAAGTCGTGGCTGACCTGTTCTTCTACCTGGGATATTCCTGAGACATGCAGCTCATGACTCCATGGCGAGGTGTCATTCTGGAAGCAAGGTTGTGGAATTCTTGGAGATTACAGAGTGATTCCTGCAGGTCGGAGGATGGCAAATATCACACCACTTTTTAGAAAAGGAGGGGTAGAGAATATGGGGCCCTGTTCGCCACAATAGTGTGGATCTCCCAGTGGCCGCCCATTTCAATCCTCCATCCCGTTCCCTTGCCCATGGCCAGCCTGAGACCACCCACAAACTGGAAGAACAACACCTCATCTTCTGTTTGGGCTCACTCCGACTGGATGGCATTAATATTGACTTCTCTGGCTTTCGTTAAACCCTCCCTACCCCTTACTTCTTTCCCCCCCCCCCCCCCCCCAGTAGTGACTTCAATCTCTTAAGTAATTTATTGGCTTCAAATGGCTTTGGAGAGACCCTGTTGTAATGAAAGATGGTATAGAAATGCATTCAACATCTGTGGAAAGAGAAGCAGAATTAATGTTTCAAGTCTAAGGCCTTTCATCGGAAACAATGAAGGATTTTCAACCAGAAGTATTCATTCTTTTTTTCTCTCATCCTAGTCTGCCAAACCTGTTGAGTGACTCAGAACTTTCTACTTCGGATTTTCAGCTCAGAAAACAGGCCATCCGGCCCTTCCAGGCTGTGCCAAAATATTATTCCGCTAGACTCATTGACGTACACCCAGTCCCTAACCCTCCAGACCCCTCCCATCCATGTATCTATCCAATTTATTTTTAAGTGTGAGCCTACATTTACTATGTCAGATGGCAGCACGTTCCACATCCCACCACTGTCTGAGTGAAGAAGTTCCCCCTAATGTTCTCTCATATTTATCTTTCCTAATCTAAGTGGAAAGAGCCTACTCGCATTTACTCTGTCTATACCCCTCATAATGTTGCAAACCTCTATCAAATCTCCCCTTATTCTTCTACGTTCCAAGGAATGAAGTCCTAACCTGTTTAATCTTTCCCTCTAGCTCAACTCCTGAAGACCTGGCAACATCCTAGTAAATCTATTTTGCAGTCTTTCACTTACTGATATCCTTCCTCTGGTGACCAGAACTGCACACAATATTCACCAATGTCTTATACAACCTCAGCCTAATATCTTATCTCCTGCACTCAATATTTTGATTTAGGAAGGCCAAGATGCCAGAAGCTCTCTTTACTACCTGTGATGCCACTTTCAGGGAATTATGTATCTGTATTCCCAGATCCCTTTGTTCCTCCGCACTCCTCAGTACCCGATCTCTCAGAACACCCTCCAATAATTTACCTTCTACTGACGTCAGGCTCACTGGCCTGTGATTTCCAGGGTTACTTTTGGAGCCTTTTTTAAACAACGGAACAACATGAGCTATCCTCCAATCCTCTGGCACCTCGCCCATGGCCAAGGACATTTTAAATATTTCTGCCAGGGCCCCTGCAATTTCTACACTAGCCCCCCTCAAGATTCAAGGGAATATCATGTCGTGTCTGGGGGAATTTATCTACCTTTATTCACTATAAGGCAGCAAGCACCTCCTCCAATTTAATATGTTCCATGGCACGACTGCTTGTTTCCTTTCCTTCCTTATGCACTCTGCCAGTTTCCTGAGTAAATACTGATGCAAGAGGCTCCACACATAGACCACCACTCGGATCTTCACAGGGACAAATTTTGTCCCTTAACGTACTTGTAGAAGCCCTTCGGGTTTACTTTCACATTATCCACCAAAGCAACCTCATGTCTTCTTATTGCCTTCCTGATTTCATTCTCGAGTATTTTCTTACATTTTCTATACTCTTCTAAGTACCTCATTTGCTCCTTGTTGCCTGTACCTGCTGTACACCTTCTTAATCAGATCGCCAATATCCCTTGAAAACCATATGCCTGTTAACTTTGCCTTTAATCTTGATAGGGACATGCAAACTCTACCCTTTCCAAATTTTGCCTTTAAGAGCCTTTCCCTTACCAAACACGCTCTTGCCAGAAAACAACCTATCTGAATCCACTCCTCCTAGACCCCTTCTCATTTCTACAAAATTGGTCTTTCTCCAATTTAGAATCTCAACTCGAGGACCAGACCCATCCTTATCCATAATTCACTTGAAGCGAATGACATTATGGTCACTGGACCCAAAATGTTTACCTGGACATACTTCTGTCACCTGGCCAATTTATTTGCTTTCCATTCATTCTGCCGAATTACACCCAAGGATGGAGTGAAGGATGGATGAACTGAGCTCGTTTAATTGAATGATTGAGTGAACAAGATTGTGTTGAATGTTGAAAAGGCAGCCTAAAAGTTCTAAATTCAGATTTATTGTCCGAATGCATACATGGTATCACATGCAGCCCTGAGATCCCTTTCCTGCGGGTCAGCCAGAATTCCAGTTTATTGGTGGTACAAGAAAAAAGCACTCATGAAGAGATATATATACAAAAGAGAAAGTTAAACAAAAAGGAATTGTAAGCAAACTGTGCGATACAGAAAATAAAACTTCAAAAATAAATCATGTGCAAAGCATGAATCCCTGATTGAGTTTGTCGTTGAGGAGTCTGATGGTGGAGGGGTAGCAGCTGTACCTGAACCTGCTGGTGTGAGTCTTGTGGCCCCAAGATGGCACCAGTGAGACCAGAGTGTGCACTGGGTGGTGGGAATTCTCGATGATCGCTGCAGCTCCCTGACGGCAGCGTTCCCCATCGATGTTCTTGCTGGTGGGGAGGGTTTTACCCGTGACATCCTCAGCTGCATCCACTACCTTTTGCAGGGGGTTCCACTCAGGGGTATTGTTGGCCCCCAGGCTAGGCTGTGATGCAGCCGGTCAGCGCAATTTCCATTACATAACTGTAGAAGTCTGTCAAGGTTTTCAGTGTCATACCAAACCTCCGCAGACTTTTGAGAAAACATGTTCAGCATCCAGCAGGATCACTGTGGGTTTAGCCTCTGAGTCAGAATCAGAATTTATTGTCAATAACATGTCACAAAATTCCTTGTTTTGCAGCCACATTCCAGGTAAAAATACTCCTATAAATTACATTTTGAAATAAATAAATCAATTAGTGGAAAAGAAAAGAAAGTGTGGCTGAGCCTGGGGTTCATTGTCCATTCAGGACTCTGATGGCGGAGGGGAAGAAGCTGGGCCCTCATCTTTTCCCTAATGGTAGTAGAGTGAAGAGGGCATGGCCTATGTGGAGCAGGGTCCGGGGGGGGGGGGGGGGTGGTGGCCTTTGAGGATAGCGGCTGGCTTCCTTAAGACATCGGTTCATGTCGATGTTCTCGATGGAGTGAAATCTTGAGCCTATGTTGTCGCAGGCCAAGTTTACAAACCTCTGGAATATTGTTTTTTACCTTCCTGACTGCCTTTAAGAACTTGAGAAGGTGAGGAAGGCACTTTGTGTCATTTGTTTTGGCTATGAACTTCCCTCTCTAATTTCTGGCAAGGGGTATTTCACACCTTATCGTTAGTTCTTGCTATTCACGACTAATGGCCCTTTTACTTTGGTCTCTTTGGAGCGAGTGGGGCCAATGGATTTAACATTGACTTCCTCACTATTCCGCACAGTGGCGAGAAGGGCCATTTAGCTGAGATGGGAAGATGCTCTCCCCCCCCTCCCACTCAACGGTTGTCGGCCGTGATGGCGCGTCAGTCTCTAGATAAAAATATGGGGTTCGACAACTGCAATGGATCCTTTCACTTTGGGGTCCTTTTCTCAATGATTTTCCAAACGTGGATATTAATTATTTTGAGTTTTTTTTTTTAAACCTCATTTTTATTATTATTATTAAGAGTCGGACTCCTTAACTTGGGGCAAGATTTTTGGTTGAGAAATATATGGGAATTTTTCTTTCCCTCCTTCCATTTTAATTACATGGGTTGATATGTACCTTGTTTAGTTGTTTGATATTTGTAATTCAATATTCATTTACATTATTACTACGCATATGTTAAAACCAATAAAAAGATCGAAGATGGTGAGTCTTGTTATGATTTTGGTTCTCCGTCCCACAGTCAGTTGGTGGGGTTTGATACACCACTCTGTAGAAAGGAGCAGCGTGTGAGTGAATGGATTTTAGGTGAGTATGGGGTTGCACAGGTCCAGACCCCACCCTCTCGACATACCCTCTCCAGATCCAGCCGCATGGTGAGGTCCAAGGCAGCCAGGGGTAAGTCCTGCTGCAGTGAATGGCCAGACCACGCTTCGATGCAAGGGAGGCCCTTGCCGCACTTCACGGCATGTGTTTGCCAGTTGGACGCTGACCCTATGAGAGGGTTTGTCCCCCCTTAGACAGGTCTTGTTTTCAATCTGCGGGGGGGTCTAGCCAGCCACCCGACCGTGCGACAGGTAGTACTGGGTTATGGGATGCCAGTAGTTATGTGGTGTTGGGAGGGAGATGTGGATTTTAGCATTTTGCACCAGAAATGTTGAAGGAACTGTTTAGCTGAGTCTCAGGGAGTGGGGTAGCACCCAGCTGCGAGGGCAAGACTACGCCAGAGCAGAGCTCGACACCAAGTGGATGCCCTTGCACTGCCTGCCCGCAAGACCTGCTTCTGAGTTCAGGTCCCACTGGGTACCCACATGAGTGTATGGGGATTCTTTTGTTAAGGAGGGGCAGAGTGGTTGATTTGCCTGAAATTTTACTTGAGGCCTGCACTTTGCCCGGGCCACCTCCATCTCACCTCTGGGCCCGGACACAGGCCGCTGCCTCCTCCGCATATTGGTTTCCTGCGCAGGCAACTGGGCGCAGGAGGGCCGCCTGGACCTCTTTGGCCCCGCATCATCTGAGGGCTGAGGCTCACCTCTATCCCCAGGCCCTGGCTGCTTCATCGTCAACTCATTCCGTCCATCAGCAGCAGGTCCTAGGGCTGGGCTGCACCTGCCCCGCCACGTGACAGCCAGCACCGGCGCATGCGCGCTGGCGTCACAGGGCCTGAACACTGGCGTGAGTGCCATTGCCCCCAGAGATGAACCAGTTCCCAGAAGAGGCCGCGGGCCCGTGTCTGGACCCCGGGTCAGAGGCAAGATGTGTGTCATCCCGGGCATGAAGGTGCCCAGGGCCGACTTGAGGTGGAGCGGGGCTGTTATTGTTAATTTGTGTATCCTTTTGCTTTCTTTGTCCAATTTTTTTCCTTCTTCTTGCTTTGCCTGAATTTTCCCCACTGTTTGGTCTGAATATGGGAAGGCAATTCCCCTCCACTCCCGGGTCGTACGCCTATGGGCCCCCCCCATCAAGATCAGACTGCTCTTTCATTCCCACCTTGCCGAACTAAATGTTGCAGCACTCCCTTAATATTGAGCTGTGTTAGGCTTGTCTGGAGGGGGGGTGGCGGGGGGGTTGAGACACGCAACCAGCTGACTCAGAGGTGAGCTTGAGTCATCAATTCACAGCCAACACATGTGGAAGCTTCAAAAGCAAAGCATTAATTACATGAAGCTGCAGATTAATTATTGCTGATTTTATGAAGTTCAGTTTCTTTGGTATTAGATATATAATTTGAATAATGAGGCAGGAAGACCAGACACCAATAAAGATAAAGCAGGTGGTTTGTTATTAGATCATATTCCAATCACACTGTGAACTAAAGAGGCAAAACTTCTGGCAGAGGGCATCTCCTCTGTTGTTTGCCACAGATGGTTTGGCTTAAATACAAATAAGGTCTTGAGAAAACACTTGGAAAAGAGGGTTTGATTCCATGGGGTCACGTGGGAGAAAGAGCGTGGCCGGAGAACACTTGGAGTTGTACATTTGCCAGCCGGACTCATCGCATCGGGCATGCACTTGGAGTTGTGGTGCGAAGGCAGGAATGAAGTACGATTAATTGTATCAGAATTAGTCGCAAACATCATCTTCTCCAGCTTCTGCTCGCTCCCCCCCAACCTTTATCCTCTCCTCTACCTCTATCTCTCTCTCTCTCTCTCCCTCTCCCCTCTGCCTCCTTTCCTCCAGCTCTGCATTCACAGAGCCACCCCTCTCCTTCTCACCTCTCCTCTCCTGTCCTTCCATCCACGTCCAGTTTTGCCTGATTGTCTGTGCTCCTCCCCCCTGCCTTTTCTTTCCTTCTCCCTGGCCTTTTAATTCAGGCCCCTGCCTACTCTTTCCTCACACCTTGAAGAAGGGCTCAGGCCCGAAACGTCGGTCATGTATCTTTACCTCCTATGGACCAGCTGAGCTCCTCTAGCACTGATATATTTTTACAACCATCACAGCATCTGCAGGACTTTCGTGCTTCAGTTTACAGCAACTTCATTTTGCTCCCTTTGAGTTTTAGTTTCTCGCTTGTCTTTTTTCACCCCTTTCCGAAAGGCATTGATCCATTCCGGGATGTGGGAACCTCCCTGGATATCCCGGATCCACACGGGTGAATTTGTCGTTAACTATGCTGCCAGGTCCAGGAAGACGGAGGGGGTTTAAAATCACAGTACAGCCATACCTCAACTTGTGTTCTGGAAGAAGGGATGCAAATCGATTTGGGTGCAAGTCAATCATTCTAGGTGAATTATCCTCATCCAAGCTCCTGACACCCGGCCGCGGATCCTCAGGTCAGCTTCCCGCTCACCGGACTCCCACCCAACCGCGGCCCAGGCGCCCCGACCACAGATCCTCGGTATCCCAAAGTACTGGCCACAGACTCTCTCCTAGCTCTTTGCCTCCCACTCATCCAAGCTGTCGGATTCAGAAGATGGCCGCAGTCTGTTCTTGAAAGCTGTGGTTTTGCAAGCAGAGAGAGTCAAACAGGTTTTTTTTTCTCTGAATGTGACAGAGAGAGAGAGAGAGAGAGAGAGAGTGCTGGTTTTCTGCTGTGGCTTTTGAAAGCTGGTTTGTAAACCTTATTTTGAAGATGGGTTGTGAGTTCTTAATTCAGCCTGTTTCTAAGTCCTTGTGGTCCACACAAGAGGAGATGGCTGGCTGTATAATGTTTTGCCTGAGATAAGGGAAACAGAAAAGGTACTCTGTGGTGACCTGAAAAAAAGAGGTTATCATCTGGAAAACCCTGATGGGGCAAGTTCTTTGGCAAGTCACTGAAGTGGCTGATCGGAAGGGATCAGTTGTGGGTGTCCAACGAGCAACAAATCTCTCTGAAAACCAACAAGAACCTTCCTGAGTGGTAACCAATTATCTTTCAAGCACCAAACCCTGGTGAACTTCATAAATGTTAAATTCTGTGCACAGTATAAGAATTGCCTGCAACCAGTGAACTTGGAGGAATGAGAAGTGTGATTGGACAGTGAATCAAAGAACTTTTCTGAACTTAAATACACATTACATACACATGCACTTAGAATGAGAAGGGGGTTAAGTTAGGTTAGATAAGTTAATAGGTTGATCCTGTTTTCATGTTTAAAGATAATTAAAAGCAACTTTTGTTTACGAAACCATTTGTCTTGGTGAATATCTATTGCTGCTGGGTTTTGGGGTCCTCTGGGCTCATTACAAGAAATTGCCCAGTGCTCCCTTACAGCCAGAGAAAGAGAAGCAAAGAGAGACCCCCCTAGAGACACCGTGTCCGTGGCTTCGCCTCCAGTGGTCCCGCAGTCTCTCGAGCCTCAGCAATCCAAGCTCCAGACACGCCCCTCTGATCAGGAAGCCTCCAGCGCACCCTCTAGCCTCCCTGGTTCCGATACCTGGTTTCCCCCACCCCCACTTCAGCCAGACTCGAGCCCGCAGCCTGGTGCGGGACCTTCGACCTCAGCCGCCAGCAGCCTGCGGCCTACGTGGGTTTCTCCTTGAGCAGACACAAAGAAATACTGACAGCTCAGTGCAGACTAGAATATTTTCTAGTAAAAAAGTGAAAATTCTCAATTTGAGGAGTATTAATAATGTCTGACGGGTACCAAAAATAAACATTGAAGTATTTACATTTAATTCTAACAGAGGGCAGTTTGACCAGAAGAAATGAAATAACCTCTTGTGGCAGGCACTCTGAACCAACGACACATTTTTAACAGTGAGAGCATATTTGCTTAATCCCCTTGCAAAGAACCTTCTCGGTGGGCTGGTTGCGTGAGTAATTGTGTGATTACTCGCACAGTGAGGGGGTTGAATAAATCACTATTGATAAAAGGTCTGTAGGGAGAGAGTGGGAATAATGTGTCAGCCTTTCCTGACTGTCTTTGTTAGTCGTGCTCTCATCGAGGTGAGAGAGTGGAATGAAGGCCATTCAGGAATCAGCGGCTGTATTCATTCCTCGCCAGTAAGGTCGATTCCAGTTCGCATCGTCGCTTAAACCATGACTTGATGGAATCTCATTCCCCAACGGTACAAAACCAACTTCTTCCCCTCTGCCATCAGATTTCTGAATGGTCCATTAACCACAGACACTCCCTCACTATTCTTCTCTAACTTATTTATTTTCTTCATTAGCGCATGGACAGAAATATAAGTATTTTTGTACCTGGAAAACAGCAGTAAAGTTCAAAATTCTCGTGACGTAGGTTCACGACAGTGGACTGGATTCCAAATGGGTGGACAACTTACATTGCATCCTTAGGATGCTTCTAATGGGGTGAATGGAGGTGCTAAAGAAGGAAGAAGTGTTTTCTGTGCCACGAGGAAGGATGCCCCAGCTCATATCGTCAATGGAACCTCTACATCCCCCTGCCTTCCTCGGCGCAATCCACGTGCTGACAGGAGCGATGCCACCAATGGTTAGTGTTCCAGCGCCGGCAACCGGGGTTCGAATCCGACAGGTCATGTGATTGCACGTGTACAACCTGGCGAATCAGCGTTCTCCAGTCCTCGGTGGAGACGCATAACCAGTCATGCCGCACATGCAAGCAAACAATACGCGTGCAGGACAGGCATTCGGACGTACATATAAATAAGTAAATATTGGTTGCGCGAATGGGCGAAGTCTCGGACGGCGAGTGTGAGCAGTTTGTGGCTATATCTCTTCCCTGACGTGAGCAGCTGAAAGACGCTGTGTGCCTCAATGATTTTTCAAGCCCTCTTTGGACGAAGATCCCGGTAGGTCGGATTGAGGGGAGGAAGGGAGGGAGACTCCAGTGATTCTCTCTGCCACTCCTATGGTCCTGTAGATTGACCTCCGATCTGTTTCTCTACAGTTCTCCCCGTGTCTGATTGGGTTTTCTCTGGGTGCTCTGGTTTCCTCCCACCCTCCAAAATGTTCCGGAATTGTAGGGCAATTGGGAGTGATAGGGCAGCACAGGATTGAGGGCTGGAAAGAGCCTGTTACCGTGCTGTGTGTCGAAAATCTAACATTTAATTGTCTTTGCAAATCCTCCTAATCCCATTTCTAGGACTTGAACTCGTATCTCACAGGACAATATCCCCAGCATCAAAACTCTCACGCACAGTAAAACCCCCGGTATCCAGCACCTATGGGGATTGGTTGATGTTGACTAAGTGAATTTTCCTGTTGCTTGGGATCGCACGTCGAATTAACCTTAAGCAATTCCTATACAATCGGTGTTGTGTGAATAGTAAGGGATTGCTTAAGGTGGAAAGAAAAAGTTTGAAGTTCCTTGTAGTGCAATTGACGGAGAACTTCACCTGGTCCCTTAACTCCTGCTCCATAGCCAAGAAAGCCCAGCAGCACCTCTGCTGCCTGCAAAGGCTGAGGGAAGTCCATCTCCCACCCTCCATCCTCACTACATTCTACTGAGGATATATCGAGGGCATCCTGTGCAAGTGCATCACTGCCTGGTTTGGA
Organism: Narcine bancroftii; assembly: GCF_036971445.1. Classification (NCBI taxonomy): domain Eukaryota; kingdom Metazoa; phylum Chordata; class Chondrichthyes; order Torpediniformes; family Narcinidae; genus Narcine; species Narcine bancroftii. Next base: position 84,106,350 of record NC_091481.1, read on the forward strand.
AGCTCTACCCTCTCGGGCCGCAAGACCTTGCAGAGGAGGGTGAAGTCAGCGGAAAGGAACCTCTTCCTAGCATGGAGGGCATCTACTGCACTCCACACAAGTGTAAGGACTCCACACATCCTGCATGTAAATTGTTCTCCCTTCTGCCATCTGGCAGAAGCACTCGGGTCCTGACGTCCAGAGTGGGAAACAGCTTTTTCCCCAAAGCCTTCATGCTTCTGAACTCCCAGTACTCCCAGGGCATAGTGCGCCGTGGACTTCCAGTGTATACATCTCAATTCCTTAATATTTTAATGTGTTAACTGCTTTAATAACTTTATATCAATTTAAAACCGCTCCGTGGTCCTGGAGAAATGCTATCTTGTCTTTACCCTGCGAGCATGGTATGAACAATAAATAAAGTTGACTTGACTTGTCTTAATCGTACCTCATTGACTCATTATGTGCACGGTTTCATAACTCCAAAGGAAATGGGCCAATGAGAATTTTTCTCAAGCAAAATATGTCACTAACAATTGGGTCGAGAGCAGTGATTCTCAACCTTCCCATCGCATGACAACACATACAATCCTGAGATTCTTTTTCCTGTGGGCCAGGCAGAATGACCTCTTACTGGCAGTCCAAAAAAGAAACAGTACATAGCGCACACATGTAAATAAGTAAAGAAATGTTAAAAAACTGGTTGGTGGGTTACTGCCCTTAGTGTGCCAGTGAGGGGTAGAATCTGGAAGGGGACGACAAGAAAGTGGGAAAAATAAAATGGGATTAATGTCGCTTGATGAGCTCAAAGGCAAGTTTCAATGCTGTGCGAATATCCCTCCAGAGTGGAGAGGATGAGGAGACATAGGAGAAATTATACAGCATTGTGTTAATTATCTTTGGTCACAGTTTTTGTGAATTTATTTCTGAATAAATTACCTTGGGTTTGAACGGTTATCGTAGCAGTTACGGCGCCAGCAACCGGGGGGGCGGGGGGGGGTTCGAATCGGCCCTGTCCGTAAGGTACATTCTCTCTGAGTCCACGTGGGTTTCCACTGAGGGAAGGGAGTCTGGCTTCCTCCCGCAGTTCAAAACATGCCAGGGATTGTAGGTTATTTGGGCGGCAGAGGTTCATGGGCTGAAAGGGCCTGTTACCGAACTGCATGCCTAAATTTAAATTTGAATGTGATCTTGCCTCCTTTCAGATGGACCAACGTCTTGGAAAATTTAACCAATGTTGCAAGGGAGAAAGATTCTTTCTTTCAGCCTAGGAAAGTGACGACTCAAACATTTCCCACAGTTCTAAGGTACTTTGGAGTAGTATTGTGTGACGAGATTGTGGATTACGTCGAACATACACTGCAGAGACAAAAACCTGCCCATGTATCCTCGTTGGGTTGACACTTCATATGGCCTTTACCTCTTGACAACCCTAACCCTCAACACTTACTGAAAATCTTTGAAATAGTGCCAATAATTATATAACATGTACGTAATCTGAGGCATCGCTACCTTTATTAGCTTTGCAGCCCACACTCTTAACCTTGGGGTTGCTAAAGTGAAGGTTTGCATCTATCTATCTATTAGATTCACATCACACCATGAGACCTTGAAGTAGTGCCAAAATTGCCCTATTAATGTAAAATTTATACAGCAGCTTTCCAATTAAAGCTTTTGCACTGCATGTTATTTTGCCCAGACTGTTTGTCAGGAGAAGGTTAAAAATGGGCAATTCAAAAAAGAGCAGAAGATGTTACTGTGATATATTAGGTCACTACAAGTAACGAATTGGAATTTATCATCGTGAATGTGTCACGAAATTCATTGTTTGGTGGCAGCGTCACGGAGCAAGCATTTATACAAACCACCTTACAAAATAAATAAAAAAACCGTGCTAGAGAAAAGTGAGGCAGTGTCTGGGGTTCATTGTCCATTCAGGGATCTGATGGCGGAGGGGAAGAAGCTGTCCTTGAGCCATTGAGTGCTCGTCTTCAGGCTCCCGATGCTAGCAGAGTGAAGAGGGCATGGCCTGAGTGGTGGGGGTCTTTGAGGATTCAACCTTTTTTCCCCCCCCTCCACTCACATACTACCTTAGGTATGTAACGGCGCAATTTGTTGTTACATGGGCAAGTGCAGGAATTTTTAGTCAATTCCTGCACTGCAATTTACCCTGCAAAGACCCCCTACTATTTTTCTGGGGGAGCCTGCAGTCTAGGATTGTATTCGCTCGAGTTCAGAAGAATGAGAGGAGATCTTATAGAAACATATAGGATTATGAAGGGTATGGATAGGATAGATGTAGGAAGGTTTTTTGAGCTGGCCGGGGAAACTAAAACGAGAGGACACAGTCTCAAGATTCGGGGGAGTAGATTTAGGACAGAGATGAGGAAAAATAGTTTTTCCCAGAGAGTAGTGAATGTTTGGAATTCTCTAACCGGGGAAGTGGTTGAGGCTGCCTCATTAAACATAGTTAAAATTCGGTTAGATAAATTTTTACATGATAGAGGAATTAGGGGAGATGGGGAGAAGGCAGGTAGGTGGAGTTAGGTCATAAATTAGATCAGCCATGATTGTATTGAATGGCGGAGCAGGCTCGATGGGCCATTTTTGGCCTACTCCTGTTCCTACTTCCTATGTTCCTAAATCGCACTGCAAAACTCACCTCATGAATTCGACGTCCAGCTGATGGCTCAGGCCACGTTGGTCTCCGTAAAAGCACCGGGACTAACGTGCCCAGGAACTCAAGGCGTGCAGTGTAAACGACCACGAGGTGAATAATTATGTTAAAGTTTTCCCTGATTTTTCCAACATTGCTGTCTAAAAAACACTATGGACAGGTGCAGGTCAGTGGGACTAGCAAAAAAAAAATGGTTTGGCGCATACTAGAAGGGCCGAAGGGGCCTGTTTGAGTGCTGTAGTGCACCGCCGACTGCAGGGGCGACCCGTGTACCTGCAGGAAGAGCGCTGAAGGTCAAGGTCCATCAGCCGACCTGAATGGGCCAAGCCCCACCCGGTCGGCTGCCGGGATATCAGCTAGATCCGGCCCCTCGAGGTCAGTCTCAGAGCCAGCACAGCCACTCTCACAGCCAGCTCTGCGAAAGTTTATGTCGAATAAAGCCTGTTGGACAGACTTTATGTTTTGTGCCTGCTCGATAGCACGGAGGCGCCAACTCTCAGGTCAAGAATAAACTCCAGAGGGGGGTTAGCCCAGCCTGCCATCCAGGCAGCCTCTATCCTCAAAGACCCCACCACGCCCTCTTAACCATATAACCATTTACGGAGCGGAAAGAGGCCATTCGAGTCAGGAAGGAGATGCAGGAGCCTGAAGACCAGCGCTCAACAGCACAAGGAGGGCTTCTTCCCCGCTGCCATCCGGAATAATCAATGAACCAAAGGCACTGCCTTAATTTTGTGGTGCACCATTATTTTAATTTTATTTGCAGTATAATTTGAGTGCTTGCTACTGCAAATTCACGACTTGGCCCACGGCAAGAGATTCTGATGGTCTCTGCTCCTCTCTCAGAGCCCAGTTCCGCCCGCGGCCGCAGACCAGAGCCGAGCGGCTCCTTTGTCTGAATGGGGCGAGCCGGGGCGGCGGGAGTGGGTCTGGGCGGAGCGCCAATTGGCCAGGGGGCCCTGTCAGTCACAGGGCCGCCGGGCGGTGAGTGCAGCGATCGGGGAAAGTGGGAGGGACCAGAGCAGCCCTCGCCCCGCCGAGGCTTCTTAAAGAGCGATTCCACCTGGAGACGCGTCCAAAAAATATAAAGGCTCGAGTTTGGATTTGACGCAGCGAGAGGGGGGACTGGGAGAGGTGAACGGTGAGTCTTTTATTTAAAGCTTGTAGCCTTGATAAAAAGAATTCTCTCGGGTCGGGGATGGGGAACTGCAGGTCTCTCTGCAAGAAGAAAGCGGGTTGCAAACAGCGCGGGTTATTGCCCCCAGACCCCCCCCCCAACCCCCTCCCCACCCCAGGCGATGGGGGTTCAAATCTCCCAACAGCTTTGACACTTGTCAGGTGAGCGCTGGGGGCTCGTTTTCTTCTGGAGGGCCAGTAGACACGGGGAGGGGGGTGAATGTCTGAGTGCATTCACCTAGCGCCCAGTGCCTTTCCCTGAACCCAGTTCCGGACCCCCCCCCCCCCCCCCCCGGGCGCCGTGAAGTGACAATATGAGTGAACGCCAACCAGTTGGCAGCTTCGACCGCGCTCCCCGTCCCCCTCTCTTACCCAATGATTTTAGTGGGGGGGGGTCCGATCCCCACCCCCCCCCAAATTGGGGCGAAAAGGGAATCGCGACGCTGGAGAAACCCAGTAGGTCGAACAGTGTCCTTCCTCTATGTTGCAAAGGTAAAGAACATCGGACCCGAATGAAGGGCTCCAGCCGCTACGTAAAGGACGCGGTCTGACCTGCTGAGTTTCTCCAGCGTCCTGCTTTTGACTTCAACCAGAGTGTCTGCAAACTTTCCTGTTCTACTCCCTGAACTTCTGAGTGGGGTAAATTGGAGCTGCAGGGGAAAAGGTTCCAATATTGTCACGTTAGAATGTAACTCCGTGGCAGACACGGAGTCTCCACTTTGTCCAGCGCCCCTAACAAGAAATCTACAGCACCTGGCGTCCCCAGGCGGTCTCCCCCCTCCAAGAATCGACCAGACCTGCTGAGCTTCCGAGATCAACCCATCGCCTGCGGGTTCAGGCTATTGGGTCCGGGCAGGTCAGGCAGCGTCGGCAGAGATACATAACCAATGGTCCGGGCTCGAGCCCTTCATCAGCCTGAAACGTTGATTACCTTTGCTACATAAAGGATGCTGTTTGACCTGCTGGGTTTCTCCAGCGTCGTGTTTTTACTTCAGCCACGGGGTCTGCAGACTGTCGTGTTTCACTAGAGTCCGTGGAGAGAACCCTTTATCCTGAAACGTTTGTCTGACCACTTCTATATGTGGATCTGTCTGCCTTTTAGATGTGAAGGATTGAGCCATGAACTGCCCGGAAGGACTATTGTACTACAGTGAGATACGGGGTTCAACAGTGGGGGGTGGAAATCCAGGGAGGGGAGCGGGTGTTTGCTTGGGCAAGGGAAGCACCTGGGGTGAGGAAGCAGCGGGGGCTCACCCACTGTTGGTCTGCTACTGCATGCAACATGCCACCTTCGCACTGGCAACCCACTAAACAGGCGAGTAAATGACCTGGCTGCAGGACCGGGCGAAGCGTTCATACTGGACCATGAATTCCCTGGTTCATGTGGAGATCTAAAGGGGGCTCAACCTTCAGTAGTGACATATTACTTGCAGGGCAGTGAAATCGTAGGGGGGAAAATAAAGCACGTAGGCACGTGGAGAAAAGTGCATACAGTTTAAGCGTGCAATGCATAAAAGACTGGGGAAAATCTACCGTAGTGAGCTTCAGACCGTCTAAACTTGGGACAAGACCACAGACCAGCTTGTCATTATTCCCTAAACAATAGAGAATAACAACTATTTACATAGCATTACATTGTATTTGGTATTAGAAGTAATCTGGAGATGATTTAAAGCACAGCTGTCCGCCCTGTGGCAGGCTCCCCCCCCACCGCCGTCCGCCCTGTGGCAGGCTCCCCCCCCACCGCCGTCCGCCCTGTGGCAGGCTCCCCCCCCACCGCCGTCCGCCCTGTGGCAGGCTCCCCCCCCACCGCCGGCCGCCCTGTGGCTGGCTCCCACCGCCGGCCGCCCTGTGGCTGGCTCCCACCGCCGGCCGCCCTGTGGCTGGCTCCCACCGCCGGCCGCCCTGTGGCTGGCTCCCACCGCCGGCCGCCCTGTGGCTGGCTCCCACCGCCGGCCGCCCTGTGGCTGGCTCCCACCGCCGGCCGCCCTGTGGCTGGCTCCCACCGCCGGCCGCCCTGTGGCTGGCTCCCACCGCCGGCCGCCCTGTGGCTGGCTCCCACCGCCGGCCGCCCTGTGGCTGGCTCCCACCGCCGGCCGCCCTGTGGCTGGCTCCCACCGCCGGCCGCCCTGTGGCTGGCTCCCACCGCCGGCCGCCCTGTGGCTGGCTCCCACCGCCGGCCGCCCTGTGGCTGGCTCCCACCGCCGGCCGCCCTGTGGCTGGCTCCCACCGCCGGCCGCCCTGTGGCTGGCTCCCACCGCCGGCCGCCCTGTGGCTGGCTCCCACCGCCGGCCGCCCTGTGGCTGGCTCCCACCGCCGGCCGCCCTGTGGCTGGCTCCCACCGCCGGCCGCCCTGTGGCTGGCTCCCACCGCCGGCCGCCCTGTGGCTGGCTCCCACCGCCGGCCGCCCTGTGGCTGGCTCCCACCGCCGGCCGCCCTGTGGCTGGCTCCCACCGCCGGCCGCCCTGTGGCTGGCTCCCACCGCCGGCCGCCCTGTGGCTGGCTCCCACCGCCGGCCGCCCTGTGGCTGGCTCCCACCGCCGGCCGCCCTGTGGCTGGCTCCCACCGCCGGCCGCCCTGTGGCTGGCTCCCACCGCCGGCCGCCCTGTGGCTGGCTCCCACCGCCGGCCGCCCTGTGGCTGGCTCCCACCGCCGGCCGCCCTGTGGCTGGCTCCCACCGCCGGCCGCCCCCCCCCCTACCGCCGGCCACCCTGTGGCAGTCTCTTCCCCCCACCCCCACAACTGGCCGCCCCTTATTAATCAGAACACCGGTGGGATAGAGAATACTTAAAGTGGTATGTGAGTGGAAAGAAAAAGGTTGAGAACCACTGCTTTAACCCATCAGGTCATAATAATCATTTAGTTCACTGCATTTGGGGTCTCTATATGAAAAAATTCTCCCCCCCCCCCATGTTCCCCCTAAATTTTTTCCCTTTCACCCTTAATCCATGTTCTCTGGTTTGTCTCTCCCCTAACCTCTATCAATATGTTTCATAATCTTAAATACCTCTATCAAGTCTCTCCTCTATGCTACAGGGAATAAAGTTCAACCTTTCCCTGTCACTCAAGTCCGGACCACATCCTAGTAAATCTCTGCACTCTTTCAATCTTATTAATATCCTTCCGTAATTAGGTGACCAAAACTGCACACAATTCTCCAAATTGGGCCTCACCGATGTCTTAAACACATTTTTAATTTGTAAAAATTATTTTTTTATAAATTTATAAAAAAGAACTTTACTGTGTATGTCCTACCTTGGTTTGCCCTTCAAAAAGGCAACACCTCATACTTGGCGGCATGGTTAGCGTAGCAGCCTGGGGAACGCTATTATAATCCCCCTGGGTTGGAATCCACTGCTGTCTGTAAGGAGTTTGTATGTTCTCCCCATGGATTTCCTCTGGGAGCTCCGGTTTCCTCCCGTCCTTCAAAATGATTGGAGGCTGTAGGGTAATTGGGGTGTTTGGGTGGTACGGGCTCGTGGGCTGGAAGGACCTGTGTGTCTAAATTTCAAATTTATAATTCCACCTGCCAACTTGCAGCATTTTTCCTGATCCCTCTGCAAGCCTCAAAATCCTCCTTCGCTGTCCACTGCACAGCTACATGTTTCTTTGCTCGTGGTTACACGATTCAGCCCAAAACTTACAGCTCCAGGCCTTCAAAAGTAATTTGATTGCAGATGAAGTGCTTTGGTTTCTTTCTGAGGGTCATAAAGAGCCCACTTCCCTGAGCTGCTGCTTTGTGCAGAATGAAATACTGAACGATCTTGCTCAAACTCAGCCCTGCTTAATCAAAGTTGATCGATTCAGTGAAACACAAGTGTAGTTCCACATTCTGACATGGTTTGGCCGTAATTTAAAATGGCTCCCCCAAGGGTATTAGTTGTTTTTTTTTATATATCTTCAACACTAAAGAACCTTTCTACAAAGGTGTTACTGACTAAAAGAGCTACCAGAGGAGACAGAGACTGAGGTTAATTACAAAAGGTGCCATTTTGGCCCATTGAGTTCATGCCACCTCTCTGAGAGGCAAATTAATTGGTGCCATATCTCTGCAGATTGCGTCTCCGAAGTCCCTGAGGGTGCTGGGGCTGAATTTGCATCGGGAGGGGGTGGAGTCCAGACTAATGAGTAGGCGAGTGAGCCTCAAACTGGTCTGCCAGGGATCCTGGAGGTGGGGGGAGGAATGGTGGGCATTTGAATCCAAAGGGTATCAGCGGGTGGTTAATGAGTTGTGAGGCTGTTGGTGGTCGGGAAGAGAAGAATGAATCAGGGTGAGTGTTGTCGGTCAGGAGGGGAGGGTTAATAAGGCAAAAGCTTTTTCTTTCTGAGCTGTAAAACCCTGACTACAAGCAGGTTTCAGAAGTGGCAAAACAGACCGGAATGGCTGGGACGCTTAACCTGTACACTTGTCTACCACTGTTTGCTAATACTTCACTCTTGGTGGTACAAATCCTGCAGTTGAGCGGAGATCACTTCGCTCCGACAAAGGGCGCAGCTAAAAGTTTTCTCCTATCCGTTTAGCTGCTTGCATTACTAATTCTGAGGAATTGTAACTCTGGGACCAGCGACTACCTTCCCCGGCCTCCACACAGACCCCACCGTTTGCCAGGGTGGAGAAAGTATCAGCAGAAATAAGTGAGCGGACTTGTTTCTTTTAAACACGAATTGAACGCAGTGAATAATTCCCTGCTGAATGGAGGCCGGATGCCTGGTCTCGGAACGAGCACATCACGTTACTAAACGCACCATAGACCAAAAGAAAATCACCAAGGCATTTCTGTTCAGTCGGCCGTAAAATTATTGGATGTGTCATCTCCAAGGACAAGTTGGACTAATTGAGATCTAAGATTGCTCTTGCCCCAATTTGCATTTTCCCGTTATTTTGTGCCTTTATTAATAATCCCGTAACACTAAACCAGATCTCTTCCCTCTGGTTAATACAGTGTAATGTGGAGAGTAGAAGGAAAGCTTCCCTTGTGGTTTTTAACTGCTGTTTCTAAGACACAACTTCAGCTCTCTTTTTCCGACATAGCAGGCCACAGGTGCCCGAAATTTCGTGTTGCAATTCAGTAGTGTCTACTTACAAGCTGCATCTTAAATTACAATGCACTTTAAACATGCTTAATTAGACTATGGGCTATTCAGCCCATCGTGTCTGCCCTGCCACTCAATCATGAGCTGATTCATTCTCTACTGCCCAGCCTCCTCCCTATATCCTTTGATGCCCTGGCTAATCAAGAACCTCTCAACCTCTGCCTTAAATACACCCAATGTCCCGGCCTCCACAGCCACCTGTTGTTGCAGATTCCACAGATTCACCTCCCTTTGGCTAAAGAAATTTCTCTGCGTCTCTGTCCTAAGTGGGCACCCTTCAATCCTGAAGCTGTGCCATCTTCTACTAGGGCCAGTGGTTCTCATGGCCCACATGTGGGTCTTTACCAGGTTAAATAAAATACTTTAAATTAGATAAAGATATGTTAAGGAGCTGCCTTTGACTTGAAAATATTGCTCAGTCATTGCCACTAGTGGGGCATGGCTTGTCAGGCTGGAAGCCAGGTGGGCTTTTATTAGACCAATAAAAGTTGAGAACCGCTGTCTGACCTGGACCTTCCCACCATGGGAAACAACCTTTCTACTCCTAATTTGTCCACACCTTTCAACATCAAAATGCTTAATTTTCCTAAATTCCAATGAGTACAGGTCAAGAGCGGTCAAACTATGAAGTGGCTTGAAGTCGTGTGCCATCAGTGAAAGATATTTGGACAGGTCGGGTGAGGGATTGGGAAGGTAATGGGCTAAGTGCAAACTAATGGGGTTCGCCCAGAATACCATCTTGATCGTCAGGGACTAGTGGGGCTGAAGGGCCTGTTGTTTACTAGGTGACTACATGATTCCCCAATGCCAGAGGATGATGGGTTTCCATGGTTGTTTGGAATTGGTTGCTACTTCATGCTTGGAACATTATTTCCTGTAATTAGGCAGAGATAACGTCACTGCACAGAAGGGCGCAGCTGGGGGCAAAAAAAGAGAACCTCCAGATTCCTAACTGTTAGTTGAGAATTTTGAGGAACTGTAGTTCTGTTCGTGGCAGAATTGGGGGGTGGGGGGGAAATGCAATCAGATCAGGCAGGCTCTTACTGAAAGGCCTTTCAGACCCTGATGAACTATCTGGGGAAACGTTAGAAATCGCAGAGATGGAGAAGAAAAAAAAAGAAAATTAGCAATGTCAGTCAGTAGAACTTAACGATTTAAGTCCAGGGAGCAAAATGGAGAATTCTACTCAATGAGTAGTTGCAACCTGGAATAGTGGCCGGGAAATTTATTCTGCGGCGCCCAAACTAAATTCAGCCCGCTCTGAGGGTGGGGGACTTTATTGCAATGAGAACCGTACTGCCTGTGCTGACCGGCTGCATTGCGGTCTGGTTTGGGGGAATACCCCGGAATGTAAAGCTCTGCAAAAGGTAGTGGTCGCAGCCCATGACATCATAGGCAAAACCTTCCCCACCATTGAGAACATTTACAGGGGATGCTGCCGTTGGAGAGCAGCAGCAATGATCAAGGATTCACACCACCCAGTACACGCTCTGTTCTCGCTGCTGCCATCAGGAGAGAGGTGTTGGTGCCACAAGACTCTCACCACCAGGTTCAGGAACAGCTCTTTCCTTCCCCCCACCACCATCAGACTCCTCAACTACAAACTCAATCAGGGACTCATTTAAGGATGCTTACCTTTGCACAATATAGAGTTTTTCTCTCTATATTGCACAGTCAGTTTGTTTACCTTTCTTGATCCATTTTCATGTGTACATTGAGTACAGTTTTTATTGCAAAACCAATTAGTGGTAATTCTGCCATGCCCACAGGAAAAAGGACCTCAGGGTTGTATGTGTTGTCATGTATGTTCTCTGACAATAAATCTGAATCTGTCTCAATTGAGACAGCTAGAGAGATGAGAGGAAATTGAAGGTGGGTAACAGAGGGTTAGAGGTTAGGAAACACACTGGAGAGTGGAGGGATATTCAGTGGTGGGGACATTTTCAGTGGTAGGAGTTGTAGGGTCATGGCCTGGGTTGGGGACATTTTAAGGTGTCAGGATTGTGTGGGTTAGAGTGACGTTGCAGGAGGAAGTTTCTCATGGTTGGGAAGTCGAGAACAAGAGGGCACAACTTTAAAACAGAGGTGTGGAGGAATGTCTTCAGCCAGAGGGTGGTGAACCTATGGAATTTGCTACCACGGGTGACTGTGGAGGCCAGGTCGTTGAGTGTATTTAAGTTCCCCTCTGCAACTGGATCCTTGACTTTTTCATTGGAAAACCGCAGTCAGTATGAATTGGAATCAGTGTCTTATCAACACGGGCACACCCCAAGGATGCGTGCTTAGCCCACTGCTCTACTCATTGTACACCTATGACTCTGTGGCCGGGCACAATTCCAACGCTATCTACAAGTTTGCCGATGACACCACAGTTGTCAGCAGAATCCCAAACGGCGATGAGGAAGCGGACAGGAGGGAGATGGATCAGCTCGTTGAGTGGTGTCACATCCACAACCTTGCGCTCAACGCTAGCAAAATCAGGGAGATGACTGTGGACTTCAGGAGGAAGTCAGGGGAACACGACCCAGTCCTCAGTGAGAAGGGTGGAGAGGGTCAAGAACCTCAAATTCGGGGATGACAACGTCTCCGAGTTTCTGTCCAGGAGCCTCCATGTTGATGCAATCATGAAGAAGGCTCGCCAGTGGCTAGACTTTGTGAGATGTCTGAGGTGGTTCAGTACGTCACCAAAGACACACAGACTTCTACAGGTGGACCGAAGAGGGCTGTATAACTGCTTGGTATGAAGGTGCCAAATCTCAGGACAAGAATCAACTCCAGAAGGGTTGTGAACCCTGCCTGCGACATCACAGGCCCCAGACTTCACTCGACTGAGGACATCGGCATGAGGTGGAGTCTTCAAAAAGCAGCCTCTATCCTTAAAGGCCCCCACCACCCAGGCTCCGCCCTCTTCACTCTGCTACCATCAGGGTAAAGGTACAGGAGCCTAAAGACGAGCACTCAACGGCACAAGGACAGCTTCTTCCCCACTGCCACCAGTTTCCTGAATAATCAATGAACCAAACACACTGCTTTACTTTTCATGCACTAATATTATTTATTATTGTTGTAAGATGGTTATAATATGAATGTTTGCACTGAGACACTGCCGCAAAACACCGAATTTCATGACTTGTTCATGACAGTAAATTCTGATCCATTTTAGTATCTGGATAGTCAGGGTATCAAAGGTTACGGGGAGAAGGTCGGGCAGTGGGGCTGAGTGGGAGAACAGATCAACTCATGGTGGAATGGTTGAGAAGGCTTGATGGGTCGAATAGCTAATATCTTGTAGAGGTTGCAGGGAAGAGTTTTTGCTTTGTGCAGCGGGGCACCAGAGGGATGCAGGAACAGCCACAGGGAACACTGTCTGGTGTCGCGTTTCTAAACCACGGTTGTCCTGGGACAACTCGGGGACGCCCGCTTGTGGGGCATAATTTGCTCTGATTTCCCCAGCAATGTACAGTTCGCGCCTACTGCTGTGTGTGACTGACGTGTGAATCACAGCAAGAGGTGCGAAGCTGCCTGGAGCCACAAGGTGTCTGGAACGTTTCTTAAAGTGACACAAATCAGTGAATGTTGGGCTTCATTCTGGGTCAGGTCGATTTCTATTCTGAGAACATAGAGGAAATGCCCCAGCATTTTTAGGCTCTGAATTGCAAGACCTAAATCCTTGAAATTGGAGATAAACATGGGAAAACTCAACATGCACGGGTCTGGGAGATTAGAGCCCACGAGTGGGAGCAATTGGATGGTTCTATCAAGTTTAGTTTTATTATTGTCTGATTGTACAAGTACAAACTGATGGTCCTCGGTGCAAACAAAAAACATGCAAACACCAGATGTACATCCAGACAAATGCTACGTATGCTTTATATATACAGGTGCTCCCCTACGTACGAGGGTCCAACTTGAGGTTTTTCAAAGTTACGGTTCAAATCTGTACTTTCAATTTCGAATTCCGATCAGTTCCCGCGCTTGTGATTATGCCGTACGCGAATTGAATCCAGCAGTGAATTTTAGTTCAATGCTTCATACATTCTTCATCCCTGGTCTGCTTTCCCAGTGTGGAATAAAGGTATTCAAAATGTAATCATTAAAACAAAAATGGTTGGTGCGGTGTTCTTTTTTTCAACTTTGCTGTAACCCCATCGTAAGTTGAGGAGCCCCTGCATAAATATTGTTTAATAAATAGTAGAGTCATGGAGTTAGACAGTGAGGAGATGTATGTCCAGGATAGATCACTATTAAGAGGACTCTGCAGAGTTATTAAGGGATCCTGTTGCCAGGGTCCGAATGGTCTCCTTCAGTGACTCTCAACTTTTGAATTTTTTCAATTCAAAGTTTAGTGAGAGCTATTCTCGGAGGTTTTTTGAATTGGAACGCTGTGATCTGTTAAAAGATCAGCAACATGGGAGTTGTGTCTGTTGCGAGGGACGAGGATTTAAACTTTAGTGTTGCACGTGAATTGGAGCAACGCTCGGTCTTGCTAAGATTAAATTCTCGGCTGTTAATGCTGTGTTGGTGTGTGGACGAATCTCCATTCAGTCTCCTGCTGGGACTTCGATCAGGGCTGGCTGCATTGGTGGGGGGGTGGGGTTTATTGCAACCGTCCAGATTGCAACTCATCTTTTTTTTTTTTTTTTTTTAATTTTTTTATTTTTCACACCATAAATCACATTAGCCATGATATACACTATTTCTTTTCACACATATACAGTGACTTTTTCTCCCCCCCCCCTTTCCTCCCAAACCACCCCCCCACCCCCCCCTCTCATCCATTTTAGGTATACTATCTAGGTTGCATTAAGCCAGTCAGACAATGTTGTCATTCAACCAAATTACACAAGAAATTCTACTGAGTCCATTCTTTTCTTTCCTTCTCCTTCCATCAACTTAGGTAATGTTTGTCCCCGGTAGGTTTTCGCTATTGTATTTAATGTAAGGCTCCTATACTTGTTCGAATATTTCAATGTTATTTCTTAACCAATATGTTATTTTTTCTAATGGAATACATTTATTCATTTAAATTTGGTAGTTTCTTCCTTTTAATTTGGTTATGTATTCCATTAATATTTAAAGACATATAGTTCAGCGTAGCCCTTTTATATTTTGTTTATCTTCTCTTTCCGTTTTTCCATCATTACCTTTCCTCCTTTTCCATTTCTGTTTTCTTATTTTCAACTCTTTATAAGACAACATTCCTACAACATCTAACATTTTCCTTATTCTCCTATTTCTATCTTATTTATCCCCAATCTCCCCTTCACCTCCTGAGTTGTCCTTTATCCCTTGTCGGACAACCACATCTCCCCTCTCCATTTGGATTTGCGAATCCACTCGCAAGCGTCAACTGATTTTGCAGTGACCGCTATTTCCCCCCACCCCGCCTCCCCCAGAAAAGATTTCACTTTTCATATGTCACAAAGGTCCCTCTTTTAATTCCCTCCTTATTCTCTCTATTCCATTACCTTCCCTTATTAATTCTTGTCTATACTATCCATATTTTCCTCTAAGTACAGATACATTCATGTATGCTCATTGTCTCTATTCACTCTTATACCTCTTTACCTGCATACATATCAATCGTGATCATTTTTACTCTCATTACCCGTCTTCATCCCTCAGTCTATTTTTGTCTTTACCCACATACATATCAGTCGTGATCGTTTTAACTCTCATTACCCGTCTTCCTCCCTCAGTCTATTTTTGTAATTGTTCTGCAAATTTTCGTGCTTCTTCTGGATCCGCGAATAGTCTGTTTTGTTGTCCTGGAATAAATATTTTCAATACCGCTGGATGCTTTAGTATAAATTTATACCCTTTCTTCCATAAAATCGCCTTTGCTGTATTGAACTCTTTTCTCTTCTTTAGGAGTTCAAAACTTATATCTGGATAAATGAAGATTTTTTGCCCTTTATACTCCAGTGGTTTGTTGCCCTCTCTTACTTTTTCCATTGTCTTCTCCAGTACCTTTTCTCTTGTAGTATATCTTAGGAATTTTACTACAATAGATCTTGGTTTTTGTTGTGGTTGTGGTTTAGAGGCCAATACTCTATGTGCCCTTTCTATTTCCATTTCATGCTGTAGTTCTGGACATCCTAGGGTCTTAGGGATCCACTCTTTTATAAACTCCCTCATATTCTTGCCTTCTTCATCTTCCTTAAGGCCCACTATCTTTATGTTATTTCTTCTGTTATGGTTTTCCATTGTATCTATTTTTTGAGCTAGTAGTTCTTGTGTCTCTTTAGTTTTTTTATTAGATTCCTCCAATTTCTTTTTTAAGTCTTCTACCTCCATTTCTGCTGCTACTGCCCGCTCTTCCATCTTGTCCATTTTCTTTCCCATTTCTGTTAAGGTCATCTCCATTTTATTTATTTTCTCTTCTGTGTTGTTTATTCTTTTTCTTAAATCCTTAAATTCCTGTGTTTGCCATTCTCTAAATGATTCCATGTATCCTCTAATAAGAGCAAGTATATCCTTTACCTTGCCTCTCTTTTCTTCTTCTATTTCACCATACTCTTCCTCTTCTTCTTCCTCTGGGTTGGCCATCTGTTGTTTCTTTGATTGCAACTCATCTTCCAGTGCGTTTGCATGGTACTCAGTGGTTGCTTTACCCTCAATTGTTTTTTTTTGGTATATTGAAAATCATTAATTCCTTAATTTCTCTCATTCTCTGCCAAGATTCTTGACTAATCACAGTTTCTAATGTGTTGATTGATTTTTAAATTGGAGCTACAGCACATACCCAGTTATACTCGTGACCAATTAACCGACAATCCCTGTATGTTTTTTGGAGGAAACAAGAGCACCTGGAGGGAACCCACGCAGACATGGGGACCACCGTACAAACGCCTTACAGAGGCAGATCCTAACCTGGGCTGTTTCCTGACGCTGTTCCAGTGTTCTAACCATGGCGAGGTTGTTCCTGTACTACTTCACTGGATTACTGAAAGTTCATGGGGGAGGTGGGGAATTTCATATTATAATAACACAGAAAGAGGCCACTCAGCTCATCAGGGTGATGAGACGCCCCTTTTATTTTTTCCCCCATCCCACTTTTTTCTCCTTCCTCTCCCCCCCTCCCCATTTTTGATCCCACTCGCACGTTCATCAAATCCCCTTTGATTCCTTTCATCAGTTAGCTACGCTAAGGGGTCGTTCACAGTACCACCTACACCTTTCCAGGATGAGGGAAGAAACTGGAGTGTGAGGTGGGAAGCCCACGCAGTCACAGGGAGAACATGCAAACTCTGCATAGACAGCACCCAAAGTCAGGACTGAAACCGGGCCCCAAGAACTGCGGACCCTCTGGATGCTTAAAGTAACCACTGACTAAAGTAACCACTTAAAAACACATGGTAAATGCTGGAGGAACTCAGCCGGTCTCGCAGCGCCCATGGGAGGTAAAGGTAAATTACTGACATTTCAGACTTGAGCCTTTCCTCACAGTGTAAGCACAAAGCAGGCATATATCTAAATAAGATTTGGGGAAAGAATGGGAGGGGGAAGAGTCCAGACCAATGGAACTAAAGGTGTTAATTGGACCCTAGTCGAATCCCGTGTTGTCTGTAAGGATTTGTACATTTTCCCAATGTGGGTTTCCTTCAGGTGGTCTGGTTTCCTCCCTTCCTCCAAATCTTACGGGGTTTTTAGGCTAATTGATGTATTTGGGCGGCATGGGATTGTGAGCTGGAAGGGCCTGTTGTAAGTCTAAATTTTTTTAAAAGTGTTTTCTTTTAAAGGAAGACGGTGGGACTGCCTCCTCCACTTTCCGATCACCCTTTGAGTACAGAATTGTTTTCCTCTCCTCCCTTCTAAATCTCATCTTGCAGAGAAGCTGGGAGGCAGTGAGGAGGACGCAGAAGAGCTTCAGGGGGACATGGACAGGCTAACTGAATGGACAGGAGCATGGCAGGTGGAATATCATGTGGGAAAATGTGAAGTCGGCTACGGTGTGGCGATACAACCACCGGACTGTCTGACTGCTTGCACCTGTCTGCATTCCTACCTGCAGGGGGCAGCCCACTGTACCTGGTGGGAGGTAACCCGGGAGGCCGGCTCCACCTCCTCCCTGCCAATCACCAGCCCCACATAAAGGCTCATCCCGGCCCTTGGGCAGGAGTCGAGTCCCTGGGGGAATACTGTGTGCAAGTTTTAAGCTAATCAAATTGTGGTGCGCTGCAGTGCAAACAAACAAGGTCAAACCACGAAGGCTGTACTACAGGCTTTAATTCACTTAAAACTTGCACACGGTCTCCCTTCTGGCTCGGTGCGCTCTACTCCTGCCCAAGGGCCGGTGTGAGCCATTATATGGGGGCCGGTGATTGACAGGGAGGAGGTGGAGCTGGCCTCCCGGGATACCTCCCGGCAGGTACAGTGGGCTGCCCCTGCAGTAGGGAATGCAGACAGGCCAGTGGTTGTCTCACCACATACAGTTGTTGAGAAAGTAGAGAGGCAGTCTATTTTCTGAAATGGTGATTGAAAGGTTTTGATGGGGCCCTTTAGCAGATGATTGAAATTTATCATTGCAAGTTCAGCAGGTAAACTGGAAGACCTTGGCCTGTATTTCAAGAGGATTTGTGCACAGGATTGAAGGTGTCTTCTTTCTATTATTTTTTAAATGTAGACCTACAGCACGGTTACAGGCCCTACCGGCCCACAAACCTGTACCACCCATTTAACCTCCAATCCCTGGTATGTTTTGAACGGTGGGAGGAAGCTGAAGGTCCTGGGGGGAAACCCACATAGGCACGAGGAGAACGTACAAACCCCTTACAGACTGAACTTGGGTCACTGGCGCTGTAATAGCATTGACCTATTTAGGGGCCAGTAGAGTCTTTAGGGCGCTCAGGGCCCACAGCAACAGAGAGAATGGCCTCTTTCTGAATCCGAGATACAAGTTGTCTGTGTCCGGTAAGCGATCCAGATACAACAGCTATTCTAATGCATACCGTTCTCTGCTCGACAGCTCCTGGGAGGCACCCCTGCAGCCACAGGGCATTCTGTAAGACGTGACGCACTAACACAGTTCAGCCGCTGGGAAGGCCATGGACGGAAACGTGGACATGAGGTCGGAGTTGGAGGAGATGCAACGGTGTGCTGACCAGATCACCGACGAGGTGAGTGATGAATTCGAGACGGGTGTGTTAGCACCTTCTACCAGTAACGACAAAGGAGGTGAAATTGGACATGCTGAGGTTTATTGTCATGTGCACCAAAATTCTCACTTTCTATAGCAGAACCTTGGGACAGAAACTAATCTATGCCAAATTATTATTCTGCCTTGTCTCAGTGACCTGCCCCCAGACCATTCTTGTATGTGTCAATATTTTTCTTAAATGTCAAAATCGAGCCTGCGTTCACCAATTCAACTGCATCTCGTTCAACAATCTCACTATTCTCTGCGCAAAGAATCTCCCCCTAATTATCCCTTTAATTTTTTTTTCCTTTCACTGTGTCTTTCTCTCTTAACCTCAGTGGACACAGGCTGCTTCCATTTACTCTATCCCCACCCATCAAACAAAAACCAATAGTATTACAGGTACTCTCCGACATACGACCGTGTTCCGTCTGGATGACAGGTCATACCTCGGAATGGACGTGTGTCAGAATTTTCCCTACCTGTGATACTGAAGAGTAAAACGATCGATTTCCTTCTGTTCTCTATCTCAGAATCCTTCTCATTAGCCCCATTTCCACTGGCATCCCAGTTCATTGGCCGTGCAGTGTCCCGGGATAGGAAGCCTTTTGTGTTGTTTCCACTGGGACACTAATTGGTTTTCCACTGAACACGCTCACCCCGTGGATTGGAGTGTTTCTACCTTCCACTGGAAACAGGTGGCTTTCTGCTTCCCCTTTTCCACTGGTTTTATCAGTATGCCGGCCCCAGCAAATGCCATGGGTATGAGTAGGGGTAGAGGTGGATAATCCCTGGGGACATTATTTGATGCAGGTGTTTGGACAGTGTTCTTGGGACAGAGTGCTAGTGGAAAAGGGGATATTCTTTCTGTGGCTGTGGACCTTGAGCACCCTACAGACTCTAAAGTCTGTCTGACTGTCAGAACACAACAGAATCGAGGGGAAGGGGGGAAACGTGATACAAGGAGTTTATATGAAATATCTCAACATGATGGCCACCAAGACCAGCTCTTGCGAGAGGTTGACCACCGGCCAACATGGCGGCCACCAAGGCTAGCTCTCACGAAAGACTGGCCACCAGCCAACATGGCGGCCACCATAGATAGACCCGATACTTTTTTTTCCACCTTAATCTCATAAGATTTATTTTTTTATTTAAAAAAAAAACTTTAGTCACCTGTGCGGATGGATGCAAGTCAGGGAGTACCTGTACTTCTTGTTTGCTTCCAGGCAATGAAACTGGGTGACTGGCTGGGGGAAGAACATTACGAGGGTTGTATTACTGTGTGATAGTACAGATCTATCACCAATGTACATAGTGTATATAGTTACTGTATCTAGACTGTGCTGAGAGCTAAGCCACGCCTATTGTCTGGGCCTTAAAGGGTTGTGTCCCTAGCCAGGTCGGATCATTCCGGACTGGTCGGCCACCTGTGAAGAGCTCGGTCTTTTGCTAATAAAAGCCTTGGTTTGGATCAACAAGTCTTTGGTTCTTTCGACGAGCTCTACACTCTGTATGTTGGCTCACCTGCAGTTACATCAAATTAAATGTCTGCCAATGCTCAGGTGCCTCCATGGGCCTGTTCTTCCCCACCCCACCCCACCACGTGGACCTCCTGAAGCATCTTCATTTTCCCAGTCCAGCCCCTTGCCTATTTCTCACCCTCCGTACCTTCAATCAGCTGGACCCCGAGTTCTGGACTTTCATCCTTAAACTCCCGCGTTTCTTTCTGTTATCTATTTTAAAACCTGTTGCTTCAGCTGACCTCTGGGATTGTCCTCAGCAATGCCTGGTGTCAAACGTGCTCCTGTGAGGAACCTTGGGCATTTTGTTAAGTTCAAGGTGCTATATGAATTCAAGTTGTTGGTGGTTGCCGAGTGCTTAGATGGACATTGAGCAGCCACTAAATTCAACACTTCAGAGAAATGTCAATATTTTAATTTTTTTAAAATTTAGACATTCAGCGTGGGAACAGGCCATTTTGGTCCACGAGCCCGTGCCGTCCAATTACACCCCATTAACCTACACTCACCCCCAGTATGTTTTTGAACAGTGGGAGGAAACTGGAGCCCCCGGTGAAGACACGTGGAGAACGTACAAATTCCTTACAGGCAGCGCGGGATTTAAACCCTGGTCGCGTCCTGATCACTGGCGCTGTAAAAGCATTTTGCATGTTAAAAAAAGTTGGTTAGACTAGGCTTGTATTCTCTGGAATTTAGAAGATTGAGGGGGCATCTTATAGAGACATATAAAATTCTTAAGGGTTTAGACAGACTAAACACAGGTAAGTTGTTTCCAATGCTGGGAAAAAACACAAACGGGGTCACAGTTTAAGGATAAGGGGAAAGTTTTTTAGGACTGAGATGAGGAAAAAGATGAAAGATCTTAATTTAGTAGATATTTGGAGACGTCTTAATCCGACAGAGAAAGATTTTTCCTTTTATTCATCTAGACATGAATCGTTTTCAAGGATTGACTTCTTTTTAGTATCGGCACATTTACAAGGGAAAATACAACAAGCGGAATATAAAAGTAGGGTGATTTCAGATCATTCTCTGTTATATTTTACATATGAAACCTGAGAAAATTCAAATAGCTTATCGTTGGAGATTTAATACAATGTTATGTAAAAAAAAATACGGTATTGATTTTTTGAAAAACAAATTAATTTTTTTGAAAGAAAATTCTAATTCTGTTCAAAGTAAGTTTGTATTATGGGATGCTATGAAAGCCTATTTGAGAAGACAAATAATTAGTTATACTTCTAAAATGAAAAAGAATCGATTAAATCAGAGTTTTGAATTAGAGAAACAGATCGATGAGTTAGAAAAGGAATTTCAGAGACGTTACAGAAGATCAGAAAATAGAATTATCTAGGCTGAAATTGAAATATAATACCTTGCAATCTTATCAATTTGAATGTATGATTAATAGAACTAAACAACGGTATTACGAATGGGGAGAGAAAGCACACAAGGTATTGGCGTGGCAATTAAAGAAAGAACAGATATCGAGCACTATTAATGCTGTTAGACGGAATTCTCTTATTACTTATAAACCTCGTGAGATTAATGAGAATTTAATTCATTTTATAAAAAGTTATATACATCTGAAGGAAAACAGGAAACTGGATCGATTGATCTTTTTTTTTATCACAGTTGAATTTACCGATATTAGAGGATGGAGATATACAGGAGTTAGAAGAACCATTTGCTGATTCGGAAATTAAAATGGCTATGTTGGAAATGCCGAATGGTAAATTGCCTGGTGATGATGGATTTTCGGTTGAATTTAAAAAAAAAAATTATGATGATTTGTCTACAGTGCTTGGGGATGTATTACATCAAGTTGGAGAACATTATGAATTACCGGAGTCTTGTTCTAGTGCTTTAATTACAGTAATTCCTAAAAATGTTAGAGATCCTTTGAAAGTATCTTCATATAGACCAATTTTGTTGTTAAATGTAGACTATATAATATTTTGCGAGTGATTAGTTTGATTAATAGATTTCGACAATCTTTAGATCATCCAATGATGATATCCTTAGATGCAGAAAAAGCATTTGATAGAGTTGAATGGAATTTTTGGAGAAATTTAAGTTTGGTCCTTTTATTGGTTGGATTAGGGCTCTATATAGTAATCCGGTAGCTAGAGTATTGACGAATGGTTTGATTTCGGAATCAAGTTAACGCAATCAACTCATCAAGGTTGTCCTTTATCACCAGCTTTGTTTGCATTAGTGATTGAACCTTTAGCACAGTTGATATGACAAAATACACAGATACAAGGTATGAAAGTTTTCGATGAGGAGTATAAAATTAATTTATTTGCTGATGACGTATTGGTGTATTTAACAAATCCAGCTCAGTCACTTTTGCATTTGAAGGAGTGTTGAATACAATATGGATGTCTTTCTGGATATAAAGTTAATTGGGGAAAAAAGTGAAATATTACCGGTAAGTGAAGGAGATTATTCAGTTTATAAGAATTATTAATTTGAAGTGGACTGATCGAATTAAATATCTGGGTATAATTTTGAATGTTAATTATCAATCTTTATATAAATTAAATTATGCTCCGTTAATGAAAAAAAATTAAAACTGATTTGATTAAATGGAAAGATTTACCTATTAATTTAATGGGAAGGATAAATACAATTAAGATGAATATCTTTCCGCATATACAATATTTGTTTCAATCTATTCTGTATTTACTTGATAAAAATTTTTTTTGAGATTTAAATAAAATGGTTAGGGTGTTTTTATGGAGGGGTAAATTTTCGAGAGTAGCTTTAAATAAATTAACTTGGAAATATGAGTTGGGGGATTACGTTTACCACATTTTCAAAATTATTATGAGGCAGCCCAACTTAAATTTATTAGCTCTAGGAGTAAATTATTGGCTTTGACTCTGTTGTATAATAATCAACTTATTTCTTTTTCAATACATAATCAAAGTTTATTGCATTGGAGATTTAAAGGTGTGAAAAATTTGGGAGATTATTTTAAAGAGGGTAAGTTTTTATCTTTTAATCAGATGAGGGAAGATTTTGGTATTGATAAGAATTCTTTATTATCAAATTCGATCTTTGATAAAATGTATTTTTGGTAGAGAGATGATTTTACCTAAAATGACTAAATTTGAGACTTATGAAGGTACCAGAGAAGGGTTATATTTCATTTATGTATCAAATATTACAGGATGGTCTGGATAAAAGGGGTTGGGATAGATCTAAAATTAAATAGGAAGCGGATATTGGTTTTACTTTTTCTGAAGAGGATTGGTTAGATATTTGTTACTATAGTGTAACGAGATTGATAAATCCTCGTTATGCAATGAATAATTACAATTTTTACATCAATTATATTTGACACCTGAAAAATTAAAAAAATATGGTTTTAATGAATCAGATTTGTGTTTTAGATGTGGTGATACGGTTGGAACTTTTTTTTCATGCTGTTTGGTCATGTAGACATATACAATCTTTTTGGAAGAAAATTCAATCGTTTTTAGAATATCTGTAGAAGATTAAAATGGTTTAAGATCCAACAGTATTTTTATTGGGTAGTTTGCAACCTCTGAAAGGTTTGGGATTAGATAAGTTCCAGCTTGCATTTGTATATTTAGCTTTATCCGTAGTGGAAAAATGTATTGCTGGTACGTGGAAAGATACAAATATGATCGATATTAATAGATGGCAAAATGAGATGAAATATTGTTTAATAATGGAAAAAATTATGTATGTTTCGCATGATAATTATAATTTTTTTATTAATAAGTGGCTGTTATACTCAGAATATTTACATTTCAATTTATATTGATTAGATTTTAATATATATATTTAACTTTTTAAATATTTTTTCTTATGGCTCTCCTTGGGAGAGTTGGCTGAAGGCGGGGGGGGGGATCTTTTCCTTTTTTTTCTTTTTATATAATATTAAAAAAAATGTTCATGTTTAATTGCTGTATTTGTCATATTATTTGTTTTTTGAACGAATAAATAAAGTTTAAAAAAGAGATGAGGAAAAATTTCTTCTCTCAGAGAGTGGTGGATCTGTGAAATTCTTTGTCACAGGAAGTAGTTGAGGCAGGTTCCTTGTCAATATTTAAGAGTAGGTTAGATTTGGCCCTTGTGGCTAAGGGGATCAAGGGGTATGGGGGGGGAGAAGGCAGGAACCAGGTACTGATCAGCCACGATCTTATTGAATGACAGTGTAGGTTTGAAGGGCCAAATGGCCTACTCCTGCACCTATGTTTCTATGGTAACCAGTAAGCCAACCGTGCTGGCATTGCTAACCTTCAAATAAGGTTTTAATCAATTCCAATCTCTGTTCAAATATGCACATATTGGAGTGATAGGTTGGACTACGGTAGCTTCTTTGTCATGTGCAAAACCTTCTCAAAGCAGTAAGTGGACAAAAGCCCAATGTCGGAGATATCAAGTCAAAGAAATGGATTTGAGGGGGTCCTGCTGGAACGATGAAAGGATTTAAGAAGGCAATTCCAGAGCCTGGAGCCAAACAGAGCGGCAGGAGGAACTTTGCCCCGGGTTTGTTGAATGATGTATAAGCTGATATATTTGTATTGGCTAATCTGCCCAAATGTTCCACACATTAACCCTTTTGTGTGTGCCACCCCCCTGCCCCCACACCTGGGCAGTCTAACGGTGAGGGTGGCACAATTAGCGCAACGCTGTTACAGTGCCAGCAAAAAGCAGCAAATGCTTCCTAAAACATTACACGCATTACAGGTCCTTCGGCCCATTATATTGTGTTGACTTGTATATTCTTACCAAAAAACACAAGAACTCCCTACCCCATAACCCTTTATTTTTCTTCCATCCATGTGTCTAAGAGTCTCTTAAATGGCCTTATTATTCCAGCGTCCACCCCCACCCCAGGCAAGGCAATCCAGCCACCCATAACTCTGTATAAAAAGACTTGCCCCTGGTGTCTCCCCTAAACTTTTCTCCCTTCCCTTTGTACAGATGTCTTCTAGTGTTTGCTATTCCAGCCCAGGGGAAAAAGGCGCTGGCTGTACACCTTACCGATGTGTCTTGTAGTTCCCATTAAGTCACTTGTGGGTCAAAGACGCTAGTGTTTGCTGTGGTAAAAGACAGCCAAAGGATGCTGTGGCTAACGACAGCCAACGTCTCCCATGGTAAAAGGCCACCAGTGTTTTCCCCATGGTCTTGCAAAACATTGTGTTTCTAGGTAGACTGTATTAATGTTGGTGAGAGATTTGCCACTTCTGTGTCACCGGTAGTTTGCCTCCAGGATGAGGAGGCCAGCATTTATTTCCCATTCCTATTGGTTCTTGAGTTGGCAACTTTCACCAGCTTCAACCATTGGATCCCCGGTAATGGTGATGCAATTGAATAGTTTCCTAAGCAATTGCAATTCCACACCCCCCCATCCAATAATTATGAAGAAGAGCTGGCTATGAACAAGTCATCATGTTCATTGAGTCAAGGATTGATACAGCACAGAAAGAGGCCTTTCAGCCCACAATCTTGATGCTAACCATTAACTATAATGATTATAAACATTAGCTTGAAGTTGCCATTTTTTTCCCCCAAGAAGTAAATCTTTAGGAAAAAAAAATAGTTGCCCAAGTCGAGCCTTGCATCCTCAGCACCTTCATCTGTAGCTTTCGGCGATCCTTTTGCTTATGTGGACAAATTTTAATTTTAGTTTGATTTTTGTGTGTCGCTATTCTAGTAAAATTACCACGCAGTATCAGCAGGTTGTCTGCTGATCTAAGCACTGGCTCCTGTTGTAAATGAAGTGTGAGGTTGGCCTCAGTGATTAACGGTGTGCTTCTCTCTGTCTCTCTGCCCACAGTCCCTGGAGAGCACTCGCCGAATGCTGCAGCTGGTCGAGGAGGTACAGTATCAGCGACTCTTCTTGCCGTTTACGTGTGAAGTTATGCCTCCTGATGTGGGATAATCACAGGACTGCATTTACTGGGACAAGATGGGAATGACTTATCAGATCCTTCCCTCTGCAGATTCTCCCTCAACCTAAGTTCTATTTAATAGTTTGAGGCCACTCTCCAAGGAGAGGTTTTCACAGTGACAGAATTATTGAACTTCACTCATGAAAAACTTTACCATGCAAATATTCCCTGCTACAAATTGCACTGCACAATGAAGACTCTGGTTCTTGAACACTTTTAGGTATATTTTATACATTTTGGACTGATGATCAAGAAAATCACCATTAAAATTTTCCTAATGTGTACCGTTTTTTAGATATGACCTATTTTTGTGGTTTCCTGTCATATTTTAAGTCCACTTTAAGCAGACAAAACCATGAAGTTCACATCACTGAAAATTCATTTTCTGCATTCGCCCTTGGACGACTTCCCTGCCGCCAGTGACGTACACAGTGAAAAGTTTCACCAGGACGTGGTGACCAGGGAAAAGTGGTATCAGGAATGGTTGGACACTGACAGGAGAGGCATCAGATGCCGAGCACAAACGAAAATCAGTGGCGAAACAGATTTAGGTGAGTTGAACTAACGCAATGTGTCAGCGTCATCGTGTGTTTAAACATGTTAAATTCAATAAAAGTTAACTTAACGTTTCTCCAAATTCCTACATGATGCAGTAAAGCTGAAATTATCTTGTGTTCAGCTTGAATTCATCTATCATAATCCCCAATATTTTTTATTTTCAAGAGTTAGAGAGGAGTTACAACTGTGTGAGAGCATCATTATTTTATGAATGAGAGGCGGTCTATTCAAGTGCAAATGTTCCCAGCAGAAGATGAATTAGAGTGGTGGATTTCAAACTGCCCCCAAAACCCACATCCCACTTTAAGTAATCCCTCTGCCATCAGTGCTCTGTGATGAGTAAAGGACTGCTTAAGGTGGTGTGGGTGGGAAGAAAAAATTTGAAACCCACTGTTTTAATCATCCCTCATGGACTCGTTATGTGCACGGTTTCACAACTCCAAAGGAAGTGGGTCAATGACCATTATTCTCAGGCAAAATATTTCAGTAACATTTGGGTCAGGAGCGGTGATTCTCAACCTTCCCTTCCCACTCACATCCCGCCTTAAGCAATCCCTTACTCATCACAGAGCACCGATGGCCTAGGGAATACTTAAGGTGGGATGTGAGTAGAGTAGTTATTTATTGTTTAAATCTTGTACTTACAAAATTGTCATTCATAGCAATTTTTGCATGTACAATACTGCTGCAAAACAAATTTCATGACCATAAATCTGATTCCAGAATGCTCAATGTGGGTGATAGATAAGAATACAAGAGCAAGACGGTAGCAGTCTTAATAAGCTGCTTATTAGGGTTGATTGCCGTCCAAAAAATGCCAGCTTGTCCTGCAGAATGTTAAATGTATAAGAAAATAAATTTCTGATTCTCAATAGGTTAGTTCTCTTTTGCCAGAATCCATTAAACACCCAGAGTTAAAATCCTGCAACCCGGTCAAGGAGTTGATGCAAAATCCACAGTTTGGTTTCACAAAACAAAGGCTATAGATGGTCTTACCTCGTGGTTCCTTAGGTCTGTGAAAACAACAACAAAAAAATTAATTGAACTGTTAACTCTGCACTTGTCAGCTGCTTCCGAAGAGGAAAGATATCAAGAGTGCAGTGAAGATTTACTAGGATGTTGCCGGGACTTGAGGAACTGAGCGACAGGGAAAGGATAAACAGGTTAGGACTTTATTCTCTGGCGTGTAGAAGAATGAGGGGAGATTTGATCGAGCTGCACAAAATTATGATGGATTTAGATAGAGTAAAAACACGGGGAGGAACTTTTCCTCTTGAAGAAGGGAACTAGGTGGGTGGTAGATCTGGGAGTGGGTGGTAGATCTGGGAGTGGGTGGTAGATCTGGGAGTGGGTGGTAGATCTGGGAGTGGGTGGTAGATCTGGGAGTGGGTGGTAGATCTGGGAGTGGGTGGTAGATCTGGGAGTGGGTGGTAGATCTGGGAGTGGGTGGTAGATCTGGGAGTGGGTGGTAGATCTGGGAGTGGGTGGTAGATCTGGGAGTGGGTGGTAGATCTGGGAGTGGGTGGTAGATCTGGGAGTGGGTGGTAGATCTGGGAGTGGGTGGTAGATCTGGGAGTGGGTGGTAGATCTGGGAGTGGGTGGTAGATCTGGGAGTGGGTGGTAGATCTGGGAGTGGGTGGTAGATCTGGGAGTGGGTGGTAGATCTGGGAGTGGGTGGTAGATCTGGGAGTGGGTGGTAGATCTGGGAGTGGGTGGTAGATCTGGGATTACAGAGGAGAAATAGCAAGAAAGATTATCGCATGTGAACCAACACAAACTCAATGGGCCAAATATCCGCTTTCTCTGTTGAAAGCAACGTAGATTGCTTAAACCAGGAAGAAAAGGGTTGGCATACAAGGAACGATTGTTGGCTCTTGACTTGTTGGAGTGCAGAAGGATGGGGGGAGTGGGGGGCGGGTGTGAACCTCGGAGGCATTTCGAATCCCTGGACAGAGTAGCTGTGGCCAGGATGTTTCCCCTGGTAGGTGAGTCAAGGACAAAAGGTCGCAACTTCAGGATAAAAAGGTGTCAAAACAGATTCAGAAAGATGTCTTTAGCCAGAAGATTGTGGGTCTGTGGAACTTGTTGCCACAAGGAACAAGGTTGTTGGTTGTACATAAGGCAGAGATTGACAGGTATTTGATTAGTCAGGGCATCAAGAGTTACGGGGAGAAGGCCAGGGAGTGGGGCTGAGTGGATGGATGGCTTGGAATAGTGGAGCAGACTCGATGGGCCTACATCTGCTCTTATATCTTGTGATCTCGTTAAACTATTAGGCAAGGAAGGGGTGGAGAGTAAAGTGTTTGATTCAGGAGGGGCCATTGTGGAAGAAAGCCAGACTTTTCTATTCCTCCGCACTGTTTCACAACTTAAATGGGCTGTGTACCTTCACTGCAACCCCCTTTGGTTCTGCACCATGCACCAACAGGAACCGGTCACTCCGCGCTGGACCTTTGAGTGAATCCCTGGTCTTGGCAGGTATTTGGAGGGGGGAGGGAGAGAGAGAATGTTCCTGGTGGCCATTTCTCTTTGTGTGACACAGTTATTCCCAGGCTCTACAGTCATGCCCCTCCTGCAGATTCTCTCCAATAATGGTTGCTGTTATCAGACTCTTAAATGTTCTGAGTGAAACACGCCAGACTGGCACCACCCGTAAATTGGAGGAACCACACATCCTAACATTGACAATAGCGTTGCGCTAACCACTACGTTAACCATGCCGCCCGATTAACTTTAATCATTTTACACAAGAAGACCATTCAGCCCACCGAATCTATAATGGGGTTGCTCTTGAATGTCTGGATCAGCTCTCTTGATACGTTTTGCCATTAACTTGTATTAAGGGTCATTTGCAGTGACAATCTGCCCTCTTGTGGAAGCACACAATTGTATATAACCATATACAGCACAGAACAGGCCAGTTTGGCCCTACTAGTCCATGCCGGAACAAATCCCCACCCTCCTTGTCCCACTGACCAGCACCTGGTCCATACCCCTCCAATCCTCTCCCCTCCATGTAATTATCCAGTCTTTCCTTAAATGTAAATAACGTCCTTGCTTCAACCACCTCTGCCAGAAGCTTATTCCACATCCCAACCACCCTTTGCGTGAAGAAATTTCCCCTCATGTTCCCCTTATAATTTTCCCCCTGCAATCTCAAACCATGGCCTCTGGTTTGAATATCTCCCACTCTTAATTGAAAAAGCCTATCCATGTTGACTCTGTCTGTCCCTTTTAAAATCTTAAACTCCTCTATCAAATCTCCCCTCAATCTTCTACGCTCCAGAGAAAAAAGCCCCAGGCTGCTCAACCTTTCTCTGTAACTCAAACCCTGACATCCTGTCAACATTCTCGTGAACCTTCTCTGCACTCTCTCTATTTTGTTTATATCCTTCCTATAATTCGGTGACCAAAACTGTCTCTTTTTTAAAAAAGAGGGCATTGAAAACTTTTTTTTGAAGCTGGCAGTTCACCACCAATTAGTGCCCATTCAGCTTGTAAAGTCCACGTCCCCTGACTGAAGAAAACAATGTTTATCTATAAGATGTGGTCGCCAACTCT
Source organism: Narcine bancroftii (assembly GCF_036971445.1). Classification (NCBI taxonomy): domain Eukaryota; kingdom Metazoa; phylum Chordata; class Chondrichthyes; order Torpediniformes; family Narcinidae; genus Narcine; species Narcine bancroftii. The sequence goes on from NC_091481.1 coordinate 84,135,993, forward strand.
AATTGTGCCCGAACTGAGAAGGCAGTAGTGAGACGATCACGTTGGCAGGTCTGAAGCCAAATAGAGCCTCGACGGGTTAGTAGTTGAGTTCAAATCTCCCCAGGTGCCATGGTGGCCTTCAAGGATGCTTCCAAACCCTGTCTGTGAGTGTCGGCACCATCCTGTGCCCCAACAAGCTCGGGTGGCCAATGGTTGGAACGGGTTTGTAAGGCTGCGGGAGGGCTGGAGGCGAATCCACGGTCGCTCAGTGACTCTGAAGGGACTCTCTTTTGCTTCTCTTTCCCTTATTGTTGGGAGAATTCATTTTGACTCCTTGTTTGTCTTCCAGCAGAAAAAAAAGTTGAGATACCCCATTATTATTACATCTTTATGTATGGTAAAAGGAACCTTGAAGTGTACTGAGTTATATCTGCATTAGAGGCAGTGTGGAGGAGGTTCACCAGGTTGATTCAGGAGATCCGAGAGAGATTGAATATCATTAAGAAGAATGAGAGAGGATTTTGTAGAAACATAAAATTATAAAAGGGATAGACCAGATAGTGGCAGGAAAATGATTTCCACTGGCTGGTGAGACAGGAATGAGGGGAGATTTTGGGGGAGTAGATTTGGGACGGAGATGAGGAAGGACTCAGTTTCCCAGAGAGTACAGTACATGTAATAGTCGACACCATGTAAAAGTTGACCCTACCCCAGCTAATTTTTGCCCCGGCCACCAGTTGGAGCTCACAAAGCCCTGACCGTGAATTCTCACCTAGGCCCTGGCTGCCCACCAATCCGAGCTCCTTACACCTTGAACGTGGACTTGTCATCCGATCCCAGCTGAGCTCTGGACGCCTTGAATGATGCAGGCGCTTGCCGCGGTCAAAAGTAATGGTTGACCCTGTAAACTTTTACCCTAAAAAAAACATCAGTCCACAAAACTCAACTAGTGAATCTCTGGTATTCTCTGCCTAAGGAAAAAAAAATTATTAAATATATTTAAGACACTGAGATGTATGTTTGCAGAGTAGGGGAATTTCAGACTTTGGGGGAAAAAGATGGGTAGATGGAACCGTGTCCACGGCCAGATAGTCCTAACCTCGTTGAATGGTGAAGCAGGCTCGATGGGCCAGATGGCCAACTCCTGCTCCTAGTTCTTATTTTTAAAAACAATGTCGACGAACAGCACAGTAATTGGCCAATTCGGCCCATGAGTCCGTGCCACCCAACTTGCACCCCATTAACCTACACCCCGGTACATTTTTGAAGGGTGAGAGGAAGCTGGAGGCCTCCCCCCCCCCCCACCCCCACCACACCCGGGGAAAACCCACACAGACATGGGGAGAACATACAAACTCTTTACAGTCATTGCGGGATTTGAACCCAGGTCCGGTCCTGAGCGCTGTAAAGATATAACGCTAACCGCTGCGCCAAGCATGCCGTTCCACCTTTCGAGATTGCAGGCAGTCGGAAGGTCAAATGTCCCTTGTGACAGATTTGTCTTTCACTTTTGAAGGTTCATAGATGGGTGGGTGTGATTCACAGTGGGTCAGGACAAATACTAATCGTGCAGCATTACCTTGAACTTAGCACAGAACCAGGCCATTTGGCCTATGGTGTGTGCTGTAACAGATCTCCGTGTGACCTACTCCTTGTTATCCAGTTGACCTATTCCTTTTCCTGTTCATTTATTTATCTTGCCAATAAAAGCAGACATTTCTCTTTTATCACTGCAAGGCAGTTCCAGACTCTTGGAAATTGTAGAAATCCTAGAATTGTTAAGGCACATTAAGCTCATCCAGTCTTGCTGTTCCCTTTCCCTGTCTTTTCCCAGAGCCTTGTTAATAATTCTCTCAGTTGCTTGTTCAATTTCTCTTGTGGGCATTGATTGATTATACCCCCTTTACTGTAAGAGCAGTGGATTCCAGATAATAACTCCTGCATTCTGACACTTGCTGTATTGCAGTTTCACTGAAGTCCCTACTGAATTCATCGGCAGCTGTTTATTTGTGGCCTGTGGTTACATCCCCACAAGCTGAAACGTGGTAGGGGAGTCGATGACAAGAGGGCACAACTTCAGGAGTGAAGGGCGCCCATTTAAAACTGAGACGCGTTGGAATTTCTTTAGATCGTAAGAAATGGGAGCAGGAGTCGGCCATCCATCCCATCGAGCCTGCTCTGGCCTGATGATGGGCTCATCTCCATCTCCCTCCCTCTATCCAACCTTGTTTTAAATATATTCACTGAGGTCGTCTCCACTGCTTTAGTGGGCAGCAAATTCCACAGATTCGCCGCCCTCTGGGAAAAGCATCTCCGTCCTAAATCTACTCCCTTGGATCTGAGGCTATGTCCCCTAGTCTGGTCTCCCCCACCAATGGGAACAACTTGCCCACCTCTGTCATATCTAGGCCTTTCATAATTTAATATGCTTCTATAAGATCCCGTCTCATTCTTCCAAATTCCAGTGAGTACAACCCCAGATGACCCAATCTCTCCTCAGGCCAATCCCCTCATCCCTGGAATCAACCTGGTGAACCCCCTCTGCACCACCTCCAAAGCTAGTCCATCCTTCCTCAAGTAAGGAGACCAGAACTGCACACAGTCCCCAGATGTGGCCTCTCCAGGACCTGGTACGGTTCCCACATAGCCTCCCTGCTCCTAAATTCAATCTCTTTAGCAATGAAGGCCAACATTCCATTTGCCTTCCTGATAACCTGCTGCATCTGGAAACCAACCTTTTGCGATTCATGCACAAGTTCTGCAAGACAGGGTGCTGCAATTGCTTGCCATTTAAATAATACTCTGATGTTCCATTTATCATTTCAAAGTAGATAACCTCACATTTACCAACATGCCAGAGGGTGGACCTCTAGAATTTACTGTGATGGGTGACTGTGGAGTCCAGGTAGTTGAGTGTATTGAAGGCAGAGATCAATAGGTATATGAATAGTCAGGTTATTAAAACTTAAGGGGAGAAGGCAAGGGAGTAGGGCTGAGTGGGAGAATGGATCAGCTCATGATAGAATGGTGGAGTGGACTTGATGGGCTGAATGGCCTACTTCTGCTCCTATATCATGTGGTCTTGTGTTGACCCTATCATTTTGTAGTATTAAACATGTTTCAACCCGTCTGCTTTCAAGACCAGAGTGGTCTACTGTTTTATTGCGATCAGTTATTACCTGTTAGTATTAACATTAATAATAATTATTATGTTAATCATAATGACCTTGTAGTTTGGACGAGGTGGCAAGTGCGTAGACAGTGATGGGGAAATTTAAAATCACATTAACCCAGTGGTTCGCAACCTTTTTCCACTCACATCCCACTTTAAGTTATCCCTAGGCCATCGGTGCTCTGTGATCAATAAGGGTTTGCTTAAGGTGGGATGTGGGTGGAAAGAAAAAAATTTGAAGACCACTGCTTTTATCGTCCCTCGTTGACTTGTTATGTGCAGGGTTTCAGAACTCCAAAGGAAATGGGCCAATGACCATTTTTCTCAAGCAAAATATTTCAGTAACAATTGGGTCCAGAGCAGTGGTTCTCAACCTTCCCTTCCCACCCGCATCCCACCTTAAGCAACCCCTTACTGATCACAGAGCACCGATGGCCTAGGGATAACTTAAAGTGGGATGTGAGCGGAAAGAAAGAGGTTGAGAACCTTTGCGATTAACCCGACAACATGGGGGCCATTTTCTCAAAGGGTCATTGCAATGGGAAATATCAGACTTGTAAAAATTCATAGTGCCTGAAAACACCAAAGAGAAACATTAAATTAACTTTTATTGAATTTAGCAGGTTTAATCGCATAATGACGCTGACACATTGCGTTAGTTCAACTAACCCAAAATGTTTTGCCGCTGATTTTCATTCGTACTCAGCATCTGATGCCTCGTGTCCATGTCCAACAATAGTCGGCCAGTGTTGATGGATTCCAATTGTCCTGATACCGCTTTCCCACGGTCGCAATGTCCTGGTGAAACCGCTCACCGTGTTTGTCACTGACAACACCAAGATCAGCAGTCCAAGTGCGAGTGCAGAAGGTGAATTTTGAGTGACACGTCGCACTTCATGGTTTTGTCTGCTTGAAGTGGACTTAAAATATGACAGGAAATGACAAATAAAAAAAAACTGATACATGATGGGAGGATTGTAAGGTTTTTGTGATGAGTAGCCTAAAAACTATAAATTACACCAAAAGTCTTCGTTGTCCAGTTATTGATTTTAAGGTTCAATTCACCACCAGTTCATTATTTTTTTTCACTGCATTCTTTTTCCTTTTCAACTCAAACAGAGCAAAGATGCTGGGATCAGGACTCTAGTCATGCTGGACGAGCAAGGAGGTGAGTGAGTGTCGGGGAATGCTCGGGATGCGTGTCGGGATGGAGCGGAGGTGTAACCACGTTGAGTGATGCTTAATCCTTCAGAGCATGGTTTGGAAAGGGCAAACTCCTGATCTTGCTGCAATTAAGTAGGGAGATGGAGCAGGGACTATTTATGGGCCACATCGACAACAACAAGGTTCTGCTGCAACTGTACAAGGTAACGGCGAGGCCACATCTGGACCACTGCGGGCAGTTCTGGTCTCCTTATTTGAGGAAGGATGGACTGGCTTTGGAGACGGTGCAGAGGAGGTTTGCCAGTTTGGTTCCAGAGATGGGGGGTGGGGGGGGGGGTTTAGTCTTAGTGGTCTGGGACTGTACTCGCTGGAATTTAGAAGAATGAGAGGGGATCTTATAGAAACATATGCAATTATGAAAGGTAGGTAAGCTAGAGGTAGGTAAGTTGTTCCCATTGGTCAGCGAGACCAGACTAGGGGCCATAGCCTCAAGATCCAGGGGAGTAGATTTAGGACGGAGATGAGGAGGAACTGCTTTTCCCAGATGGTGATGAATCTGTGGAATTCACTGCCCATTGAAGCAGTGGAGATGACCTCAGTGAATAGATTTTTACATAGTTGGGAAATTAAGGGATATGGGGAAAAGGCAGGTGGGTGGAGATGAGCCCATCTTCAGATCAGCCATGATCTCATTGAATGGCGGAGCAGGGCTCGACGGCGACTTCTGCCCTTATTTCTTGTGTTTGAACAATCTTGCAAAAGAAAGGTTCTCCCAGTAGGGAGTCAACCTTCCCCCTCAGCAACTAAAAACACCCGCAGAGCTGAGCCAGGCTGGTCGCGAGGAGAGTGACCGGTTCTGCTGAGTTAATCCATCCCAGAGAGTGCACCGTGATCCAAAATCCACGCTTATTATTTTGGGGCTTAACAGAAGGTCATTGAATCTGTTTGTTTACCACTTTGAAATTTCACACCACATAAAGAATTACTAGCTTTTCCAATCAATCTCTCCCTCGGACACACCTGGGATGATTAAGGCCCTGATTTTTAAAAAAAAACAAGTTTTAAACAGAGTCCTTTGCACATGCCATCGAGTGGAAATGCTACCCTTGTGATTTGGAATGAGGGAATTGTTCTCATACAGGCCGGAGTCATGCAGGCCAGACAGGCTAATGACCAAAGGAGTTTGGAAGATAATCTTGGTTTAAAAAGGGAAGTCTGTGAACGCTTGGGTCGAGTGCAGTATGCCAACGTTGAGGAGAAACACAGCAGATCACGCAGCATTCATAGGAAGTAAAAAGTAACCAATGTTTCGGGCCTGGCCTGTTAGCCTGCGCCCTCCTCCACCTCCCCCTACCTCTTTAATCAGATACCTGCCTGTTTCTGCTCATGCCTTTCCGAAGGGCCCAAGCCTGAAAAGCTGATTTACCCTCTACTTTCCTATGGAAAGTTCATCCAGCATTCGGTGATAATCTGACAGGTTCATTGTCACTTTTGCTAATACCATCTCCATGTGGGATCACCTGCTGATTATGTTTTATTTATGAATATCCCATGAAATTCCATATTTCCTTTGTGTTTTTTTTTTGAGGCCACTCTCAGAAAAAGGAAAGCAAGTCCCTTCATGAGACAGTGAGCGGTTGAGGCTCATGCCACCTCCAAAGTAGTAGCCTCCTTCAGTGTTTCTGGATCCGAGCTCGAGCTGACAAAAACAGATTTCATTCTCTAAATTATGCCACTCGAGCAGATAAATATTTTTTTAAATTCAATGGTAATCCCAGATTTTTTAAATTCCAGAATTAGTTAAGTTTAAATTGCCGTTACGAGATTTAAACTCGGCCCTCAATATCATTTGTCCTCCGAACCCCTCGTCCAGGACCCACCGTCCTTATCCAATGCTGTCCATTAGACCAGCATCAGACCAGGATCCCTGGTTGATCTCTCCAGCCTCTTTTTCAGGGATAGACTTTCACTGACATCAGTAAGACACAATAATGTTAAAGGCTGATAATATGGAGACGCTCTAAGGATGAAGAAACAGGTTGGGGTCAAAGGATTGATTCTTAACATCTAAAAGTACGTTTGGTTAATGATAAAAGAAACATCTTGTGGTGTAGAAAATCACTAGTCCCAAGGGTGCTGGATCACACTGGACATCAATTTTTTTCCAGAAGGTTTGCTTCCTGAAAAAAAAATTGGTGTTATGATACACAACTTCAAGCTGAACGCAAAGATGATTTCAGATTTGCTTATCACGTAGGAAATTGGAGAAACGTTAAGTTTACTTTTATTGAATTTGGCACATTTAAGTACATCATGGTGCTGTCACATTGCATTAGTTCAACTAACCAAAAAATGCTTTGCCGCTGATTTTTATTTGTACTCAGCATCTGATGCCCCTTGTGTCAGTGTCCAACAATAGTCGGTCGGCATTGATGGATTCCAGTTGTCCCGATACTGCTTTTCCACGGTCACAATGTCCTGGTGAAACCTTTCACTGTGTCCGTCACTGACGGCACCAAGATCTATGCCGGTTCACAGAGTAATCCTGTCACTCCCATTTCCCCTGTCATTTCTTGTAGCTGAGTTTCTCCCATGCCCCAATTGACTGGCCTGAGGATTTCCAACACATCCCACACTCCCCACACCCCCCAACCCCCCACCCACACATTGCTAGAATCAAGTGTGTGAGTATATGAACGGAGGAGATAGAGCCAGGTACATTTAGAACATGTGAGAGACGGGTTCATGGGTAGGAAAGGTTTAGACTTCAGAATGATATGGGATGAACACTGGCAAATGGGACTTGCATGAGTGAACAACTTGGTCAGCATGGACCTGTTGGACCAAAGGGCCTGTTTCTATGCTGTAAAACACTATTATGTCTCCGGCAAATGCAAACAGGAGGAATCACATAAAATATGAGATTACTGTTCGTGGGCCCGATCATCCTTGGGCGAGTCCATGTGTCCAAAGATGAAATCCCGCGCCAGATTTGTAAATAAGACTGTAGCCACATATCCACAGAAGTTCACACTGATGAGGTGCAAGGAGTTATTTTCCCCCCACCAGCTGCACTTTCCACCATGTCTCTTTGTAACATCAACCCCGACCACTTTATTTCCTCTCTTGAACTCAACTCCTTTGCTTCTGTTCTAACTAGAACAACTTGAGCGTGTTGAGGAGGGGATGGACCAGATCAACCAGGACATGAAGGAAGCAGAGAAAAATTTGTCGGACATGGCAAAGTGCTGTGGCCTTTGCGTCTGTCCCTGCGCCAAGTAGGTACCCGGCAGTGAACAGGCACTTCCGGGCTGACACTGGGTGGATTGAGTCAGGCTCCTGTGTCCGTGTCTTGCTGGATCTTTCTTGCTTTTCCTTCACTTAATGTCTGTTTCTGTCAAGGGTTGAGGGAATCCCACACTGATTGGGAATGGTTACAAAGCATAATGCCGGGGGATACAATCTCCAATTGCTTAAGAATTCCCCTACGAGGGCCTGTACCCATTGAGAAGGCCCGGCTCAATCCCAATCAGTTTGGGGGGGTTCTCCGACCCCCTTGCTTGTGTGTTGTCATTTGTCTGTGGAAAATAACTATCTTCCTCATTCAGAGCAATTGGAGAGGATTGAAGAGGGAATGGATCAGATCAATAAAGACATGAAAGAAGCAGAAAAAAATCTGTCGGATCTGGGCAAATGCTGTGGCCTTTGTTCCTGCCCCTGCAATAAGTAGGTGCCAAATGCTGGCCCCGGAGGCCATCTGCCTGCCTGCATGCTGCTTGCTGAGAAATTACCATCTCAACTCCTAGACCACCTGCTGTAGGGCCTGACATCGCTGCCTCCAAACTTGGAGTCGCTCCTCCCATGTTCCCGAAAGATTTGTCACCATTTTATTTTGGGAAGGGGTGAAACGTTGATGCCCTGGGAGGTGTGGTAGAACAGAGAGACCCAAGGGTGCCTTGTTCCATGAAAGCGGCGACACGGGGAGTTGGCGTTTGGTGCACTTGCCTTCATTAGTCAGGGTACGAGTACAAAAGGCGGCGCATCCTGCTACAGCTGTACCAGTCATGGTAAGACCAACTGTGTGCAGTTCTGGCCTCTCGACTGAAGAAGAGATGTAATTAAGCTGGAAAGGTAGTGGGGTTACTGATGGTTCGGACTCCAGGCCGTGTGGCTGCGGGAGAGCAAGAGGCGAATCCACAGACACTCGGTGTCTTGGGGGGGGGGGGTGGGGGGTGGGAACTCTCTTTTGCTTCTCTTTGCCTGTAAGGGATGCTGGGCAATTTCTGCCGACTGTGAATCTTGGTCCGCTTTAAGGTAGACTAAAGGAGATTTCGTGTAATATTACATTTTCTGTTTTATTACATGACAATAAAATAATCTTGAAGATTCATGAGAATGTAACAGGGACTGGTGGTCTTGAATTATGTGGACAGGCTGGATAAAGTGGGATTTTCTCGCTGGAAGGTAGGAGGATGGGGGGCAGGGGGATGGATCCTTGTCAAGGTAACATAGAAGGGACGTAGAAAAGGTAAATAGACTTTTTCCCCAGGAATATAGAGAGGGCATAGATTTAAGGGGAAGATATTGGTTGCCTCAAATTGTCAACATTATACTGAACATTGGGTGTAAATATGGCTGTACAGTTAGTGTAGTGGTTAATATAACACTATTACAGCGCCAGCCAATGGAGTTCAAATCAGGTACTGTCTAAGAAGTTGTACATTCTACGTGGGTTTCCTCCACGTACTCCCACCCAATCAACACATACAGGGGTTGTAGGTCAATTGGGTGGCTCAGGCTCGTGGGCCGGAAAGGGCCTGCAACTGTGATGTGTGTCTAAATTTAAAATTTTTAATCAACTCACTTCTCTCTGTAAAGCTCCTTGTCCATCTGGAAAGTGCCAAGATTCAGGAGCTGTGGTTTCGGTTTGAGGAGTGAGGATGGGGCTGGAAATCGGCTCAAATGTGGCAGGGGTGTGTTTATGAGGTTGGCGAAGGCCAGGAAATGTCTGAGTTCTCGAGCTCCATGAACACAGTGATTTCACAGGTCCTCAGCCAGTTTGTTGTGGGAACGGCCAAACCATAGGACAGTGGTTCTCAACCTTTTTCTTTCCACCCACAGCCCACTTTAAGTAATCCCTAAGCCATAGATGCTCTGTGATTAGTAAGGGATTGCTTAAGGTGGGATGTGGGTGGAAAGAAAACGGTTGAAAACCACTGCCGTAGAGTGTGGGAACAGTAGGTTGTTAACAAGGCAAGCATTATACATACCAAACTTTTCACATAGGCAGTATTTGGAGGTGACTTTCTGAATCAGGTCCTTTTGAGAAGGAAACTAAATGTTAGACGAATTGGGTTATATTGAGATGTTTGCAATGACGTTTAGTTGAGTCCCACTGAGTGGGAAACTCCACTTGCATTTCCTGCACTAATGGAGTGTCTCACAGGACAGATGTGGAGCCGGTGACAACTTCTGCCAGTTGCTGGTAATTAAAATAAGTTTATTTTGTTCCAGTAACAGTTGGTTGCTGTGGAGTGCCTTGGAGAACTTGAGTTTGTGCAAATGTAGGCATCTTCATTTTGAAGTATGCTGTTGAAGAAATCGATAGAAATGAAGGACAATCTATAAAGACATTGAATTACCTTTATTAATAAGCCGGTCTTGTCAGCCCTACTACAGTCGCAGCACTGTCAGGCATGATGTGACAAAGAACAACTTGATTTGGATGCGAGAGTGGACAGGCATGGCAAGGAGAGTGAAAATCAGAAATTACTGTCATGAACAAGTCACAAAATTCGTTGTTTTGCAGCATCGTATATAACTTTTATATAAACCACCTTACCAAAATACTGCACGAAAAGTCAAAGTGAGGCTGTATCTTTGGTTCATTGATCCTTCAGGAATCTGATGGCGGAGGGGAAGAACCTGTCCTTGTGCCGCTGGGTGTTCGTCTTTAGGCTCCTGTACCTTTTCTCTGATGGTAGCAGAGTGAAGAGGGTACGGCCTGGGTGGAGGGGGTCTTTGAAGATAGAGGCATCACCTCATGTCGATATCCTCTATGGAGTGGAGTCTGGTGCCCGTGATGTCGCAGGCCTGAGTTAACAACCCTCTGGATGTTTTTCTTGTCCTGAGCGTTGGTGCCTCTGTTCCAGGCAGTGATGCAACCAGGCAGGATGCTCTCCAACTGGAGAAGTTTTCGAGAATCTTCGGTGACAGACCAGATCTCCTCAAACTCCTCACAAAGAACAAACTGTTTAGGATGTGTGAGTGGAAAGGCTTCACAAAGAGAGTGGCTGATTATAGTTTGCATACACTGTGGTTGTAGTTTAATACACAATAGTGCTGGAGAAACTCCGCAGGTCACGCAGCGTTCTTTATGACCAGCGAGGGCCTGAGCCCTTCGTCAAGGTACGAGCAAAAATGCAGACAGGCTCCTGAATAAAATGGTGGGGTGGGAGCAGGAGCATGGGCCCCAAAGCAAGAGGTTACAGGTGGATGTGGATGAGAAGGCAGAAGGGAAAAATGTTGGACGTGACGGGGAGGGGGTTGATGGTTCTCTGAATGAAAAGAGAAGGGGGTGGAGAACTGGAGAAAGGGAGACAGAGGGATAAGGAAAGGAAGAAGGGGTTTAACGGAAACCGGAGAAGTCACTGTTGAGGCCATTCAGTGGGAGAGTGCCCAGATGGAATATTAGGTATGGTTCCTGCAGTTTGCAGGTGTCCTTGGTGTGGCAGTGCATGAGGGAGCAGCTAATCATTGTGTCTGCGTCTTGTGTTGTCAGCTAACCCGTGGCTAGAGTTGAAGCACTGGCTTCAAACGGTGCTGACTTGTGAACAGCAGCTCTTTGAACTTTGTCTCTCCTCCTTTAAGATTAAAGAGCTTTGAGGCAGGAGGAGCCTACAAGAAGGTGTGGGGAAATAACCAGGACGGCGTGGTGGCCAGCCAGCCGGCACGAGTGATGGATGACAGGGAGCAGATGGCCATGAGCGGTGGCTACATCCGGAGGTAAATGCCTTGTTCCGGGAAGTTCAAGCCTTCTGACTTTTCGTGGGATCCAGGATCACTCAGCACTCTTTCCAAAACCAGAGGGTATCCTGTACACTACCTGGTTTAGATGATTTAGACCGGCTGTCCTCAACTTTTCTTGGCTAAGCCCCCCCCCCCAGAACACTGCTCAAAGGTTTATGAGCCCCCTTCCAGCATTAGGTACTTCTGTCCGACTGACTACAGAATGCGTGAGGTGAGAGGAAATCGAGGCTTTTACTTAAATGTGCTGTTGGGGGGGGGGGGGTGGGAGGGAGAGAGAGAGACAGAATGCCCCTGTTGAGAATGGCTACTTTAGACCATCACTAACTCATTTTACACATTGATGGTTATGCCATGGTCCTCCCCTGGCTTTTGCGACCACAGCAGCTTGATCATGTACAGCACAGAGGGTCCACAGTGAATTAAACATGCACTTTGATGACTGTGAGCGACGGCTTTGTCAGGAGTTAAGATACCGTATAAGACCCACCTTTTTCCCAAATATTTGCTCAAAAATATTCCCCCGGGCCTTGCATGCGAAGTTTAAATTTCACCTGCCGCCCACATTGGGGGATGGCGAGCTGTTAGACAGAGAACCGGCCTCCTGTTCGCAGGCTGTAGTTTCCTGGCGGGCCCCGTGCGTGGGTCCTGTTTGCCGGCCACAGTTTCCCGGTGGGTCCTGTTTGCCAGCCGCAGTTCCCCAGTGGATCCCATGCGCAGTGGGCGCTGAAGATTGCTGGGGAGAAGTGGTGGCCTGACCTGGGCCTGGTGGCAGATGAGCCGGTCACTGTGCTGGGTGGTGTTCACCGTGGACAGCGCTGTGGCTGTGCTGCTGCTTCGGCAGAGAGCTGCAGAGCCACGGATGACCAAAGGAGCGTGGTCTCTGTGAAGGTGCAGAGGGGGTGCGGCATTTGTTGCTGAGAGAGGCTCCATGTAGTGTTAAAAGTGATCTGATGTATGAAATTAAACTGCTTTATTTTGGTGTTTTCCAGTGGCTTATGCAGGTGGGTCAAGGAATTGAGAGACAATTACCCATAAATGCTCAAAAATTCTTAAGATTCCCTGTTGCTTATATGCCTTGGGTCTCATGTGATGTAAATATGGTAGTTTGGAAGGAGTGCTGGGGGTGGGAGATATGAGTGATGCCCACAGGAGGAGATGGTCAATGGAGAAAGACTGGTGGGTTGGGGTAGAAACTGGACATTGTAAAACAGTTCTGGAATCCAAGCCTGACTCTTGGGATCAGTCATCCATCTGCCAGCAGTTGGGAAAGACCCTTCTGGGGATGACCGCAAACTATGGCAGGGTCCAAAGGTGACATGAAGGTTACTGGTACCTCAGAATTGTCCGAGAATCCTGGGGAAATGAGATGGCATCAAGGATAGAATGACCTCTACAAAGAAATGTGTACTAAAAGCCCCATTATCTAGAATTCAAGCATCTGGCAAAAAAAAGTGGAAAATTAATAGGTAAAAAAAATAGGAAAGTTTAACATCGACACGCCCTAAGGGTCAGTTCGCCAATCACTCAACACTCACTCTCAAGCAACCAGAAAATTAACTTACCCGGCATCTACCAATCCCCAGAGGTGCTGGATACTGGGGGTTTCACTGTAGTTTGCACCTGGTGAAGGGAGTCATAGGGTGTCACAGCACAGAGTAAAGCCCAGCATGTCCAGCTGAATTACTGACACTCCTGCTTAAGTCCCACTCCATCTCTGGCCCATTACACTGGTCAACAATTTTTTTCCAAAAGGTTTGGCTTCCTGAAAAAATATTGGGGATTATGACGGACAACTTCAAGCTGAACACCAAGATCATTTCAGATTTGCTGCATCACATAGGAAGTTGGAGAATCATTAAATTAACTTTTTATTGAATTTAGCGCGTTTAATCGCTGACACATTGCATTGGTTCAACTGACCTAAAAATATTTTGCCGTTGATTTTCGTTTGTACTCAGCATCTGATGCCTCTCTTGCCAGTGCCCGACAATAGTCGGCTGGCATTGATGGATTCCAGTTGCCCTCATACAGCTTTTCCGTGGTTGCAGTGTCCTGGTGAAACCTTTCACCATGTTCATCACTGACGGCGCCAAGATCAGCGGGGAAGACGTCTTGAGTGCGAATGGAGAAAATGAATTTTCAATGACGTTGCATTGAAGTAGACTTAAAATATGATAGGAAATCACAAAAAAATAGCTTGTATATATAAAATAAAATTGTGGTTACATGTTGGGAACATTTTAAGGTGATTTTTGTGATTAATAGTCCAAAATCCAGGAAGTAAAATCTTCATTGTCAAGTGTAATTTCCACTCTCTCACATGGCTTGGTTATGAAATATGGCAGGATTGAAAGACTGGTTAAAACTAAAGTCCGAAATCTGTTTCTGCTGGAACGACAGTTCACGTGGGATGAACTTGAAACTGTGCAGAAGGCTGTTTGAGATTTCGGCTCAGTCAGGAACCACAGGGAAGAGTTTAGCGCTCAGCCAATCGCAATTGCGGTAAATAGAGCCAATGAGATAGGACCGCTGTCGCAGACATAGTTACAGCTTTGGAACTTATAAACTAACATAGTCTCCATAAATAACTGTCACCTGTAACTCTTCTGCTCGTTGTTCCCCTGGGGTAATGTCTTATGTGTGAAATGATCATCTTAGATGTGATCAATTCAATTCAAATGTTACCAGTCTGGTTTTAAGTTCAAGTTTATTTATCAACCAATGGCACAAATAGAACCCGACGAAAGAGCATTCCCCGGGCCACGGTGCAAAATCACATATAGACATAAAACACATACAGACAAATGATACATATACAGTAAAAAAAAACTGTATCCGGCACCTAAGAGGATTGGTAGATGCTAGATAATTTGCTGGTTGTTTGAGATTGTGCATTGCGTGATTGGCAAATGAACAGCTGGTGGGGGCGGGGGGAGGGGGGTGTGGGGAGACGGCGATTTTAAACTTGTGGATTTTTTACCTAGTTCTTTTCTGTGATTATTTTGCCGGTTGCTTGAATTCCTGATAATGGAGATTTTACTGTACATGTCTAATATACATATTAAAAATAAATATTGTTAATAAATAGTAGAGTTGATTTAGCAGGCACACAGCAGGCTTCACTGCCCGTGGGAAGAAGCTGTTCCTCAGCCTGGAAGATCTGGCTTCTGTTTCTCTTTCCTGAAATTTCAATTGGAGACACTGAAATTGACCTCATTGAAAATCCAGGAGTGAACTTGTCTCTGTTTATTATAGATGGGATTTCTGACCTTGCCTTGAGTTGGGCATAATTTGGGTGAGGGTAGAGGTGTACGTGGATTGTACCCAGTTTGACCTCAGCTCATGAGAATTTTCTGACCTCAGGGTCACAGACGACGCTCAGGAAAACGAGATGGAGGAAAACCTGGACCAGGTGGGCAGCATCATCGGTAACCTGCGGCACATGGCGCTTGACATGGGCAACGAGATCAGCTCCCAGAATGCCCAGATCGACAGGATCGTCACCAAGGTGAGAGTACAAAGTCTTCACGAGATTGGGCGATGACTTCACTGAACCTCACTTGTGAAGTGCCGCCAGTATTTTCTGTATTTGTAATTGAGTGTAGCAAGGGTTGGCATGGATGTGGCAGCTTCAAAATGGGATTAATAACTGCTCCTCGAGGGCAATATTCCCTCTGATTTTTAGTGGCCAACGTGCTCAAAAACCTTGTGTTGTTCAATTTTTTTTCCCTATAACAAAAGTCTGTCTACACTGAATGCTTGTGCAGATGTAAACTTGAAATTGTTTCAAGATAACTGTGGCCCAGCCCCTCTCTCATGGCAAATAAAAGAGTGTTTGCATGTTTTAATCTAATGGAACACCGTCCAAATCTGATTTACTTGCCAATTAATGCTTCAATAAGTCAAGTTTCCAAATATCATCCCACTAGCAATTTCTCCAGCAACTTTCCCATCACGGCAATACAGATAACTCCAGTTTCCAAATCATACATAAATATTCCTCACAGCTGGACTTTCATGAGCTTTCAGAGCAGCCGTTTCCACCATTCAACTTCAAACAAACTTTCAGTTCTTTTGCGCTTCACGCCCTTCGCTTCTTCAACATAGTGAATCAGTATCTTCAATTAAAAACTCAGCAAGCTACCTACGGAATTTGAAACCTGTAGACTTGGCGTCACTATCCGCCAAACATGGCTGCAGCCGGGCTGCCACTGTTCACACCAGATCAGGAAAGGTGAGATGGAAATGTGGTATTTGAGAAACCGACTAACTAGTTAACAGAAAGTTAGCTAAGAGATTATTTTCAATAAGTGTAATTGTTAATGACGATGTTATTTCAGGCCACTCCCCTTTTGTGCGCGCCGGTAGCAAAACGTGTGCGCGTCCGCAGCTTAGAGGGCTTGAGGTAGCTAAGCGTTGAGCAGGATGGTCTTCGCCAAATAGTGCGGGGCTCCGTAGTCTTCAGAGAAGAGCTGACAGTGCAACACTCCCTCAGCCTTGCCCCAATACCAGGTAGATCATGTGCTCCTTGAAGCTGATATCCAAACAATAACAAACTCATTGGAAGATCCAAATTTCCAGATGCCTTGTCAGATGTATTTTCCACCATTCTGAGGAAAAATCAGTTGTAAAATTATCTGCAAGAAAAACTGAGTGTTATTCCACTCTGAGAAGCCTAGACAGAGTGGACAGTGAAAACATTATGCAGGTCAAACACAACTTTATGTAGCAAAGATGAAGATACATAACTGACGTTTCGGGCTTGAATCCTTCATCAAGGTGTGAGCAAAATGTCGGCAAAATAGTGGTGGGGAGAGGGATGGGGGGAAGAGCACAGTCCGGCAGGTTGGAGGTAATGAGGGAGGGAGGGCACACCAGCAGGGAGTGCTCTGTGAATTGAGAGGGAAGGGGGTAGAGAGCTGGAGGAAAGGAGACGGGGATGGGGAAAAGAGGGGGAACATGGAGTAAGCTAGCAGAAACCGGAGAAGTTGATGTAAGTTTAAAAAAAAAAAAAAAATAGGGTGGGCAGCCCACACCTTTATCCCCAGAGAGACAGTGGGAGAGGATGTCTGGATAAGGTGGGGGGGTGGTGGGGAGGAGGGTTTGGGAGAGACGACAGGGTCAGAGTAGCGGATGCCTGGGATGCATTACCAGGGGTGGTGGTGGAGCCTGGTACAATAGGGACATTTAAAATACTCGTAGACAGGCATCTGGAAGCAAGAAAAATAGAGGCTTATGGGTATGAGGTAGGGAAGGTTGAGATTGTTTATGTAGGTCAACACAATATTGTGGGCCCAAGGGCCTGTACTGAGCTGTAATATTCAATGTTCTATTTGAAATAAAACATCACTTATACCAAACCTTCTAAGGTCATTTGAACTTTTCAAAGAATAGGCCCTCTGACCCACCGTTCTGAATCAGTGGTGCTCAATCTATTTCTTTCCACCCACATCCCACTTTAAGTCATCTCTTTGCCATCGGTGCTCTGTGATTAGTAAGGGATTGCTTAAGGTGGGATGTGGGAGGGAAGGGAAGGTTGAGAATCACTGCTCTAGACCCAATTGTTACTGAAATATTTTGCTTGAGGAAAAATTGTCATTGGACCATTCCCTTTGGAGTTCTGAAACCGTGCACATAACGAGTCAATGAGGGACGATTAAAACTTTTTCTTCCCACTTTAAGCAACCTCTTACTAATCACAGAGCAACGATAGCAGAGGGATTACTGAAAGTGGGATGTGAATGAAAAGAAAAAGGTTGAGAACCACTGTTCTAAATGGCCCAGGCTGCCCTTCCACTTCTGGGCCAGTTCCCTCTCAACCCTGAGTTCCCTGATCTTTCAAAGTAAACAGGAAGTCTGCAAACGTTGGGATCCAAAGCAGAACTGAAGTGTGCAGGAGAAACTCAGCAGGTCGCACGGTAATCGTCGTTCTTTCCAAGTGAAGCAACTCTTCACCTGTGAATCTGTAGGCGTTGCCTACTGCATCCGGTGCTCCCTTTGTGGCCTCCTCTACGTCGTCCATGACTGGATGCAGACTGGGAGACCTGTCCACTGAGCACCTTCGCTCTGTCCGCTGCACTAGCAAGGGCCTCCTAGTGGCCACCCACTTCAATTCCACAGCCCATTGACACACTGACATAGCTGTCCATGGCCTCATGAACTGCCAGGTTGAGGGCACACACAAAATGGTGAAGCCACACCTTGTGTTCCATTTCACGCACCAGACGGCATCAATAGAGACTTCCCCATATCCACGTATGAAGCTACGTGATTGATTTAATTTAATGTGGTAACATACTCCAAACTGCTGCCATCAGGAAAGAGATATCAGGGTCACAAGACTCACACCACCAGGTTCAGGAAGAGCTGCTATCCCCCTACTATCAGACTTCTCAATGACAAACTCAATCAGGGACTCATTTTAGGACTCTCACTTTTGCACTTTATTGATTTTTTTTATACCCCCCTCTCTGCAGTGCACAGTCAAATATTTACAATTTTTTGTTTACATGAGTACAGTTCTTGCACTACCGATGAGCGGTAATTCTGCCGCGCCTGCAGGAAACAGAATCTCGGGGTGGTATGTGATGTCATGTACGTACTCCGACAGTAAAACTAAACGAAAGCGGGGGAAGGTGGACATGAGTTAACTATCACAAGAGGAGCGAGCCGAGGTTTTGATGAGATCTGAAAGACCCAGGAGCAGGGAAAGGGTCGAGTACATCCAGGTGCCTTGCACTAAACTCTGCATTGTTCTTTCCAGGGGGACATGAATAAAGCCCGCATCGATGAAGCCAACAAGCACGCTAACAAGATGCTAGAGAGTGGCTGAAGGCAGACACCAACTTCGCCCACCCTGCCATTTCCATCCATCCATCCACTGCAGCATCTACAAGGTCCAGGATGAAGGTGCCCCTGTGCTGTGATAGGAAGCCACAAGGTTTAATATCTCTGTACATTAAAATTTATTTTATAATTTTTCAGTGTAGCGAAATGTTCCAGTTGTGGAAAGTGTATTTTTTTAAATGTGGGTTTGTAATTATCACCTGTTCAAAGAGTTGGCCGTGTATTTAGTTTTTTAAATATTTATACATGTCAGCACTGTTCTGTTTCTATGTAATCTTGTGATAAATGTGTGCATTGCTAAATGGAAAATGAGATTGGTGTGCTTGTCCAGTTGCACCTCAACAAACACAAGCCAGGACCAGTCACCCTCTCTAATCCGAGGCCTTTAACCTCAGACTTTGCCGCTGGTAACCTTGGTATCTGGCACCTATGGGGGATTGGTATATGGAGGAGAACTGAACTTTCTGGTTGCTTGAGATTGTGTGGGTGCATGGATTAGCAGACTAAATGCTACCAGCTGCCAATTTTATACCTACATTCTTTTTTACCTATTTATTTTGTGCAATATTTTTACCAATTGCTTGAGGCTACTTGCACACACACACACTCACACACACACACCTCTCTGACATAATCTCCTGCTTGGTATCCCTATCAGTTGAATGTGTTTATGCCATCTACACCCCAGAGATTTGGGAGCAAGATTTGGTGCCTACCCTGTCCTCTTAGTGTGCTCCTGGTTCTGGCGGTGGGGATTCACTAGAGTCAGGTTTCCAGAAGAAGAAATGGCCCCTTTAAGAAATGTTCCAGTGTTAGAATCTCTCTGAGAACAGTTAATTGCAGCAAACTAATTCTTAAAATAACAAAACCGCAGTAAAAAGGTCACTGGGCACAAAATGCTTTACCCCTCAGCCAATCCCTGCTCCACTTCCAGACAGTGGTTTGAACCTTTGGGAATTGAAGGCGACTCTTTATTACCATGGGGAGAGAGGCACGGTCTCTTTCAGTGCGTGTCGACTTGTGGGGTCACTGTTACTAATGGGAGGGATGACTACCCTGCAAACTAGTCAGGAACTGAGCCCTGAACTGCTCCAGCCCAAACATACGCCTTGGCCCCCAGCCCTGCATGCAGCCGGTGAACAAGTGGCTGCATCTGTCCCCCTCCCTCCCCCAACAACTACACATGCCCCTTTTCCCCCCCCCCCCACTGTATTGTCTGTCTTGATGTCAGCAGGCAGCTTGTGGCACCCCCCCACAGCTTGGAGATCTGCTGTTTCTCCACCTACCAAGGCTGAACGTTTGTCGACGGTGCATGTCAGTGTTCCTGCCTGTCGCCCCCTTCTGATGCTCACTCACCCAGAGTCATGCCACCATCCTCACTGCCCGTATTCACTCGATTCATGCCAACTTACTCTGAGCAGACCTAAACGTTAGAGTTTGTCTGAGTGCTCCACCTGATTCTTTCTCCATCTCTTCTTCATCATTGAGTATCTTTTCCTCACCTGTTTCCGAGCTCACTCTCTCCTGTGTGGTTCTGCTGTGAACCCTATGGCCCACCCTAGAGAATTCTGGCACTTGGAGGGTTAATTCGTGGCTGCAAATTGGCATCCATGCACTGGCATCCCAAGGTGCACTTTGTGACCAAAGATGGCTGCCTCTTTGAGAGTCTGGGGATGATCCCTCGATTCACTTTCAACTCCACAATAAGATATAATGAAACACTGGGTCCAAGAAAATTTTTACTCTCTGCTAGTTTAGTGCTACGAGAAGGATCAACTCCGAGAAGCCCAGTTGCAGTACGTAGAGCACTATGGGGGAGTATGGGTTTGTATAGTACTTTTAAAAGGATGCGTACCTAAAACCAAGAGAGGCAGCTGGAGACCACAGGTGCTGGAATATGAAGGCAAACACAATCTGTTGGAAGAGCTCAGCTGTTCGTGCAGCGTCTGGGGGCGGGGGGGGGGGGGGTGACAAATAGAGTGAAACACGAAAGTCTGTAGCCCCTGTGATTGTAGAAATGTTGGAGGAGCTCAGCAGGTCCTGCAGCGTCCATAGGAGGGATAACCAACCAGTGTTCCGGGTCTGAGCCCGTCTTCAAGGTGTGAGTAACAACCAGGCAGGCGCCTGAGTTAAAAGGCAGGGGAGAGGGAAAGAAAGGGCAGGGGGAGGAGTACAGACAAAAGGACTTGCCAGTGATTGGAGATGGATGGGAGGATAGGAGAGAGTTGGGGGGGGGGGGAAGACGATGAAATGTTTTGGCCGTTCCTTTCCGCCCACTGATATTGCTCGACCCGCCAAGTTCCTCCAGTAGCCTGTGTTTAAGCAAGAGGAAATGGCGAGGAACATTGCTGGTTTCTCATTGGATCAATGCAAATCCTGCGCGCTCTGTAAGGGGATGTTCTCCCTGTCTCTGCGCGGGTTTTCCACCGGTTTCCTCCCACCGTTCGAAATGTACAGGGAGTGTGAGTTAATGGGGTGTAAATTGGGCGGCACGGGCTCGTGCGCCGAAGTGGCCTGTTACCGTGCTGTAAGCCTGAATTCTTAAATGTAAGAACAGAACAAACATGGTTTATTTTTGCAATCCCACCGGTAACGCAAGAGCAGGAAGATTGATGGATGGTAATAAATCGACTGAGACGTCAAACTCCTTTAGGTTTAGTTCTCTAACATTTTATAATCAGATTGGGTGAAGCAATTGCCTTGATTACAAGCAACCAGCAAAATCATTTCCACAATTGAAAAAGCACAGATGAAATGTCAATTATGTCTTGCTTGAATGTCTTGGTAATTAATTTGTTTTTTAAGACATTATAATGCCATTGGTGAAATCTGCATGCCTCAGGAAGATGAAGTTGATGAACTGCCTTACCAAAGGGGGAATTAAACCTAGTTTGTTGAAACCCTTCCTCTGTTACCTTACTTGACATCCCCTCTCATCTCCGTGGACATTTCTTTGTTTCGGGGGAGAGGGCCTTATACCTGCAAGTCTCAAATTGAACCAGCATCCTTTCCTCCGGATTATAGTCACTGCCTGAGTTAATCCCATTTTCAGGGCCATGAGCCAGAAGCAATGATGTGGGTGAACATAGAACCTTCCAGTTAAACAGGGAAGTCTGCACACGTGATGACTGAAGTGCTAGAGAAAGTCAACAGGTCTTGCAGCGTCCAGAACAAGCAAAGATACATAACCAACGCTACGGGTCTGAGCGAAGTATGAGCGAAGAGCAGGTGATCCCCGAATATAAAGGATCAGGCAGGAGGGAGTGCGGAGCAAAGGTGCTCAACGAAGCGACCTCCCAGTCTGCGTCCAGTCCTTTTGATGCACCTCAACGGGATGACCGCCCCCTCCCTGCAGATTGCTCGGAAGGCCTGCTCGGGCCCCCTGAACGGGAGTGAGACAGGAGGTGCGGGCACTCGTGACATTTCCTGCAGTCACGGGTAGGGACTGAGGGGGAAGATCAGTGGGAGGGAGGGAAGAAGTGGCAAGGGGGAGGAGTGCAAGTCAACAGGCAAGAGGTCATTGGGCAGGGGAGGAAAAGCTGAGAACATTGCACCACATGACAGGCCCTTCATCCCACGATATTGTGCTGACCTACTCCGCAACAATCTAATCCCCACCTCGCGCACATTTTTCTTGGGTCCGTGGGCCTGTCTAAGAATCTTTTGTAGGTCCCTATTGTACCAGTCTCCACCACCCACTCCCAGCCATGCATTCCAGGCACCCACCACTCTCTGTGTGGGGGGGAAATCTTATCTCTGATATCTCCCTAAACCCCCCCCCCCCCCCCACAGATGACCTCTGGTATTTGTTATTATTGCACCAGGAAGAAGGTGAAATGGACAGAAATCGTAAGCTGAGGTGAAAGAAAACAAGCAGGAGAGAGAGAGGAGTATCGGGGGTGGGGTGGGGGGAGGCGCTGTTGAAGGCGGCAATCTGATGCCACCCTTCCAAAAGCTAGTGCCTGAAAGCTGAAACTCTTATCATTTTTGTTACGATTGATAAAAATCCTACTGTCTGAAAAATAACGAGCCAAAGTTTACTGGATCTTCTCACTTCTGAGTGGAGAGGGGTTGGGTTTGATAGTAGGTTTGCATTTAAGTACACTGGACAATTAATCTTCTCAGAAGATTTTCTTGCTTAATACAAATAGGGGGTTATGATTGGCCACACCTAGCTGAACACAAAGATGATTTCAGATTTGCTGGATCACGTCAGAAGTTGGAGAAACATTAAAATTTTATTGGATTTAGCATGTTTAATCGCATAATGAGGCTGACACTTTGCGCCAGTTCGACTGACCCAAAAATGTTTTTCCACTGATTTTCATTCGTACTCAGCATCTGATGCCTCTCATCGTCAGTGTCCAACAATAGTTGGCCGGCACTGATAGATTCCAGTTGTCCTGATACCACTTTTCCATTGTCTCAATATCCTGGTGAAACCTTTCACTGTGTTCGTCACCGAAGGCACCGAGATCAGTGGGGAAGACGGCCAAGTGCGAATGCAGAATGACGTGCACTTTGTGCTTGAAGCATGCTGTCAATCAGCTGGTTGCAGTTTGCTGTTATCTTAAAAAAAAGGTGCATGTTAGGAAGATTTTCGTGATTAGCAGCCCAAGATCCATAAAATACACCCAAATGTGTTCAGGAAGCAAAATCTTCACCGTCTGGTGAACTGCAATCGAAGACATCCAGGTGTCCACAAGTAGGCAGCCAACATCATAAAGCACTCCTTCCTTCGTCCCACTCTATTCTCACTGCTGTCTCTAGGTTCAAGAAAGATTTTTGTCTGTGAGGAGTTTTATGTTCTACCCATGACTGCGAGGGTTTCCTCCGGGGGGTCTGGTTTTCTCCCATCCTACAAGGGTTAGTAGGTCAATTGCTCACGTGGAATAATTGGGACTTGTGGGTTGGAAGGGGCTGTTACAGGGCTGAATCTAAAATATGTTAAGATATAGACCTCTCAGCAAAATATATCCATAGTAACCTAATCCCATATGGTCCATATACCTGTCTAAATGTCTTTCAAATTTTACATTTAATTTTTAAAATTTAGACATAACAGGCCCTTTTGGCCCACAAGTCTGTGCCACCCAATTACACCCAATTGACCTGCAGTGTCCGTAAGGAGTTTGTAGTTTGTCCCCATGTCTGCGTGGGTTTCCTCTGGGTGTTCTGGTTTCCTATATAACCATATAACCACTTACAGCACAGAACAGGCCAGTTCGGCCCTTCTAGTCCATGCCGTAGCAAATCCCCACCCTCCTAGTCCCACTGACCAGCACCCGGTCCATACCCCTCTAGTCCCCTCCTATCCATGTAACGATCCAGTCTTTCCTTAAATGTAACCAATGATCCCGCCTCGACCACGTCTGCCGGAAGCTCATTCCACATCCCCACCACCCTCTGCGTAAAGAAATTTCCCCTCATGTTCCCCTTATAATTTTCCCCCTTTTTTCCTTCCACCCTTCAAAATATACTGGGGGTGTAGGTTAATTGGGTGTAAATTGGGTGGCGCGGGCTTGTGGGCTGAAATGGTCTGTTACCGTGCTGTATGTCTAAATTTAAAAAAAATTAACTTTGATGGAAAAATCATGCTTCCATTTACACTATCTATCCCCCTCATAATTTTAAATACCTCTATCAAATCTCCCCTCACTCTTCTACGCACCAGGGAATAAAGTCCCAACCTGTTTAACCTGCAACTCAATTCCTGGTAAATCTTCTCGGCACTCTTTCAATCTTATTGATATCTTAGGTGACCAAAACTACCCACGGTTCTCAAAATTAGCTACCATCGGGGAAAAGGTCCAGGAGCCTGAAGACAAGTGCCCAGCGGCACAAGGACGGCTTCTTCCCCTCAGCTGTCAGATTCCTGAATGATCAATGAACCCCAGACAAGGCCTCACTTTATCTTTTTCTTCTACTCTTTACTTTGTAAGGTAGTTTATATAGATGTTTGCCCTGTAATGTTGTCACAAAACAAATTTTGTGACGTGTTCAAGCTAATAAATTCTGATTCTGAAATTTGGCCTCACCACTGTCTTAACATACAACTTTACAATAACATCCCAACACTTTGATTAATGAAGGCCAATATGCCAAAAGCTCTCTTTACAACCCTATCTCATGGAACCCAAAATTAGTTGAGAACAACTCTGACGTACTTTAACCTATTTACGCTCTTGCGTCAGGTGTGTTACATGAGTGGATGGTTAACCCCCTACATTAGTCATCCAGCTACCTGACAGATTGAGCATTTTTATTTACACCTTAAAGAGTCAGGACATTGAAAAAAAGCTATGAAAGTCAAGATTCAAGATTCTTTTATTGTCATGTAATAAAAGGCATGATTCGTTACCAGAGGAAATTGCCCAGCGCCCCTTATAATCAGAGAAAGAAAAGCAAAAGAGAGCCCCCCCACCCCACCAGTGTCACCGAGTGTCCGTGGATTCTCCCTCAGCGCTCCCGCAGCCTCCTCAGGAGCACAGACTCCAGTCCAAAGCCCCTGCGACCCGAGTTCAGGGTCTGAACCTCTGACACGATCAGTGCCGTCAGCACCCTCTCGCATCCCAGTTCCGATACCGGCCTCCAGCAGTCTGCAGCCTACTGTGTCTCGTTCGACCGCCGTCACCAGCAGCCTGCAGCCAGTGAAAGTTATCAGGTTATCACTTCTCACTGCTGGCCATTACGGATGACTGGCTGAATTGTGGCCAGGGTCACAGTAACATTTTTAAAAATATTTTATTTTAATTTCATAGACTCATCCAACAAGCATTATAATCTCTTTTAATATTCATGTAATATGCATCGGACTTGTCAGCCACAATCGAGCCTGCAGCTGACGTGGACTTTTACCCCCTCCATAAATCTTCGTCCGCGAAGCCAAGCCAAAGAAAAGAATATGAAGAGTCTGTATTTATCCCCACCCACCCTTGTACAACTGAAAGTACAGTTGTGAACACCGCTGTGCGAAGAATTCAGACACAAAGTCCACAGACTGTACAACAGGCTTTAATCAGCTTAAACTTGCACACACCAGGTCTCTGTACCTTCCTGGCCCCACATGCCCAAAGGGGCCGGCTCAAATCTTTATACAGGCCGGTGATTGACAGCCAGCTGGTGGGGCCAGCCTCCCAGGTTGCCTACCTGCAGGTACAGTGGTCACCCCCTGCAGTCAGCCTGTAGGAGTGTGGCCTGTGTCGTGGTTGTATCACCACACCAGTCAGTTAAATTACAGCGATATCAAAACGAAAAACACCCCATACATCCCCCCCCTCTCTTTTCCATCTCCAGTTTATCTCCCCTACCCCAGCACCAATAACCAGAGAATCCTGCCGATGACGGGACTAGTTAAGACTCACAGAGTCACCTCCCCAACCCAAACTGGGAAATTTGAAAGGTCTTGGACATTTGGACAATCCAGGGAGCGGGCGAGAGAAGTAGATCCGTTTTGATTTTGAGTGACTGAGCATGCTCTAGACGGGCTGAATTCCTTCCCTTCCTTGTTCCTCCGTGTAGCAGTTAGTGCAGTGTCGTTACAGCGCCAGCGATTGGGACCTGCACTGTCTGTAAGGAGTTGGTATATCCTCCCCATGTCTGTGTGGGTTTCCTCCAGGAGCTCTGGTTCCCTCCCACCGTTTGAAACATACTGGGGGTTGTAGGTCAGTTGGGCATAAATGGGTGGTGCAGCCTCATGGAGCAGAAGGGCCTGTTACCCTGCTGTATGTCTACGTTAAAAATAATTGATGGGATCTTACTGTGCGCCACAAGGGGCTGGAGCATTTCTGACCGCAAGTTGTGGGACGCCAACCAGATCAGTGCTAAATACAGAGCACAGCTGCCCAGAGTGTTGTGATGGACAGGGTGCTGTGGGTGGGATTCCTGGGGTTGGGACTGTGACCTTGTCAACAGCCAGGCCAGCCGAGGAGAAAGCAACAGCTCAACATGAAGCACCTTCTGGTAACAACCTTTTCTTCACCCAGATCCTCCCTCCTTCTGCCCTTTAATTCAAATTAAGAAACTAACCTATTTTTAAAAAGAGTTTGCACAACCATTCTTGATATTAATAGGCAAAAATGTGTGGACTTTTAGAGCAACTGGTTTCTCGCGTCCCCCAAACTTAATCCTTGCTGTTTCGAGGATTTTACCTCTGGCATAATTCTTAAAACTCAAATACTTAAAAGACTTTTCTCTGCTCGTGGTGGGCCTGCCCTCCTGGCGAGTGGATTGGCTGGATTTTGAAGCCTCGTTCCTTGAATGGTCTTTGCTCACATCAATCATCGCAGGAGGCTTCAAGTGTGTTGACCTTGAGGGAGAGAGTTGTCAAGAATCAGGCACGGTGTTGGGGAAGGGGGGTGGTGGAGGGGGAGGGAAACTAACAGACAAATGAGATGTGTTGGAGAGCGCTCAGTAAAGATTCAAGGTTATTTTATTGCTGTGTAACAAAACAGAAAATGTGGCGTTAACAAAATTTCCTTTAGTCTACTGTAAGGCAGACACTAGGCCCTTTCAAGCTGCCGCGTAAGATGGGGTTAACTGGGCAATTTGTCCGCTTAGCATCCCAGTTATGTGACAGTTAGAAAGGGTCTGACCCCATGAGAATCCAACTGGGTCCTTGACTTACCTCAGAGGTAGTTGGGGAACCCAGTTAAACCTGCCTAGGCTGCGTCCACAGGCGATTTGGACAGAAAAATGGCCAACCTGCTTATTCTGGTGACATCAGCACTTGTGTGCGCATGGCGCCGGGCAGCGTGATGCATCATTGGCGATTTAATGGGTCGATATCCACCCCCCCACCTGCAATTTGAAAGGGGCTTCTAGCTCCTTTGCCTCAGTAATCGCACCTTGGTCCCAGGAGGGCTGCCCAGGTGCAGCTGTTTAAAAGGAGCTGAAGGTTCTGCAGAAATTGCCCAGAACCCCTTGCATTCAGAGAAAGAGAAGCAAAAGAGAGTTCTCCCCCCTCCCCTCCCCTCCCTGAGTCACTGAATCTCTGAGTGGATTCACCTTCAGTGGTCCCGCAGCATCGGCAAACGCACAGGCTTCAGTCCAAACCATCGGCAATCCGAGCTTCTCTGACATCTCTGACACAATCAGGAAGCCGCCAGCACCCTCGGCTCCCTCTCGCATTCCAGTTTTAATACCTCGTTCCCTTTATCTAGTTTCAAGCCAGTTTCTAGCAGTCCGCCGCCTGGTGCGAGTCCTTTGACTATTTCACTTCAGGTCACCCACAGCTGTTCAAACTACCAGCCCATGACTGGGTCACCAGATCCAGCTTCAACAGGAGTCATCAAGTTTGCAGATGACACGACGGTCGTCGGCCTCATCAGCAACGAGAGAAGGGGTGGGAAATCTCGTGATGTGGTGCGGGAGTAATAACCCGCGTCTCAACGTGGACGAGACGAAGGAGATGATCAGGAGGACCAGGAACCACCACCCTCCACTACACATCAACAACTCTGGAGTGGAGAGACACTAAGTTTCTCGGAGTCAACTTAACTAGCGACCTATCATGAACACTCAACATCTCACTTGTCAGGAAGGTGCAACAGCGACGTCATTTCCTTTGAAGGCTGAGGCCTCCAGCCACCATTCCGTCAACTTTCCATAAGACCTCTGTCAAGGATGTCCTGGCCGGCTACATCACAGTGAGGTACAGTAGCTGTAGAGCATTGGATCGGAGCTCAATCCACAGGACCGTAAAAGAGTGGAAAGGATCACTGGAGACTCTTTCTTACAGCTTGTATCTCTTTCATCCCTAGGCCCTGCAGTTCCTGGCTTCGCGATCCTTCTCAACCACAGTCCGCCACCAGCTGAGAAACAGAGTCTTAGAGAATCAGAAAATCTTCCAGGTATCCGCGGTGTGGCTGAACAGTGGGGCACAACATAACTCACAGCGTGAATGATATGAAATCTGGGATGACTGAGTTGTTTCTGATGGGTTTGTAAATCGATAGACGACTGCTTCTCTTTGAATGCATTTGTTAGAGAAGGTTATTAGTTTAGCATGACACTGTGGGCTGAAGGGCCTGTAGGATGACCAACAGGGCTACTGTTCCCCTGCTTACCTGTGGCTGTTCACTTCAGTAGGGGTAGGGTCAGTGGGGTGGGGGCATTCCACGGATCTCCTTCTGGGGTTGTTGATGGGCCTGGCCGAACTGGCTATTCATGGGTCGAGGCAGTGGGCAGCTGAGGGCCCAGGGTAGCCGACTGCCTACCTCCCCCCAAGGGGTTACATCCGAGCCCGTGTGTCATTAGAGCGGGAGCATGTGGGGTCCGAGGGGAAGGTGTCCGAGTTCCGGAAATGATGCTCCCTCCACCCCGGGGGATTGAATGCATCGTAGATAGGAACAGTGGGATTTCAATTTGAAAATGTAAATTGTATGTAACAGAGGGGCGGTATTGATTTATCGTCTAGAGCAAATTGGTTTTTTTTCCCTCTCTTAATGTAAATAGCTCATTAGATGTAGAATCAGAATTTATTGTCATGAACAAGTCATGAAATTTAGGGTTTTGTGGCAGCGTCATAGAGCAAACATTCATATTATAACCATCTTACCACATGAAAAGTCAGGCCGTGTCTTTGGTTCATTGATCATTCAGGAATCTGATGGCGGAGGGGAAGAAGCCGTCCTTGAGCCGCTGAGTGCTCGTCTTCAGGTTCCTGTACCTTTTCCCTGATGGTGGCAGATTGAGGAGAACAGGGCCTGGCCTGGGTGGTGGGGGGTCCTTGAGGAATGAAGCTGCTTTCATATTTTGTGTTTTGTCATGTTGTTCGTTTTCATAAATGTTTTGTTACATGTTAAAAAAAGTCAATCCCTAAACCACATCTCTCCAACGAACCTTAAGCATATTGTAGGTGCATGAACAATTTAAAAATATCCCTTCCAAAGTGGTCAGTCAGTCACTTCAGCTGGGTTGACGTTTCTTTCTTTGTTTACATTCAGTAAAACCTGGTATCTGGCACCTAGGGGGCTTGGTAGATGCCGGATGAGCAAACTTTCTGGTTGTTTGGGATTGGGTGTTGTGTGGATTGGCAAACTGACCGCAAGGAGGGCGCAATTGTTAAACTTTCATATTTTTTCATCTATTTATTTTTCATGATTCTTGTTTTTGCCGGTTGCTTGAGGATAACGGGGATTTTACTCTATTTGTGGTTAATTTGAGACTCTCGGGTTTGTAAAAATGATGACATTAAAGAGGAGGTTTCATCTTCATGTTTTCAAAGTTCAACACTCAGATTTATTGTCGGAGAACATACATAACATCATGTACAACCCTGAGATTCCTTTTTCCTGTGGGCCAGGCAGAATTACAAGTAAAGAAATGTAAACAAACATCATAGAGAGACAAAAATTCTTTTGTCTTTGGCTTGGCTTCGCAGACGAAGATTTATGGAGGGGTAAATGTCCACGTCAGCTACAGGCTCGTTTGTGGCTGACAAGTCCGATGCGGGACAGGCAGACACGGTTGCAGCGGTTGCAGGGGAAAATTGGTGGGTTGGGGTTGGGTGTTGGGTTTTTCCTCCTTTATCTTTTGTCAGTGAGGTGGGCTCTGCGGTAGAGACAAAAATAAATAAAATGAAAAAGTAAGAATCTTTAAATGAGTCCCTGATTTGAGTTTGTCGTTGAGTCTGATGGTGGAGGGGGAGCAGCCGTTCCTGAACCTGGAGGGTGCGAATCTTGTAGCCCCGAGACCTCTTCCCTGATGGCAGCAGCGAGAACAGAGCATGTGCTGGGTGGGGTGGATCCTTGACGATCGCTGCTGCTCTCCGACGGCAGGGTTCCCCGTAGATGTTCGCGATGGTGGGGAGGGTTTTGCCTGTGATGTTCTGGGCTGCATCCACGACCTTTTGCAGGGCTCAACATCACTATACAATTAAACAAGCTAAATTCAGCAAAAGTTATCTCCAACTTGCTACGTTATGCAGCAAATCTGAAATTATCTTTGTGTTCAGCTTGAAGTCGTCCATCATAATCCTCATTATTTATGAAAAAATTGTTGTCCAGAGTCAGCTTTCAGATTTCAGATTTAGATTTATAATGAGTTAAAATGACAAGTGAAATAGTCGCTCTAACAACATCACATACAACCCTGAGATTCTTTTTCCTGCGGGCGAGGTAGAATAACCACTTATTAGCAGTGCAAAGAAAAAGACTGTACTCCATGGGGTGGCACGGCAACACTTTTACAGCGCCAGCGATGGACGTGGGTTCGAATCCTGCGCTGTCTGTAAAGAGCTTGTATGTTCTCCCTGTGTCTGTGTGGGTTGTTCCCAGGGGCTCCGGTTTCCTCCCTCCATTCGAAATGTACTGGGGGTGTAGGTTAATGGGGTGTAAATTGGGTGGCACGGACTCATGGGCCGAAATGGCCTGTTACTGTGCTCGATGTCTAAAAAGAAAGCCGTACACCTGTAAACAAATAAAGGAATGAAAACAAACTGTGCGATACAGAGAGGAAAAAAAATCAATAAAGTGCAGAAGTAGAAGCCCTTAAATGAGTCGCTGACTGAGTTTGTTGTTGATGGTGGAGTCTGATTTATATCTCACAGTTCCATCGCGATAATTAGCTTCTTACCATGTTGTTGGGGCTTGTTCTGCTCAATGTGGTTCAGCAGTGGCCACACTTCGCAGGCCCAGCCTGCTCTGGGACAGCCTGAGGCCTCCACAGGACGAGGAGTTCTGCCCTCTATCGGTTTGGAATTGGGCAGGTAACTGTCCGTGTTCATCTCTCTTCTTTGTTTTCGAATTGCAGGCGGACAACAACCTTCCCGTTCACCTGAAGGGAGGTACAGTGGACGCAGTGTTATACCGCATCACCATGGCCATCACGGTTGGAGGTGGGACCAGCAGAACTGAACAGATACTCGGCTGTTCTTTCTTTAACACCAGAACGTTGGTGACCCATTACGTACAATGGACGCTCCGTGACCTGCTGAGTTTCTCCAGCATGTTTATGCATTGGATTCGACTCTAGCATGAGCTACTCTTGTTCTACTTCATTTGTCCCTTGATTCTATCCTACCATTGACCATAGCTGCATCTCAAGTCTGTAATGCAAACAGCATGAGACAATGGGCCAAAGGGCCTGTTTCTGTGCTGTAATATTCGATGACTCGAGGTCTGAAAAATGCACCTTGTATCAGTAAGCCCTCAATATTCTCTTCCACCAACATTCGGCCAGGGAAATGCAGGAGCACAGTGTCAGTGACCTGGATTCCATCCTGACTTCCAGTGCTGTCTGTATGGAGTTTCACCGTGACTGTGTAGGTTTCCACCTGGGGATCCGGATTATGACCAGCTCTCAAAAACGTGTGGGTTTGTAGGTTAGTTGGCCACCTATAGTAGGTGAGTGTTAGAATATAGGGGTAGTTGATGAGAATGTGTGGAGAATATTCTAATGAAGGATGCCCCAACTGCAGACTTTCACCGAGGACCCGAGCACCTGCCCATCTGAACTCCCGACGCCCCAACTGCAGATGTTCGTGGAGGCCCTGGTCATCCGCCCATCCGAGCTCCTGACGCCCCAAATGACGCAGGAACTTGGCACGATCAAAATTTCACCCAAAAAATAGGTTTACAAAATTCGACTATTACCCACGTGTATACAGCATGAGGAGGGACAGGACAGGCTGGGACAGACCTAACTGTAGTGGATAAAATGATAAGGATGGGGTAAATTGGACCCACAGGAAACTGCAGACTTTGGAATCCAGAACAACAAACAATCTTCTGGAGAAACTCTAGGGGTCGAGCAGCCTCTGTAGGGGAATGGCCAAGATTTGGAGCCTACTGCTCTATGAGAAAAAAACCTGCCACTCACATCTCCTTTGACCCCACTCCCCACCTCTCCTCACTTTAAAGGCGTAATCCTTGACCAAGTTACGCCCAACTCTTCTGAAGTCTCCTTCGTCCACTTTCATCAAACCACCCCACCCCCCCACGCCGCGGGCAAAGCCACCTTCCATGTATTCGTCTTGGGACCGGTCTGGGGAATATATGAGTCCTCTGAGAAAAGAAATCCTCTTCTCACCCCTGGGTTGCCCTCCCCACCAAGAGTGAGGGCCTCTTGATTCCCCATCCACCTTGCCAAACCCCTCAGGCCCTGTCGTTGTTCAAAATTAAACATCAGCCCAACCTGCTTAATCTACCTCAGGGCCGGATTAAGGACCATGAGCACAGGCCAAGAATGGTTCCCCCTCGACTCTTCCATTGTCTAACTGACGAGACGTTAAGACTCAATAAAGGCTGAATAAGAGATTAAAAATTCAGGTTTCTCCCACAATTATATTAAATATAACCTGTGTCTATATATTTTTTTCACTTATTGTTGGCGGGGAAGCTTTTTTGGCGGCCCTCGATCAGCTGCACTATGGTAAATCTGGCACTGGACAAAATCTCTGTGGTTTCCCCTTCTCTTGGTACCATAAGCATGAGCTCATTTTGCTTCATGGTTAATCCGGGCCTGATCTTTCCCCTTTCACACCAGGAAGTATTCTATTTGCAGTAACCATTGTTCTTCCATACGTGGCCGTGTTACACAGCAATCCCATTCCAGTAGTTCCCTTCTCAATGCTACCGTCTTATTCTTTTCCTAGGTACCTGTTACTCCTTGTATAATTTATTCCTGGCTGCATTCCCCATTCCGAAGAAATGAGGAAACCTGGTCCATGTTGGGAAATCCAGTGGTGCCCCTACTGAATGAAGAGAACCAACAGTGTTACTCAGTGTGTGAATAATAATCATCTCTGAATGAGACACTACGGTGTCTCTCCGTGCCCCCTGTACTTGACATTGTTAGTAAAATGTATTGAAAGGAGCAATGTGACGTGCTTTGTGTTCACTGGGTCAGGCAGTGGTGGATTAACCATTAGGCTGAAGCCTAGGGGCCCGGAAGGTAAGGGGTCGGCCACAACCACTGGTACACCAACGTAACTGCTTGTCAATAGGGGCTCGCGCTAGTCCTGGGTTCACCCATCAATCAATCAGCACCGTGGTCTCGGTCCCGTCTATCAATTCGGGGTCTGCTGGTCCCGACCCCACCTGTCAATCAATGCTCGCGTATGTATGTGCCGTTGAGTCTGAGATCTGCCTCCTGCAGCAGAGCTTGGCTCCTGCAGCGTCGCTCACGGGAGGTTTACTTTTTAAAAAAAAGACTCTCCCGTCTCCTGTGTTATTTGGTATCGAGGCTGTTGTTATGGGCCTAGAGGACCCCAAAACCCAGCATCAATAGAAATTCACCAAGACAAATGGTTACTTAAACAAAAGTTGCTTTTAATTATATTTAAACATGAAAAAAGGATCAAATTTTAATTTATTACTATTAACTAACCTAACAACCCCTTCTAATTCTAAGCACATGTGTATGCAATGTGTGTACAAGTTCTGAAAAGTTCTTTGATTCACAGTCCAATCTCACTTCTCACTTCTCCACGTTCACCGGAATCAGGCAATTCTTAGACTGTGCACAGAATTTAACATTTACATATTTCACCAGGCTTTGGTGCTTGAAAGGTAAATGGTTACTGCTCAGGAAGATTCTTGATAGTTTTCTGAGAGAGATTTGTTGCTCGTTAGACACCCACAACTGATCCCCTCTGATCAGCCACCTCAGTGTCTTGCCGAAGAAACTTGCCCCATCAGGGTTTTCCAGATGATAACCTCTTTCTTTCAGTTCACCACAGAGTTCCTTTTCTGTTCCCCTTATTTCAAGTGAAACATTATACAGCCAGCCTTCTCCTCTTGGAGATGGCTTTGACCAGACTGAACTAAGAACTCACAACCCGTCTTCAAAATGGGGTTTTTCCACAAGCTTGTCAGCTTGTCCTGTTCCAGTCGCAGCTGCTGCCGCTGAACTGTAGAACTGTAACTTTCTCTCTCTCTCATTCAGAGAAAACCACGTGACCCTCTTAGAACAGCCAACTGCAACCAAACAGACTGTGGCACCAGACCCAAACCTCTGAGTCCATTCATCCGTTGCTTTCCAAAACAATAATCCATTATTCCACAGCACGTCCAATTAACACCTACTGGTGAAGTCTCTATAGGCATCCTTCAAAGTCTGTGCAAAGGCACCTGGAGCCTAGGCTGTCTAGCTTGAGCAGAGCTCCGGCTCCCAATTAGTCTCAACAGACCTATAACCCACGGTACATTTTGAAGGGTGGGAGGAAATGCATGCAGACACAGGGAGAATGAAAAAACTCCTTACAGACAGTGCTAACAACTCAGGTTCAAATCCCGCGCTGTCTGTAAGGAGTTTCTACGTCCTCCCTGTGTCTGCTTCAGCTTCCGCCAGGTGCTCTGGTTTCCTCCCACACTCCAAAATTGTACCAGGTTTTGTAGATTAATTGGTGTATATGGCAGGGATACTGTGATGTATGATTACATTTATGTTATATGTAGGGCAACACGGTTAGTGTACCAGTTAGTGCAAAACCTTTACGCCAGCAGTAATCAGGACCGGGGTTCAAAGGAGTTTGTGTGTCTGTGTGGATTTTCTGCGGGGGCTCCGGTTTCCTCCCACCATTCAAAATGTACTGGGGGGGTGTTGTAGGTTAATTGGGGGTAAATTGGGTAGCACAGACTGGTGGGCCGAAAGGGCCTGTTACCGTGCTGTACATTTAAATTTAAATTTAATTTTTAAATTGTGACGGTCTGGTCATCAGCTGCATCCGTGGGGCGATTTCCTGTGGCCATCAAATCTTTGTGCAATTCTGGGATGCGACGTCGCATGACTCCGGTGTAACGCTGGGTCGGCTCTGCAGCAAATTAGCTGCAGGGCCAGACACAAGTGCTGCTAGATCGATCCACTGACCTGACCCCAGCTCCCCTCCCTGCAGAACCACGACGTTCAGCACCTCCTACTCCTGACATCTTTAAATGACAGCTTCCCTGGGGGACGCAATCCTGCATTTGGTTGTAGGCACACAGGGCGCAGCTGAAAAGGTCACGATTGTTTTTTAAAAAATCGATTTTGCTCTCTCTCTACAAAGGAAGATAAATGATGAGTATTTATCCTCTTACAAAAATGTATGGGGATTGTAGATTAATTGGTGTATTTGGGCGGCAAGGGCTTGTTACCGTGCTGTACGTCTAAATATGAGGTCAGAATTAAAATCAGAATGATAATTTATTGCCATGAACATGATGCAAAATTAATTGTTTTGCAGCAAACATTTAAATCACCTTACAAAATAAATAAAAACTGCGTAAGAAAAAGAAAAATTCAAAGTGAGGCAGTGTCTGTGGTCCATTGTCCATTCATGAATCTGATGGCGGAGGGGAAGAAGCTGTCCTTGTGCCACTGGGCGCTCGTCTTTGGGCTCCTGTACCTTTTTCCCAATGGCAGCAGAGTGAAAAGGGCAGGGCCTGGGTGGTGGGGGTCCTTGAGGATAGAGGTTGCTTTCGTAAGACACCGCCTCTTGTTGATGTCCTCGATAGAGTGGAGTCCGATGCCCGTGATGTCGCAGGCCAAGTTAATGACCCTCTGGAGTGTTTTTCCTTGTCCTGAGGTCCCGGGAGAATTAGCTTCCCATTTTTCATTCTCAGCCCTGCTCTGTGAGATTTCTGCTGTGCTCCAAGATCAGTTTATATTGTTTCACGGCGGTTTCATTAGCCTGCAGTTTTTAAAACTGCCATATCTCCCAATCCTAACGTTATTTGGGCATTGTGGTCAATCTCAAACATCGACCCCAATGTGTTGGAATAGTTGCAATGACAGAGAAGCAGGGTGGTCAGTGATACTGGTAGAAATAGCACCTCATCTGTTGTTTAAATCTGCATTGCATTCACTCTACACCTACGACTGTGTGGCCTGGTACAACAACATCACCATCTACAAATTTGCCACCGATACCACGGTTGTGGGTTGTATAAAGGAAGGGGACGAGTCAAAGTGCAGGAGGGAGATTGAAAACTTGGCTGATTGGTCCACCAACAACAATCTTTCATTCAATGTCACCAAAACCAAGGAGCTGATTGTTGACTTCAGGAAGGGAAAACCAGTGTGGTGAACGATCCAGTGATCAATGGGGGATCAAAGGTGGAGAGGGTGAGAAAATTTAGATTCTTGGGAGTCCATCTCAGGCGACCTTTCCTGGACCCAACACACTAAAAGCATCGTGAAGAAAACACGTCAGCGTCTCTACTTCTTCAGGAGTTTGTGGACGTTTGCTGTGACATCAGAAACCCTGGCAAATTTCCACAGATGTGCAGTGGAAAGTGTGCTGACCAGCTCCATCACGGTCTGGTATGGGGGACACCAATACCCCCGAGCGTAAAGCCCTGCAAAAGGTAGTGGACAACAGCCCTGGACACCACAGGCAAAACCTCTCCCCACCATCGAGAACATCTAAAGGGAACGCTGCCGTCGGAGAGGAGCAGCAATCATCAAGGACTCACACCACCCAGCACACGCTCTGTTCTCACTGCTTCCATCAGGAAAGAGGTGTACAGACAACCAGGTTCAGGAACAGCTGCTCCCCTTCCACCATCAGCCTCCTCAACGACAAACTCAATCAGATAAGGACTCTGATTTGGGCACTTTATTGATTTTTTTTCTCTCTGTATTGCACAATCAGATAGTTTACATTTCTTTATTTGTGTCTGTTGAGTACATTTTTTTGCACTCCCGAGGTAATTTTGTCTCGTCAGCAGGAAAAAGAATCTTAAGGTTGTAGGTGATGTTCTACACATACTACACATGAGTCTGAAATGTGAAATCAGTTGCCAAATTATTATTACCAAAGGATTCAGTAGACATAGGTACATGGACAGGAGGGGTATGGATTTCTTACAGATCAATGGCACAAGGCAGAAAAATCATTCAGCACAGTCCAGAAGGGCCAAAGGGCCTATTTCTGTACTGTAGTTTTCTATGGTTCCTTAAAGAAACAGCCAAACATGAGACTAATCTAAATAATGTGAAACACAAAAGTTTGAAGATGCTGTGATATTTGTAAAAACACATAAATTCTGGATTCACAGAAGCTTAAGAGTGGCAGAGAACATCACTGGAGTCCCCCTCCCTCCCCCCCCTCCCTCCCCCCCCCTCCCTCCCCCCCCTCCCTCCCCCCCCCACCTCCCCCAACTTCCATATTGGCATGATCTAGCGGGATCGTTGTCTGAAGAGGGGGCACAAAATCATTGAGGACCTCTTCAACCCTGCGCTCGGCATCTTCCAGCTGCTCCCATCAGGGGAAGAGATCCAGGAGGATGAGAGCCAGCACCACCAGGCTGAGGATCAGCTTCTTCCCATGGGCAGTGAGAATGCTGAACGACCAAAAGAACTGCTCACACTCACACTCCGAGACTCTCATATTCATTTGCTCATATTTATTCATTTGCTTATATAAATACTTGTCCTGCGTATGTATTGTTTGTATGTACGTGTGTTATGTCTGGTTGTGTGTCCATGTGCTTTGCACCGAGGACCGGAGAACGCTGTTTCATCGGGTTGGACGTACAATAAACTTGTCTTGACTCCTTGTATGGGATGTTTAGCTGGACTGCTCGCTAAACAAACTTTCTCACTGCAACTTGATAGATGAGACAATAATCTTGAATTGATTTTCCACACCCCCCCCCCCTTTAATCTCCTTCTCCTCATCTTTAACTCTTTCGCCTCCATCAAGTAGAAAAAGTTTGAGTTCTCCACCCTATCTATGGCCCTTCTCATTTTAATTTTACATCTATTCCCTCCCCCCCCCCTCAACTTCATCCTTTGTAGGGGAAATAAATCCTGCTTCAGCAGTTACCGCTCACAACTGAAACGCTCTGTCTCGGACAACATCATAGTGGATCTCCTCTGCAGATTCTCCAAAGCATTTAAGTCCTCTGTTCGGAGTTAAACAGGAAAGTCTACAGACTGTGTGATTCTCGTGCCATGCGCAATTGTGCTGGGGAAACACAGGCCACACAGCGTCTATAGCAGCGGTTCTCAACCTTTTTCTTTCCACTCACATCCTACGTTAAGTATTCCCTCTCCCATCGGTGCTCTGTGATTAGTAAGGGATTGCTTAAGGTGGGATGTCTTCTTTGGCTTGGCTTCGCGGACGAAGATTTATGGAGGGGGTAAAAAGTCCACGTCAGCTGCAGGCTCGTTTGTGGCTGACAAGTCCGATGCGGGACAGGCAGACACGATTGCAGCGGTTGCAGGGGAAAATTGGTTGGTTGGGGTTGGGTGTTGGGTTTTTCCTCCTTTGCCTTTTGTCAGTGATGTGAATGAGAAGGGAAGGTTGAGAATCACTGCTCTAGACCCGATTGTTACTGAAATATTTTGCTTGAGAAAAATGGTCATTGGCCCATTTCCTTTGGAGTTCTGAAACCATGCACATAACGAGTCCATGAGGGACGATTAAAACAGTGATTTTCAAACAAAAAGGTGGTGGTGCTATAATGGTCCTGATGCTGACTGTCCTGTACAGATTTTAAATGGCCTGATAGAGAAGCCTATTTAAAAAAAAATCCTGCAGCCACAAAAGTCTGTGACAAGAGTATTTAGAGCATATCTATTGCTCCTGGTTTTTGGGGTTTTCTGGGCTCCGTAACAGCGTAAGATGGTGGCGCCTGTGCTGGGCAGCAGACCGCAAGGGGTTGCAGAGTCTGGGGTCACAGCGGACCAGAACAGGGCACCAGAAATGGGGAGACCACTCCCCCCCTTCCCCACCCCGTTGAGAAGCACGGGAGACAATCCTACGGGGAAGGCGGCAATGGCAACCAACCAGGGAGGGGCTCCGCAGCCGAGGGACCACACAGGCCTGCTGTCGAAGGGCTCGCACCTCTGGCCGCGGGCAGCTCACGGGGTGCCAGCTATCGGAACCAGGATTCGACAGGGGTGAGTGGGGGTCCTGAAAGTCCTGATCTTGTGGGAGGTTACTTGGGACCCGGAGCTGACGGATCAAACAGGAGTCTACGAGAGGGCGGCCGAAGGGACTCTATTTGGCTTCTCCTTCTCTTATTGTTAGGGGCAATGGTCACGGCGACAGTTTGTTCACCTTACGGCAGGCGAAGGTTGAGATGCATCATGTATATTAAATTTTTACGTGACAATAAAGGGGACCTTGAATCTTGAACTACCTCAAGGCATCACCCAACACTACCCAACATCCAAACACTGGAAAGCAGATGGATATACCACAATATAAAGGCCAGAACACAGACACTTGACATAAAGAAGGGGAGAAAAGGCCCAAGTGGTTCTATAAATTTTAATGCATTTCCTTTTTATTTCTGATTCATAGCAGTGCATTGCCAGAACTGACAGGTTGTACGTTGGACTTAGGTGAATAGAATAGTAATAAATAGCCATTGGTCACACATTTAGAATTTCTGTGCATTGAACAGAAGTGACATGTTAAACACTAACGTGCAGCAAACCAAGTAGATCACTGATCTACTGACCATGATCCTCAGGCAGGACTTAAGGGAAAGGAAGCACTTCGTCAACCTGTGGGAATTAGAAAGTGGGAATGCGAATTGTCGGAGGGTGAACTTCACTAGTGAAATGGACAGAACAGGGAGAGGTTCACGGCTGGGCTCTGTCCACGAGGGGATCATTCAACACCAACTGGGAGATGTGACCATGTTCCTCATGTCTGCACTCTGCGTCACTCCAACACACTCATGTGTACACTACTCCAACACACCCACCCGTACACTACTCTAACACACCCACCTGTACACTACTCTAACACACTCACCTGTACACTACTCTAACACACTCACCTGTACACTACTCTAACACACTCACCTGTACACTACTCTAACACACCCACCTGTACACTACTCTAACACACTCACCTGTACACTACTCTAACACACCCACCTGTACACTACCCCAGCACACCCACCTGTACACTACTCCAACACACTCACCTGTACACTACCCCAGCACACCCACCTGTACACTACTCTAACACACCCACCTGTACACTACTCTAACACACTCACCTGTACACTACTCTAACACACCCACCTGTACACTACTCTAACACACCCACCTGTACACTACTCTAACACACTCACCTGTACACTACTCTAACACACTCACCTGTACACTACTCTAACACACCCACCTTTACACTACTCTAACACACTCACCTGTACACTACTCTAACACACTCACCTGTACACTACTCTAACACACTCACCTGTACACTACTCCAGCACACCCACCTGTACACTACTCTAACACACCCACCTGTACACTACTCTAACACACTCACCTGTACACTACTCTAACACACTCACCTGTACACTACTCTAACACACCCACCTGTACACTACCCCAGCACACCCACCTGTACACTACTCTAACACACTCACCTGTACACTACTCTAACACACTCACCTGTACACTACTCTAACACACTCACCTGTACACTACTCTAACACACCCACCTGTACACTACCCCAGCACACCCACCTGTACACTACTCTAACACACTCACCTGTACACTATTCTAACACACTCACCTGTACACTACTCTAACACACTCACCTGTACACTACTCCAACACACCCACCTGTACACTACCCCAACACACCCACCTGTACACTACCCCAGCACACCCACCTGTACACTACTCTAACACACTCACCTGTACACTACTCCAACACACCCACCTGTACACTACCCCAGCACACCCACCTGTACACTACTCTAACACACCACACACTCACCTGTATACTACTCAAAAACCATCACCAGTGTACTACTCCCACCCACCCACCTGTACACTGCTCCACACACCCACCTCTACACTAACACACCACCTCTACACTACTCCAATACACTCACCTGTGCACGACTCACACAAGGAGTTACCTGTACACCTCTCACTCCAAACACATTCATCTGTTCACTGCTCATTCACGC
The DNA here is from genome assembly GCF_036971445.1 of Narcine bancroftii. Taxonomy (NCBI): domain Eukaryota; kingdom Metazoa; phylum Chordata; class Chondrichthyes; order Torpediniformes; family Narcinidae; genus Narcine; species Narcine bancroftii. The sequence goes on from NC_091481.1 coordinate 84,177,058, forward strand.
TCACCTGCGCACTACTCACTTCAACACCTCTCGCCCAAACACATCCTCGAGTTCTTTAGGGTTGCCAGAGTCTACAGGAGGTGGGATGGTTGGTGCTGAGGGACCTCGGCCTGTCTGAGACTTTGGGACAGACCAACTGCTGGCAGGATACAGTTGCACTCATCATTACGCAATTGAAATGACCTGCACTCACCCACACTGACCATTGAGCCAAACTCACCCTCAATGACCATTACACAATCGTATTGACCCCAATGACAATCGTACCCACCTACACTGACCATAACAAAGCAGCATTCACCTTGAATCGCCACAGTCGCCCAACGACCTTGGGCTAATCCTAGTCAGTGTCCCCTCAGAGGATTTATAGTAGAGTGGCGCATCTAAGCAATCCATTCATTGCAGAAAACGTTGCCATATTCTCCTATATTCAGTTATCCAGTGATCCGTCTACCCTGTGCAGCAGGTACGTTGGAGGTGCTTTCCAGTAGCAGAACTCCTCAAACTCCCAATGTCTCTTTCTCCTGCACTGGTTATTGGTAATAGCGGACATTTCCTACACAATTTTAAGCTTCTACTAACTAATAAATCCCAGCTCACCTGTGCGATGAAGCAGGTCTGGAATTCATTAAAGCAATTTGCGATTAAATAATTGTCTGTTAGAAAAGTATTATCAGGGAGAGACTTGTATTTATTTACACACACATTAAAAAAATAAAAGGGTATATCTGTAAAAGTATCATTTAACTTTTAAATATACGGCAAAGTGTTGTCTTTATGAATGCTGAGGGATCTTCTTGCTGGCCAGGAGGGATTTTAACTGCTTCAAGTGGAAACCCATGTTTCTGTAAACTTTTCTAGAGTTGAAGGAGCAGGAATTGAATGATGGGATCGTCCCCAGTCAGTCGAGGAGGTGGCCGCCGCTGTTCACAAAGTGCATCTTTGGAGGCCGGTGAGTGGACGCCAATTTGCAGCCGAGAATTAACCTCGAACTGGCGGAATTCTCTTGGATGGGACGCCTAGAGTAATGGGCCACAGGGTTCCCAGCAGAACTGAACAGGAAGGGGTGAGCTACGGAAAAGGCGAGGAAAAGGTACTCAATGATGAGGAAGAGATAGAGGAAGAATCATTTTCACCAAGCAGGATTCTCAAACTCCCTCTAACGCTCAGAGCAAGTTGGGACGTCCGCCACGTCACCAGCGAGTGAATGCGGGCAGTGAGGATGGTGACGTGACACTGGGTGAGTGAGCATCAGAAGGGGGCGACAGGCAATAGACAATAGACAATAGGAGCTGGAGTAGGCCCTTCGGCCCGTCGAGCCAGCACCGCCATTTTACAGATCATGGCTGATCACTACCATCAGTACCCCTTTCCAGCCTTATCCCCATAACCCTTAACTCCTTTGCCCACTAGAGTCTTATCTAACTCTCTTTTGAACATAATCAGCGAATCTGCCTCTACCACCCTCTGTGGCAGAGCATTCCACAGATTCACACTTCTCTGGGTAAAAAAATGTTTTCTCAGGAACACTGACATGTCGACAAACGTATGACCTTGGAAGGCAGAGAAAGCTGTGGGGTGTGGGGGGGTGGGGGGGGGGAGAGAAGGAACAGCGACAAGCCATCTGCACACCGTAACATCACTGACAGAAGTACGGGGGCTGGGGGTGGGCGAGGGGTGTGTGTGGTGATGTGGTGGGGGGGGGGGGGGGAGGAGGACAGATACAACCACTCACACCGGCTGCATGCAGATCTCGATGCCAGGCCAGCAAGGTGTGTGGGTGAGCGGGGGCTCAGGGCTCAGTCCCTGATGAGTTTACGGATCAATCATCTGCCCCTGCAGAACCCACAACTCCACACACACACTTAACGACCCACTGTCACCCCTTCGCTGATTATAAAGATCATATGAAAGGATCAGGGGGAGGACTGCAGGTCACAGAAGATGAGTGCAGCCACTAACTGTGACTCCCAGTTCCTCTGTTTAACCGCAATTAAAATATTGAATGCATCTTAGGTTAACTGAACACATTGAATGGAACGGTTTCTATCAGGGGTGGTGTTGTTTAGTGAGTTTACAGCACAGACTTTTAGGAGTGGCTCAGGTCGGTGTTAATGTTCCTGACCAGACATCCCCCTTTCCCGCTTCATCCCAATGTATCCCATGTCCCACCTCCCTTGTACCCCCTTCAAAGCATCATGCCATCCACTGCGTCCCACATTCTCGCCCCTCTGTCTAAAATATAATTCTCCTGAGTCATTCATTTTATTTATGACTTTTGCCTTGTGGTCCCCACGTATCTTTTTTTAAAAATTATTCCTGCCTGGTCAGTTGATTCTGGCTCGCTCATCACCACTCAGGTCGAAGAACCTACAAATAATTCTGGAATGGCCGTGATAGAGTGCTAGTGATACTCCTGGCCACTAGAGGGAGTTGGAGACTAGTTTGTTGCAGCTTGGTTGGATTCAAGGTGGATGCCTCCACACTGTACTTTTGCAAATATAGTTGTTTTTAAAAGAACCCAAGTTTCTTTATTACAATAAAAGAAACATCACATGGTTCCTGGAGTGGGATAAACACCAGGAGTGTGCGTACCAGGAGTGGCAGAAACATTACATGGTTCCAGAAGTTTCTTTATTACAATAAAAGAAATATCACAGGAACTACCCTGATAGAGTCATGGAAAATCAAGGCAGGTGCAGGCAATGCACCCCTTTGAGATCACCTGCTCCCCAGCCCCTCTGTGTGGCCACAGGACACAGATTATCCGGTGTTATTCAATCTCCCATTGGCTCTATGGTCCAAAGATAAAGCAATTTTGAATAGTGAATGGATAATGAGGGTTTCGCTACCACAGGAGGGAAGTGAATAGGGAGAGAAATTCTAAGAAGGACATATGGCAAGAGGCTGGGAATTAAAGCAGAGATGACACATAAGTATATTGAGTGCAGGAGTTGGGATGTTATGTTAAAGTTATACAGGACATTGGCGAGACAAAGTTTAGAGTGTAGTATGCAGTGTTGGCCACCTTACTACAGGCAGCATATAAATAAGATAGAGAGAGGGCAGAGAAGATTTACAAGGACTTCTGGAACTGAGTTACAGGGAAAGGTTAAACATGTTAGGACTTTATTCCCTGGAGCGTAGAAGAATGAGGGGAGATTTGATAGAGGTATTTACAATTATGAGAGGGACAGACAGAATAAATGTAGGGAGGCTTTTGCCATTGAGGGTGGGTGAGATTCAAACAAGAGGACATGAGTTAAAGGTGAAAGGGGAAAAGTTTAGGGGGAAGATGAGAGGGGACAGCACTCGGTGAGTGAAGGGCTCGATTTTAACATTTAAGGGAAATTTGGACAGGAGAGGTATGGAGGGCGATGGTCTGAATGCAGGTCAGTGGGACTGGGCAAGAAAAAGTCATTCGGCGCAGACTAGAGGAGCTGAAGTAGCCTGTGTCTGTGCTGTAGTTGTTCTATGGTTCTATAAGTAAGAGATTTACAGTGATGGGGGAAACAGTGGGTACGGCCAGATCATATTGAATGGGAGAGCAGGCTCGATAGGCCAGATATATTTTTAATGATAAACAGCACAGTACGAAGCCCTTCCGGCCATGAAACCCAATTGCACCCAATTAACCTGCCAACCCCGAACATTTTGGAGGACAGGGACCCCTTCCTATTCCTCATGCGCTCATAATCACAGCGATTCTACGTGACGGTACACCTGCTTGCTCGTCGGATGGTGGGAGTGGACTCGACGGTAACTGTCAAAAGTGAAACAATTGTTTCCACAGCTAAGAGGGGTCCTTGATTTAGGATAAATGAGAAGAAGAGTCAATGAGCCAAATGAAGTGAATTTTTATTTTGCGCAGAGAAATCTGACGATCTCGAATGTGGTACTGGCAGAGTGAAGGAAGCAGATTCAACCGTAAATTTCTGGATGAAATGACTGTGCAGGATTATCGTTGCAAGGCAGTGGGGGTGGTTTCCAAGAGCCAATGTTAGCACAAAGAGTAACGTGGTTAAACAAGAAAGCCTGCAGGTTGATGGGGCCGAGAGCCACACCACAGATGTGCTGGAGAAACTCAGCGAGTCATGCGCCCTCTTATAGGATGCACGGCAGACTTGACAAAGGGCACAGGCCCGAGACGTTGGCTACCCTCGACTTCCTGTGGACGCTGCTGAGTTCCTCCAGACGAACGTCTGCATATTGCACTCGACTGCACAATGGGCAACATGTTCCCCTCTGGTCCCACCACAGGGTGGCGGTGGGGGGGGGGGGGGGGGGGGTTGCTGAGTCACAGGGTAAAGTCTCAGCAATCAGCCGCCCTTGAAATTAAATGACAAAACATAATATATAAATGGTATTGAGGTAAAATGGAGCAGCAGATTTCCTTTGAATAGTTTCAGACTTGTTTAGAATTTGAAATGGTCACGTCTGAGGTTTCATCAAAAATTACATTAACCCAGGGCTGTCAACCGCTCTGCAACCAATTGCTTTCCATTTAGTAGGCCTGAAGTGACAGCAACTGCTTCAGCTGTCGATCCAAAAAAACAGCCAACCTCAGATGCAAAGGGTCGAGGGGAAATAGGCTAGTGCATCAAGCATCAAGCATTGGATCTGAAATAAGGGTTGTGAGCGCAATTTCGCTCAGTTTGACCTTAGCGGTATCGGTATTCCTCTGCGAACAGAGGAATGATCCTTTCCACTCACTCCAATCCCACGCCTGCTTTTGAGTGGCATACGGGTGGAGGCTGGAACCTTTCTGGTCAACCCTCCCCACCTGAATCCGGCTCTGATTCCCACTTCCTCACGTTGAAACGGGGGAAACCTGAGTTTGGCCTCACGGGATGTGACGAGGAACTGATGAGTGGGGCGGAGGCGTGGCTGAAATAATGCATCGTGGCAGCTTTCGCGAGGCAGGAGTGAACAAAGAGGTCTCTGGGGTGAGCTCACATGCGATCTGACGCAATGACCAAACTGTGCTCTTTTGTCAAACTTTCAGACTCTGGGATGTCTGCATCAGCCCTCTCCCTTATTGTGCAGAGGATGACATCTTAAGAAAGGGAAAGGGGTCTGCTGTATGTGTATCGGAATTCAAGTGCACAACAACGAGCTCAATTCATGCTCATGTTATCACGTGGTTACAGAGAATAATTCATTCAAAAAAGAACCAATCAGCACAGAGATTAGAACGAAATTGTACATTTGGTGCACTCTGGGCAAGCAATTACACATATTGACGCCAAAATATACACCATACACACATGACCATTTGCTACACTGAGAAATTATGAAATAAAGGAAAATGGAGAGACAATTGAACCTTGTCGTTTCCTTTCACTGCTCAGGGACGTGGCCCCTACTGGGTCTTGTAGATGTTGCGATGAGTGTTGGGGTGGGTGTCTCTGGCAGAGAAGGAGAAGTCTCGTCCGGGAGCTCCTCACAGCATCTTGGTGGCATGCTTGTTGGCTTCGTCGATGCGGGCTTTGTTCATGTCACCCTGCCAGGAAAGTAGAATGTGGTTGAGACAGGTAAAGGAGAGAGAGGACGCTTCCTGCTGTTCTGAGAGACTCGCCCGTGTTTTTGTGCCACGCACAAATGTGCTGGTGAAACACACTCCAGCCCAATGGTGTTAGCATCAACCTCCCCCGTCTCTCTCTTTCACTGCCCCTCAGTTTCCTTTCCTCCCAGCTCCCTTCCCTTCCCTCTCCATTCAGAGCTAACCCCCTCCCTTCATCACCACAGCCTTATCCTCTTCTACCCTCCCACCTGTATCCACCTATGACCTCTTATCTGTTGGCTTGTGCTCTTCCCCTGACTCTTCCTCCCTCCTCTCCCCTTCTCCCTCTCCCTCCTCTCGTCTTTTTAATTCAGGTGCATGTCTGCTTGCACCTTGATGAGGGGGCTCTGGCCCGTAAAAGTTGGTTACCCTTTCCTTTGTTTGGGTGGTGCTTGACCTGCTAAGTTTCTCCTGCATGTTTATAGCTAAACATGAAAGTCTGCAGATGCTGGGGTCAAGAGTGATGCACAAAAATGGAGGAGAAACTCGGCCAGAGTAACGAATGATTCAGGCTCGTGTGGGCATGTGGGTGTGTGTGCGAGGAAGGAGAAAGAGAGGAGAGGGAGAGAGAGAGAGAGAGAGAGAGTGTGTGTGTGTGTGTGTGTGTGTGCGTGTGCGCGCGCGCACGCGTGTAAAGGTTTCACAATTGTCATGTAATACTATATTTAGAATGAATTTTTTTGTCTTTTGTCCACCGTAAGGCAGACAGAGAGTCGCCACTTTGTCCAGCGCCCTCACAGACACCTACAGCACCTGGTGTTCCAAGTCGGTCTCCCCTCCAAGTTCAGACCAGGCCTGAGCCTGCTTAGCTTCTGAGATCAGGCAATCCCCAGGTGTATTCAGGCTATGAGGTGTGATTGCATGATGCATATACAGTATTCATTGTGTGTGTATGTATCTGGCTGCATGTGTGCACCTCTTGTGTCATTTGACCTACTGAATGTATGAGCAATTTCTATTTTTTTTTCAAGGTAAAAAAATAACTGACTTTCACAATACAGAAAAAAAAAAATCCATTCAGTTCAAATGGCTTATAAAAGTGCCACAGGAACCTTCTTCTAGCCCTCTATAGCTAAACTACCAAAGTGTGCAGTAGAACAGAGGGATCTGGGCATACAGAGACATAATTCCCTGAAAGTGGCGCCACAGGTGGACGGGGTGGTAACGAGAGCTTTTGGCATAATGGCCTTCATAAATCAAAGTATTGAGTACAGGAGTTGGGATGTTGTGGTAAAGTGGTACAAGGCACTGGTGAGGCCAGTTATGGTCACCGAACTACAGGAAAGATATCAATAAGATTGAAAAAGTTTCATGTTTAAACTTGGAGAAGATTCGATGCTCAATTTCCGATTTGAATGCAAATTTTCAAACACTCTGGGGACCCTTTTTGAGTTACTTTCACAATCTTTGATTTGTTATGAAGGTAATGTGTTGCGGTCAGAGCTGTCATTATTACCCAATGACAGAGACATTTCAAATTATATGGTCTTGTCTGCACGCGCCATCAGCAAGCACTGTTGTTTTCATTGCTGCTGGTGTTTTTATAGTCGCTGCAATTTTCTGGTGTTTTAGCTACAATATTGTGGTCATTTAGTATTTCCAAATACATTTAGGCTGTGTATATGATACTGTCATTTAAAGGTGTCATTTGTTTATCTCACTACTATTGCTGTTACATTCAGTGGTCAGTGGGAATTACGATTTACAAGTAACATCAGTACAAAAAACATTACTAAGGATTGTGTATGGTCTGATAAGGAGGGGTGGTAGTGACACCATGAGTTACCGCACTGGGCGATATCAACCCTAGTGACGCCACTGGTGCAGATAGGTACAATGGGTAGTAGGGATGTGTTGGGCCAAAGGGTCTATTTGTGTGCTGCAGACACTCCACCACGGATACACCTTCTGAATGGTGCTGTCTCTTATTCCTCCACTTTGCCTTTCCGCTGGAGTCTGCCATCGAGCTCTTACCTTGACCACGATCCTGTCGATCTGGGCATTCTGGGAGCCAATCTCGTTGCTCATGTCAAGTGCCATGTGCCGCAGGTTACCGATGATGCTGCCCACCTGATCCAGGTTTTCCTCCATCTCGTTTTCCCGAGCATCGTCTGTGACCCTGAAATCGGACCAAGAGGCACGTCAGTGCCCCAGCTTGCTTGTCAGCTGAGGCTCAAGCCTGTCGGCTCCAGCTGGCTTGGTCACTGAGCTGCAGGGAACAGTGGTCCCGGCAGATTCCGTGACAAAGCCACTCTCTGCCATCTGGAAATGATTCCAACTGAACAAGCAAAAGCCGGACTACACCAAACTACATTCATACCATTCTTCAGGCACCTGCCAACAGTTTACTGATATGTTAATGAAGGTCTCAGGCCCGAAACGTTGGTTATGTATCTTTATCTTTGCCACGTAAAGTACACTCTTTGCCCTGCTGAATTTCTCCAGCGTTGTGTTGTTACTTTAATCTCTAGAGTTTCATGCTTTACAATGTCAAACTATTGATCTCTCCATTCTTCCAGCCTATTTCCAAGTAACATATTTAACATTAAAAGCTTCATTAATTCATATGTTCTGGACATGTCAGTGCCTTGAGAAATATTGAAGTATTTCAAACTTTCTCTGCACTTTTTGAAGTTAATTTTAAACCAGATCCCTTAACTACTTTATTTGGTATTGTTGGAGAGAGTGGCACAACTTTAACGGCATCTGATCTGCATGTATTAGCTTTTATTTCTCTTATGGTGGAGGGATGTTACCCCGCCTACTCATGCTTAATGGCTACATGGCGTCACGTTTAAACATAGAGATTAGATGCTCAATTTCCAATTTGAATGTAAATTTTCAAACACTCCAGGGACCCTTTTTGATTTACTGTTATAATCTTTGATTTGTTACAAAGGTAGAAATTTCGACCAATGAGCTAATTTATCATTCTGTCTTCTTTTTATTGGACAAACAGCTTCATTCTTGGTCGTGGGTTTAGATTTTTTTTATATAATGAAAGATCAATATAATATAACCTGTCATTGTTTAGTTTATGGTGTGGTTTAATGTCAGACTAAGGTTTACATCTTTCGCGCATATTCAATGGCCAACCCTTTTTCCGCACTTATTTGAAATCAAAATCAACGTGTTTGCAGCTGTTACAAAATGAATGTACTCAGGCCAAGACTCATAGGAACATAGGAAGTAGGAACAGGAGTTGGCCAAAAATGGCCCATCGAGCCTGCTCCGCCATTCAATACGATCATGGCTGATCTAATTTATGACCTAACTCCACCTACCTGCCTTCTCCCCATCTCCCCTAATTCCTCTATCATGTAAAAATTTATCTAACCGAATTTTAAATATGTTTAATGAGGCAGCCTCAACCACTTCCCTGGTGAGAGAATTCCAAACATTCACTACTCTCTGGGAAAAACTATTTTTCCTCATCTCTGTCCTAAATCTACTCCCCCGAATCTTGAGACTGTGTCCTCTCGTTTTAGTTTCCCCGGCCAGCTCAAAAAGCCTTCCTACATCTATCCTATCCATACCCTTCATAATCCTATATGTTTCTATAAGATCTCCTCTCATTCTTCTGAACTCGAGCGAATACAATCCTAGACGATTTAATCTTTCATCATAAGTCAACCCCTTCAACCCAGGGATCAACCTAGTAAACCTCCTCTGGACCGTCTCCAAAGCCAGTACATCCTTCCTCAAATATGGAGACCAGAACTGGACACAGGACTCCAGGTGTGGTCTCACCAGTACCTTGTACAGTTGCAACATGACCTCCCTACTCCTGAATTCAATTCCTCTAGCGATGAAGGCCAACATTCCATTTGCCTTCTTAATAACCTGCTGCACCTGCAACCTAACTTTTTGCGATTCATGCACAAGCCCTCCCAAGTCCCTCTGCACAACAGCATGCTGTAGTTTTTCACTCTTTAAATAATATTCAGCTCTTTTATTTTTCTTGCCAAAGTGGATCACCTCACACTGACTAACATTGTACTCCATCTGCCAGACCTTTGCCCACTCATCCAGTTTAACTCTATCCCTCGGCAGACTCTCCACATCCTCATTACAATTTGCTCTTCCACTCAATTTGGTGTCATCCGCCAACTTGGCGACACCACATTTTGTCCCCTCCTCCAAGTCCTCAGTGTAAATGATGAACAGTTGTGGGTCTATCACCGACCCCTGCGGCACCCCACTTACCACTCTCTGCCAACCTGAAAAACTCCCACTTATCCCGACTCTCTGCCTCCTGTCAGACAACCAATTTTCAATCCAGGCCAATAGACTTCCCCGGACTCCACTTTCCTGTAACAACCAGGAATCTTATTATTAACTTACTAACCGAGACATTGGTTCATCCACCCAGATGGATTCATGACTAGAGTTGGGGCATTTTAAATAAAAATAAACTATTCTTGTTCCATCCAGCTGACATCAAGGATATTTTTGTCTCTAAACAGGGGCATCAGAATGCATGTCTGACAAAATAGGAGAATGTAGAGATTAAATTGAATCTGCTTGATTGAAATGTGGGGAATCTTGGATGAAATGATATGATTTAGGTGTAATGTATCATTTTTAGCTTTTAACATATCTACTCTGTGCATTTGGATGTGAAATTCCAGTGTTAATTAAAGTATTGAAAAAGAAAAGCCTCTCCTCAAGACATTCTCTTCTCTACAGTGTATTTTCTCAACAGGGGAGCCTCATCTCATTGAAGTAAAAGCCTTGTTTTATTTTCACCTCACGTAACATCAACATTCTTTTATATAGTGGGTAGAAGTAAGAAAGAACCATAATTAAGAGGACCGTAGCTGAAAAAAATTGACGATGGCCAGTTGAAATCACTTTGCAGGTGGTGTGTCGGTTTTTCACGGAAGACCTACTGATCGTGAATCCCATGGTTTGAACCTCCAAGTACAAAGGGTTTTACCTCCGGATGTAGCCGCCACTCATGGCCATCTGCTCCCTGTCGTCCATCACTCGCGCCGGCTGGCTGGCCACCACGCCGTCCTGGTTGTTTCCCCACACCTTCTTGTAGGCTCCTCCCGCCTCAAAGTTCTTTAACCTAGAAAGGAGAAGATGCACAAAGAGTTCGGTTGGCTTCAAAAAAATTCCCCCATGGGATCAAGCTAGTACCTGGTTGCACACCGGGCCCATAGGGGCATCAGATGTGAGACGACAGTTACCATTAGTTTGTTGGACACTAAGGTACTTTTTTTTCCAAGAGTTGACACTTGGGGTCTGGGCAAAAGATTTCAGTGCAAGAAGCTGAATCTAGAAAACCAATGGCTTCAATCCAGAACCATCCCAGAGCATGCAGACATGCCAGCAATCCCAGTCTCATTGACACTCTACTGCAAGCAACGTGCATTCAAAGTGTTTCATCAAATATGCACACACCCATAAAAAGTTTTTTTTCTCTGTGAAAACATTCTTTTACACAGCTGCATGGGGTGGGTTACCTGTTTTTTCTTTCCCCATTCAATTTTCCCTTCTTCTCTCCTTGAGATGTTTTCTATATGTTGGCAGTGTTTCAAGGACCCCCCCACCACCCAGGCTATGCCCTCTTCTCACTGCTACCATCAGGAAGGAGGGACAGGAGTCTGAAGATGCACACCCAACGGTACAAGGACAGCTTCTTCCCCTCCGCCATCAGATCTCTGATCAGACAATGAACCACAGACACTGCCTCAGTTTTTTGCATAATTATTTTTTAAATATATTGTATTTATAGAACCATGACCTACAGCAATTTTGTACCTGTCATGCACAACACCGCTGCCGCAAAATAGCAAATTCTGTGGCACCTGGCTCATGACAATAAGCCTGAGGTGACCAGGGAACTTATCACCACGCTGATTTGAAAGAAGGCTGCCCTTTGTGGCAATGCTATTCCAGGACAATGTGGGTACAACTGAGGAAGCACATTGTCAATCAAACTTGCAAATGAGTTGCTTCAAACGAATGAGTTTAAACTGAGGACAAATACAGTAAAATCCCCGTTATCCGGAATTCAAGCAAATGGCAGCCTCAAGCAACCGGCAAAAGAGTTCGCGGAAAATAAATAGGTTAAAAAAAAACACAAAAGTTTAGCAGTCAGTTTGCAAATCACACGACATGCAATCTCAAGCAACTGGAAAATCACATCCAGCCTCTACCAGTCGCCATAGGTGCCGGATAATGAGGGTTTTACTGTAAAATGGTACAGAAGTGGTACATTCAGAATCTGCCCTGTGGTTTTTTGTTCCATCCCTATCTTCCTACCTCAGGTGGAATTTAGCTCCCTGAGACATTTTTATTCTCCACATTCCCTGGAAGATTCAATCCCATCAGAACGAGCAGGTGAAGACAGACTGCACGCCACCCTCAATTCTGGTTGGATCGTAATCCCAACATTATAATACTTGCAGCTGAGGGTGAAAAGAGGGAAATAATTTCCTTTGAGCAAATAGTAGACCTGCTTTTGGCCATGAGATACCTAGTTTGAGGTTGAGGGCAAATGTGAACCAAAATCCTATAGGGTACTTGGAGAGAAATTCCCTGGAATTCCCCAGCGGCTATACCTTGTGAGGTGTCTGAGGAGATTCAGTACGTCACCAAAGACTCTCGTAAACTTCTACAGGTGGACCGTGGAGAGCATTCTGGCTGGTTGTATCACTGCCTGGTACAAAGGAGCTAGATCTCAGGACAAGAAGAAATTCCAGAGGGTTGTTAACGCAGCCTGCGACATCATAGGCACCAGACTTCATCCCATCAAGGACGTCTACATGAGGCGATGTCTTAAAAAAGGAGCCTCTATCCTCAAAGATCCCCACCACCCAGGCCATGCTCTCTTCACTCTGCTAACATCGGGAAAAAGGTTCAGGAGCCTGAAGACGAGCACCCAGCGGCACAAGGACAGCTTCTTCCCCTCCGCCGTCAGATTCCTGAATGATCAATGAACCAAAGACATTGCCTGACTTTTCGTGCACTATTTTTTTACAGTAATGTCGTAAGGTGGTTATAACATGAATGTTTGCCCTGTGATGCTACCACAAAACCCTGAATTTCATGATTTGTTCATGACAATAAATTCAGATTCTGAAGCTGATCTCGGCACTGCACCCCTCTCCTAACTTTGATGGAATAGACTGTATAAATCCAAGCTTTCATAAGTCGGCGGGACAGGATGGATGGAGTGGAAGGTTATTGTCATAACAGTTCCAGTAGAAAGGGGAACTTCTGTGCTGATGTCGTAAATCCCCTTTATATCCGATTCACAGTGCCTTTGCTTCGGTATTGTGACATTCTTCTTCTTCTTTCTCTTTGGCTTGGCTTCACGGACGAAGATTTATGGAAGGGTAATGTCCACGTCAGCTGCAGGCTCGTTTGTGGCTGACAAGTCCGACACGGGACAGGCAGACACGGTTGCAGTGGTTGCAGGGGAAAATTGGTGGGTTGGGGTTGGGTGTTGGGTTTTTCCTCCTTTGTCTTTTGACAGTGAGTAACTAATAGGCACTGATTGGAGAAATTAAAACAGGATTTTGGCTCAATGCTGGCAAAATTCTGACACAAAACATTATAACTCTAGGAACTTCAGAAACTTTGTTTAAATTTAGACGTATAGCATGGAAACAAGTCCTTCTGGCCCGTGCTGCTCAATTAAACCCAATTCATCTATAACCCCTGTACATTTTGAACAGTGGGAGGAAAGCCACTTTAGTCATGAGGAGAACATACAAACTCCTTACAGATGGCACCGGATTCAAGCCCAGGCCACTGGCACAGGAACGGCATTGCGTTAACCACGTTGCAAGCAAACACCAGATCTAAAAGATAGCTAATGCTCTTCGATGCATCCCAGAGACAGGTAAAATGGTGCGGCCATGTCACAGATTCACAAATAGACATAGAGATGGAAGTAGAAACATAGATATTGATGGAACTTGTGGAACCGCGGGGAGTTGTGCACACACACCTAAGCAGAGCGATTTCCTTTTTGTTGTTTGCAAGGATGTGGACAATGCTGCCCATGTATCAGTAGGTAGGGCTGAGCCCCTCAGTTGGGAGTTGGGGGGGGGGGGGGGGAAAGCTAGAGTGTAACCCAGTGATGCTGTGGGAGTAGGAGAGGAAGGTGGATGTGCCCTGATCCCAGGCACCAGTTCTCCTAATCCTTTCAGGACTGAGCGTGCAGTTCGTGCAGTCTTAACTTCCGATGGTTATTTTTTATACAATTTTAAATTTAGACATGCAGTACGGTAACAGGCCATTTTGTCCCTGAACTCGTGCCGCCCAATTAACCTACATCCCCAATATGTTTCAAATGGGGGGAGGAAACCAGAACCCCCAGGGAAATCCCACACAGACACAAGGAGAATGTACAAACTCCTCACAGTGTTAGAGACTGGGTTTTGTCACGGACAGAGTGTCATAGAATCAAACAGCATGTAAACAGGCCCTTCGGCCTACCACTGAGTCAATGCTGACCACAGAACCATTGAACATGACAGCACAGAAACAGGCAGTTCAGCTCACCAATCACCAATTCACTCTAACCCTACACTATTCCAGCTTCTTCTCTCCCAACACGTCCATCAGCACACACTAGACATTACCAATCTCCTGTAGGTCAGAGGCAACTTACAGCCACCAATTAACCTCACGACCAACATGTCTTTGGGACATGGGAGGCAACTGGGTAGCTCCCAGGAGAAAGTCAAATGATCGCTGGGAGAACGCGCAAACTTCACACACTTAGCACCCGAGGTCAGGATCAAACCGAGGCTGCAGGAGCTGTGATCCAGCGGCTGTACCAGCTGTGGCTTGATCTTCACGCAAGTGAACTCGTCCAGATTCGCTCTGTTTTAGTTTTGACGTGTCTGGTGGGTGACCGAAACTTGGGGGCGGGGGGGGGCGGGGGGGGAAGGTGGGGGTGAGCAGGTAAGCTTTGGTTTGAAGAATCTCCTGGGTTCAATTTCAGACCCAGACCTAATTGGAGGAGTTGGGAGGCACTAAGAACCTCGTCATACCGGCACAAAGCTACAACCTCAGAATGGTTATTGAAACCAGAGAGACTGGAGGAAAACCACACAGACATGGGGAGAACGTACAGACTGCTGACAGAGAGTGCCAGTTTCAAACCCGGGTCACTGGTCGCTGTAACAGTGTTGCGCTAACCACTACACTAACTGTGCTGCCCCACGATTCAAATGGGCTGAGTGGCCTAATTCTGCTCTGATATCTTTTGGTCTGATAAGTCGGATATGTGGATCGAGGGGTAGGACTGATTCAGGGGACAATACAATGCATCCCTCCAGGAACCCTTTGCACAGATAATGCTAGGTATTTCTTGCAGGTGCATCACACAGCCTTCTGCCCCCAAGCCCCCACCCCCAGTCTGCAGCCCAGTTGATGGGAATAGATGAGCCTGGGCAGTGTCTGGGGTTACTAATTCTTTTGCTCTCTGGTCGTGCCTCCTCTAAGCTGCTGGCCAGCATTCTGTCTGGTTGCATCACTGTTTGGTGTGGAGGTGCCAACGCACAGGACAGGAAAAAAACTCTAGAGGGTTGTCATCTCGGCCTGTGACATCATGGACACCAGTCTCCACTCCATCGTGGACGTCTACAAGAGGCAGTGTCTCAAGTAAGAGGCCTCTATCCACCACCCAGGCCATGTCCTATTCTCCCCTACCATGGTAACAAGCTTGCCACATCTACTCTGTCCAGACCCTTCAGCATTCGAGATGTCTTTGTTCTCCAATGAGTATAGTTCAAGAGCTGACAAACATTCCTCATATACTAACCCAGTCAATCCTTGTATCATTCTAGTAAATCTTCTCTGTACCCCCTCCAATGCCAGCACGTCCTTTTTCAAATAGGGCATCTGCAACTGTATTCCAAGTGAGGTCTCACCAGTGCCCTATAGAGTCTCAACATTACAGCCCTGCTCTTATATGCTATTCTCTAGAAATGAATGGCAACATTGCATTCGCCGTCTTCACCTTTAAGGGGTCCTGCGCATTTGGCTTCTATGAGTTCTCATTGAGAAATATAGCACAGAAACAGGACCTCCTTGAGTCCATACACTTGCCCATGTTATTCTACCCACCATTCCCATCGACTCCTGCAGGTTCTAACGTTCGTGTACACACACGAGGCACAATTCACCGGTGCCAATGAACTAGCCAGCCCAACCCCCTTTTGGAATGTGGAGCGCCCAGGTGAAATCTGTGCAGTGGCTGGGAAGACGTGCAAACTCCACGCAGGCAGACCCCCCCCCTCCGAGGTCAGGAGTGAACCCGGGTGCCTGTGGCTGAGGCAGCAGTTCCAGCTGCTGCTCGTGACCACTTGGTCCCTGTCAACTGTGGCTTAGCAGGTGACTCCTTACCGTCTGGGGTCAGAAAAGTAAGACCAGCTGGCAGTACTGAGGCTGCACTTTTAGAAATGCCTTCTTCTCAATTAAATGTTTCGTGTGGATGCAGAAGGTCCATTGGTTTCGAAGAGGAGGATGATCCTGCCATGAACACATTTTTCCTTTCAATATTTTTATTAGTTCAGTGTATAAATGTTACACAGGTACATGAGAATAAAATAGAATATTAACAAATCTTAGAATAATACAGATGATATTGTAAAAAGAAGTGAAAAAAATTAACCTACTATTCTACTTATCTAACCCCATCCTACAGAGTCTATTGGTTAACACGAACAGGCCACTACAGTTAATAAATAAATACTGTAACCCATGGGGTCATAAACCAGGAAATAAAGATAAAGGTTCCATTATTGTCACATAATACTACATTCAGAATGTAATTCTTTAACTTTGTATACCGCAAAGAAGACAGGGAGCTGCCATTTTGTCACAGAAATGAGGCCCCAGTGAGGAACGAACTCACAACTCCCGCAGGGCTCTTACCAAATAGAGTTAATCTTACTAATTTTTAAAATAATTGAGAAAAGAACCCCACAAAGAAACAAAGTTCAGTTTCATTTCAGTTGTGGAACATCTAATTTTCCAAAGACAGAATTGCTGGGTGTGAATGGGAGGGACAGCACCTTTCCATCTCATTAAAATGGAGGGGAGGCGAGGGCAACGACGTGGGATTGTGAAGCCAGCAGAATTAAACTAGGTGGCCCAGTTATTCCAAAGAGAGCAAGAAAAGGATTTGGAATCAAATTAATACAGTATTAAGAACTAAAGACAAGGTACAAAATGCCCCTTCCCAAAAACTGGAAAGAGATGGACATAATCAGAACATAATTCATGATCCATGAATTTTCTTTAGTTCTACATTTGCCACATTTTGGAAATGAGATTAGAATAGAATTTAGCCAATTGGACTTTGGAATAGTGGGCCCGGTGTATGATCTTAAACTGTAATAATGATAAATTAACTGATAATTTTGTTGTTAGACACACATTGAGAATCTGGTTTCAATTTAGGGAACATTTTGGGTACCACAGATCCTTATTAATTAGTCCTATTTTAGGTAATTCCTTTTTTTTAACCTTTGGTTCGATATAGCAGTTATCATCAGTGGTAAAATTTAGGGATTCAATCTCTTTTAGATATTTTAACTGACCAGCTTCTTTTGAACAATTATCCACTAAATTTAAAATACCTAACCATATAACCATATAACCATTTACGGAGCGGAAACAGGCCATGTGGGCCTTTCGAGTCCGCACCGGTTCACTGATTTTGTGC
Source organism: Narcine bancroftii (assembly GCF_036971445.1). NCBI lineage: Eukaryota > Metazoa > Chordata > Chondrichthyes > Torpediniformes > Narcinidae > Narcine > Narcine bancroftii. The sequence goes on from NC_091481.1 coordinate 84,194,319, forward strand.
GTCCTCTTCAGGCATTGGTCCCGGTCGAAAGACTTCACTTTTTTCACTCTTTAGTGTTTTTTGTGGGGGGGACTATTTTACTTTGAGGATTTTTCAATCAACATGCGGTCAAAACGAAGAATAATCAAAAAGAACATCAATATCGATAATATTAACAAACTAGTGCAGATATCGATCTGCAGGTCGATATTAAAGAAAATGAGATAAAAGAGTTTACGTGTTATTCAACTGTTACAATAAATTTGATGTCCACTTTGAAGCAAAGGGGGAAAAAGATCATAGAAAGAAAAACAAGAGGAACCCTCCCAGCCTCCGAGAAACAAGAAGAAAAGAGAAAGAAAAAGATTGGCTTCACCTTGGATAAACCCCACTCCCAATAAGGGACAAATAACCTGATTTATCTAGGGTCCTCGGCATGGCGAGCACCAGTGGGGACGCTATTTACAAGTTAGGAGCTTTTTAAATTCTTTAATTTTGAAGCTCCCTGAAGATCTAGAACCTAATGATAGGGATGATTTATAATTTTCTACCTAATTATAAAGAAGTCATATCTAGTCTTTATGAATTACTTTTAAATTCAAGGGCTAGTTCCCTGGACAGAATTTAAAAAGAAAATGATGGGAACAAGATTTTCAACAGTCATGTTCTGAAACTACATGGAATTCCATTCTGAGACAAGTGCATTCATCCTCTCTTTGTGCTCGACATTCATGAACACGTTTTTAAACATCCATTCATTTTTCAAGACATGATCGTTTATTGCTCACCCCCTGCGGGTCCACGAGAAGTTAGCGGTGAGCCACTGCAGTGCTTCCAGTGAAGGTGTTCTTCAGGGTGTGCTTAGTCCCACACTCAGCAAATGATGAAAGGACAGCAGCATATTTCCATGCCAGGAGGGTGTGCAGTTTGGAAGGGAACCTACATCTCTTTGATCTTCCTTTCCTAGTGGCAAGTGACAATGGGTTGGGGGTAGCCAAGGTGTGTATCCGCCATGCATTTTGTAGATTATACACACTGCAGCGGTGGAGAGATTTAACGTTCAAAGCACCAGTCAAATAGGCTGCTTGCTCTGGATGGCGTTAAGATCCTTGAATGGTACTAAAGTTTTATCAGCTAGACAAGTGAAGATTCATGACTTGCGTCTTGCAAAGGGTTAAAAGGTTTTTCAGTACAGGTCTCTGCTCCTGCCCGGGCTGACTCCTTCGAGGTGGACGGCAACTGATGTTGAGAATGGAGTCAACGTTGCCCACTCTGGCTGCAGCCGATGCTGAAGACTTGGACCCAGCACCGTTTGGCATCTTCCCACTTTTTTTTACTGTTATTGTAATCAAACTGAGTGTCAGAGCTCCTCGTGGGCAAGTCAGGGGTTGAATTTCTTTCTACTTGTGACGTCGAGCTCCACGTGGGCAAGTCAGGGATTGAATTTCTTTCCACTTGTGACGTCGAGCTCCACGTGGGCAAGTCAGGGGTTGAATTTCTTTCCACTTGTGACGTCAGACCTCCACATTGGCAAGTCAGGGATTGAATTTCTTTCCACTTGTGACGTCGAGCTCCACGTGGGCAAGTCAGGGGTTGAATTTCTTTCCACTTGTGACGTTGAGCTCCACGTGGGCAAGTCAGGGGTTGAATTTCTTTCCACTTGTGACGTCAGACCTCCACATTGGCAAGTCAGGGATTGAATTTCTTTCCACTTGTGACGTCGAGCTCCACGTGGGCAAGTCAGGGGTTGAATTTCTTTCCACTTGTGACGTCAGACCTCCACATTGGCAAGTCAGGGATTGAATTTCTTTCTACTTGTGACGTCGAGCTCCACGTGGGCAAATCAGGGGTTGAATTTCTTTCTACTTGTGACGTCAGACCTCCACATTGGCAAGTCAGGGATTGAATTTCTTTCTACTTGTGACGTCGAGCTCCACGTGGGCAAGTCAGGGATTGAATTTCTTTCTACTTGTGACGTCAGACCTCCACATTGGCAAGTCAGGGATTGAATTTCTTTCCACTTGTGACGTCGAGCTCCACGTGGGCAAGTCAGGGGTTGAATTTCTTTCCACTTGTGACGTCAGACCTCCACATTGGCAAATCAGGGGTTGAATTTCTTTCACCTTGTGATGTCATGTTGGCGCTAAAAAAAAGTTCAGCTTTTAGATCTTTTTGGTTTTCGTTACGGATACTCGACCTGTATCAGGAACACTGGACACCAGCCTCTCCACTGTTCTAATTGCTGAATTATCTATGATGTTGGTCCCAATGTGTTTGCAGTTATCCCCTAGACTCTTCTATGGAGCGTTTCCCTTGCTCAGGAGTTGTCAATAGAATTGATCAGTGTGAATATAATGAACATTGCCCACTCCTAACCTTATGGTGCAGAGAAAATCATCGATGAGGCAGCTGAAGATGGTGGGATGGTGAGATAAGTTTCGTTCGATGGCCATAACCATCTTTCTTGGCGAGAAGCAAGACTTTCTTCATGGGAACGACAGCACTGGAGTGTTTATCCTTGGATGCCCACTGGTGCCAGCTTTACCAAGGCCTTTTTGATGCTGCCTTGGTGTCAAGGGCAGTTATCTTACCTCTTTGGTTCCTACTTAGTCCCAAGTTTGTGGTGAGTTCTGGCAGCAGCTGATTCTCGTGTCGCCCAAACTCCACATTGGCCAGTAGGTCATTGGAAATCGAGACAGACCCTTGCCACTTTCTGAGTGAAGACTGAGAGGGCAGTAGTCGCCCAGAGCCTTGTGCAGACAAGATATACACAGTCAGTTTTCCACATTGTCGGGTCAATGTTAGTCCTAGAACAGCTTGGCTGGAACTAAGGTCTTTAGTGTTGTAGGCGCGATGTTGACTGGATTTGTCTGTTTCCAATTTCTCAGACATTTCAAAGTATGATGTGGAATGAATTTAATTTGCTGAAGACTGCTCTCTGAGATGGGGTAGGAGTGGGAGCTCAAGATGATTTATTCACCATTTTGGGCCAAATATTTTTCAACCTTGCATTTACCCCTAATATGCTGGTTTTTCCCTCTCACTGAGGATGGAGATGTTGTTGGAGTCTCCTTCTTCCTGTCAGTTGTTCAACCCTCCGCTGCAGTCCTCGAGTAGATGTACGCCTTCCCTCTGTTGGTCGAGGGATGGTTTCACTCGGTCTACAGTGTTCTGGTTCTGTGGCATCGCTTGCAATGTGCGGTACCTTCACCTCGCTTGAATAGGCACCTGGTGGGGGGAAGGGGGCGGGGAGAGGATCTCAGTCTACTCATCAGAAAGGAGAACCACCCTGACTTGATCACGTTGATGTTGGTGCACTCTTGCCAGAAGTAATTTGGCTGCCACATCTCCAACGTGACAATACGGATACATTTAAAAGCTACTGCTTTGCTTGAAAAGTGCTTTGACATCCTCAAATTGTGCAAAGTAGGTATATAATTACGACAATGTTTTTTTATGGAGCTGGTAGCTAGGAAATAGGTAGAAACCATCCTGATAGCAACATATAAAAGATCATTTAAATTAAGAGTAAATTCATTGACTTTGTGCTCTTAAATGTGAGTAAATGCTTGAAAGGAATCTTTGGCTTGGCTTCGCGGACGAAGATTTATGGAGGGGGTAAAAAGTCCACGTCAGCTGCAGGCTCGTTTGTGGCTGACCAGTCCGATGCGGGACAGGCAGACACGATTGCAGCGGTTGCAAGGGAAAATTGGTTGGTTGGGGTTGGGTGTTGGGTTTTTCCTCCTTTGCCTTTTGTCAGTGAGGTGGGCTCTGCGGTCTTCTTCAAAGGAGGCTGCTGCCCGCCAAACTGTGAGGCGCCAAGATGCACGGTTTGAGGCGTTATCAGCCCACTGGCGGTGGTCAATGTGGCAGGCACCAAGAGATTTCTTTAGGCAGTCCTTGTACCTTTTCTTTGGTGCACCTCTGTCACGGTGGCCAGTGGAGAGCTCGCCATATAATACGATCTTGGGAAGGCGATGGTCCTCCATTCTGGAGACGTGACCCATCCAGCGCAGCTGGATCTTCAGCAGCGTGGACTCGATGCTGTCGACCTCTGCCATCTCGAGTACCTCGACGTTAGGGGTGTGAGCGCTCCAATGGATGTTGAGGATGGAGCGGAGACAGCACTGGTGGAAGCGTTCTAGGAGCCGTAGGTGGTGCCGGTAGAGGACCCATGATTCGGAGCCGAACAGGAGTGTGGGTATGACAACGGCTCTGTATACGCTTATCTTTGTGAGGTTTTTCAGTTGGTTGTTTTTCCAGACTCTTTTGTGTAGTCTTCCAAAGGCGCTATTTGCCTTGGCGAGTCTGTTGTCTATCTCATTGTCGATCCTTGCATCTGATGAAATGGTGCAGCCGAGATAGGTAAACTGGTTGACCGTTTTGAGTTTTGTGTGCCCGATGGAGATGTGGGGGGGCTGGTAGTCATGGTGGGGAGATGGCTGATGGAGGACCTCAGTTTTCTTCAGGCTGACTTCCAGGCCAAACATTTTGGCAGTTTCCGCAAAGCAGGACGTCAAGCGCTGAAGAGCTGGCTCTGAATGGGCAACTAAAGCGGCATCATCTGCAAAGAGTAGTTCACGGACAAGTTTCTCTTGTGTCTTGGTGTGAGCTTGCAGGCGCCTCAGATTGAAGAGACTGCCATCCGTGCGGTACCGGATGTAAACAGCGTCTTCATTGTTGGGGTCTTTCATGGCTTGGTTCAGCATCATGCTGAAGAAGATTGAAAAGAGGGTTGGTGCGAGAACACAGCCTTGCTTCACGCCATTGTTAATGGAGAAGGAATATTGTGGTAGATAAATCTACAAGTCTATTGTGTAGATTCTGTTACGTGTTCTTTTTGAATACATCTTGCTGGGAGCATGTAATCAGCCAACTTTCATGTCTGCATTCAGGCTTTCCCTTTCACATCTCACCTCCGTGACTTCCCCTTCTGCGCCCTTTCTCAGGGCTTGAGAACGGATCTTTACAAACACTAATTCCTGATGAGTGGTTAACCCCGCTGCCAGACCGCTTATCGCTTCTGAACATCTTGGAAGACACCAGGACACAGCCTGTAAAGCATCTTGAACACAGATGGCAGCCACTCTGAAGTTGCCTATCTTGTTTCTGGGAGAGGAACATTCTGAACAGGCAACTGGTATCCCTGATGAACATCGGTCACATAGTTACCCTAAACCTTTGGGAAACTGAACTCCTCCCTTTTACTTCCATCAGCCCTAGAGAACCGTGCAATTTAAAAAGAAATTTTTTTTTTAAAGATACAGCCCATCTGGCTCACGCCACCCAGTGACCAATTAACCAACGAACTCTGTATGTCTTTGGAAAGTCCACTGGAGCACTCCACGTGGGCATGGAGAAACTGTGCCAACTCCTGGTAGACCGTGGCGGATTTGAACCTGGGTCACCGGCACTGTCACTAACCACGTCACCCTTTTGCTACTCCAATATGACCCACTTGTGCATCTTTCCTTCCTGTTATGCCCTCAGCAATAAAGTCTCCTTAAGTGCAATTCCTTCTCCAAACCCTTCCGCTTCTACACAATTCTCTCTTGCCTCCCGAGATACTTTTGACCAACCTTTGGATCACCGGTTTGTACAGAATGAGAAACGTTCAGGTTTGATACGCTTCGTTGGACCTGAAACGTGGGCTCTGTTTCTCGTTCCACCTGACCAATGTGAATCTTTCCAGCATTTAAAAATAATTTAGGTGCACAGCGCGGTAACAGGCCCTTCCTGCCCAGAAGGATCCGTGCCACCCAAATGCTTTTGGAGGGAGGGAGAAAACTGGAGTGCCCGGAGAAAACCCACAGACATGAGGAATATACAAACTCCTTACAGTCAGTGGAGGATTCCAACCTGGGTCTCTGGCATTGTACACACTAACTGCTAAAAGACCAGCACCTCCATTTTTAAAAATAAATTTAGACCAGTCCTAAAATACCCCTTTATGTTGCTCAGTATCCCTTGTGTTACTGAGCTCCGGTGACACATTTTAAAGGTGCTACAAGCATTGTTCTTTTGGCTTTTTATTCTTTCAGATCCAAACTGAGTTGCCATGCATTTCAACCTTTTCGTACATTTCAGTGGAAATTGGGAATCAATCTCTAAGGGAATGAAAAAACGGGCATATTTGCAGACCGCTTCTCAAAGTGCAACTTGTTCATGAGTCTGTCAGCGGGTGGATGGAACCGTGTCATTTCTCAGCAAGCAGCATGCAGGCAGGCAGATGGCCTCCGGGGCCAGCAGTTGGCACCTACTTATTGCAGGGGCAGGAACAAAGGCCACAGCATTTGCCCAGATCCGACAGATTTTTTTCTGCTTCTTTCATGTCCTTATTGATCTGATCCATTCCCTCTTCAATCCTCTCCAATTGCTCTGAATGAGGAAGATAGTTAGTTTCCACAGACAAATGACAACACACAAGCAAGGGGTCGGAGAACTCCCCCAAACTGATTGGGATTGAGCCGGGCCTTCTCAACGGGTACAGGCCCTCGTGGGGAAGCGATGAGCCTCTGGACTTATATTTATATTCATATTCTCACTGAGCACTGGTACCTTCCTTTAGACCAACCGCAATCAGTATGGGGTTCCCTCAGCCCTCTGAAGAAACAGACAAATGAAGATAAAGAGAGAAATAGACAGACAAAAATACCCAGCAGGACATAGACACAGGAATTTCTTTGATAATTTTGACTTAACAGACCCAAAATAGGCCTGTCAAGCCCCTTTCAATTCTAGTGGCTGGAGGATGAACAGAGAGCTCTTACTGTGGTTCTCATTGTGGGTGACTCGTCTTGTCAGAGATGGATGTTGGGGTTTTGGTATAATGTAGAATCAGCCGCAGATCCTTTCAACTGGACTCATGAAACGTGCTTTAAGTTTAGATTTTGTTTTGGGATATTTCATTTAAAATTTTCCATCCATGTAATTATATATTGTACAGAGTCAATACTTAGTTATATTTAAAATTGGCATGATTACATGGTATTAACCCCATCCACCCCTCCCAGTATAAAAATTCGAATGATAAAAATTGATATAATATACAGGTATATAAAGGACTTATGTAAAGAAAAAGTATAAAGAAAAGATAATATTAGTCTGGATTGCATGGAAGGATTAGCTCCCACACTGGGATCTTACAGTATTTATATTAAAAGACTTTAGGGAAGATTATTACAGATCTTAAGGGGCTGGAAGTACATTTCTACATATTTATCCCTAAACTTTGCATTTTCGGGCTCCAAATTTGATCAAAAGCTGAATATTTATTTCTCAAAATTATATGTTATTTTCTCCAAAGGTATACAACTTTGAATTTCCGAGTGCCATCTTTCCATCTCCAAAAGTGCATCCGATTTCCAAGTCACTGCTATACACTTCCTTGCCACCACTACAGCTATTTTGATAAATTTGACTTGATAAAATGATAGTTTTAATTCAGGTCTTGTTCTCGCTATATTCCCCAACAAAAATAAATCTGGATTTTGGGGGATAACAATCCCAATAATCTGTTCTAAAAACTTTCCTAAATCCTGGCACAAAGTTCTAACTCTAGAACATGACCAAGTAAAGTCAACAAGATTCCTGTTTCTTCCAAAACATTTATCTGATAAATCCAATTTAATTTTGTGCAATTTTTGTGGTGCTAAATCTAATTGATATAAATTAACTAATTGAACTAAATTGTATCTAACGTTTATAATATTTGTTATACAGTCTCGACAGAGTTCTGCCCATCACTTCTCATCCATTGTAATATTTAAATCGCCCTCCCATTTCTGGCTGGATTTATGAACTCTCTTTTTAATAGTGCCTGTTTGTAGTAAAAGATACATCGCAGAAATAAATTTCTTAGCATAACCTCTCCTGCTAAGAACTTCCAATTCACTACAAAAACCCTATACCAAACCCTCCTACTGGTGGTGACTTGGGAAGAGCTTGATAAAAGCGACGAGGCTTGGCCAACCTCGAGTCGCAGCTGTTCCCTTCCTGTGAGTCGAGGGACAACAGGAGTCTCATAGCTGGAGTGTCTTTCAGTAAAGTGCTGAGGCCCTCATTTCCACTTGCCTCGTTCCATGGTCCAACCCAGCTCAACAATCAAATGATTAACATTCCTCACATGGAATTTTCCATTTCAACTCATTAGTATCTCAACTGCGTGTCCATTTATGGGGAAACTACAGCAGACTTGTAGGCAATAAGGAATTTGGGACACACCTCTTCACCTACCGTGTTTGTTTGAATAATACAGCCCCTGTAAAACTTGTGCCGTCCAATTACACCCAATTAACCTCCTAACCCTGTGTGTTTTTGAAGGGAGGAAACCCACGCAGGTGAATGCACAAACTCCTTAAAGACAGCACCGGATGCGAACGTGGGCCACTGGCGCTGTAATATGGTTGCACTAACTGTGCTACCCTGGGAAGGATGTGGATTTTGTTATGAGGTAAGGAGCGCAGAAACCTTGAAGGGGCAACAGGGAAAACACATGAACAGAAGGGCAGATGAGAGGGGGTGGGAGGAGGCTTGTGTGGAGGATGGTCTAGCGGGCTGAAATAAATTGTTCACAGTGGATCACATTGCATGCAAACCTGACAATGACCCGGGCTGTTGGCTGTGCACTGACAGCCCAAGTGCTCAGGGCTTCAATGGTTCAAACAGGATCTCTGCACTGAAGGTTAGCGACAGTCATTTTTGGACTGAAGTTGAAATGATTGAATATTAATTCCTCTTGAGAGCCGCAATCTGGTGGGATTGAACAGCGCTCTATGAAACCAACTCTTCTACACATTTGTTAAGATACACAGTTAGCAACAGTGTCCTGTTTATATGTTAATCAGTGCGACTGAAGCCTACACAGTTCTAATTTAGATATAGAGCAGGGTACATCCTTCCGGCCCACGAGCCCTTGCTGCCCCAAATACACTAATGAACCACAAATCCCTTCCGTTTTCATTTTTGAAGGGTGGGAGGAAACCCCATGGAGACATTGTACAAACTCTTTATGGATAGCACCGGATTCAAACTCAGGTCCCTGTCGTTGTAATGGCATTGCTCTAATCGCAACGCTTAACGTGCCAACCCAAAGGTGAAAGTGGGGAGACTGGCTGATACAAGGAGGCCATTGGCAGTTTGTCAACACCAGAGGGTTCCTCATTATAACACTTCTGTTTGATGCTTAGATCCACCAGCTAAACTGAACCCTATTTCAGCTGCTGGAGTTGATCAAAGGATGCTTGGTCCTGAGGTGTGTGTCTAATTGATGTCATTGAGACGTTCAGATAACTCTGTCCTACAGTGTGTGTTGAACCGGAGTGGCTGGTCGTGAACCAGGGCTGGATTAAGTTAACTGATGACCTGAGCGCAGCTCAACAAGGGATCCCCCTCGACCCTTCCATTGTCTAACTGACGAGATGTTAAGTGCTGAATGTGAAATAAGAGATTAAATATTCAGGTTTCCTCCAGGCCGGACCCCACAATGTAATTAAATATCATCTGTATATGGTTTTTTTTCATTTATTGTCGGGGGGGGGGCTTTTTGTGGGGCCCTCGTTCAGTGGCACCCTGGTAAATCTAGCACTGGAGAAAACTCTGTGGTCATCCTTCCCTTGGTCCCCAAAGCACGCGCTTCTTTTGCTTAACGGTTAATCCAGGCCTGTTGTGAACCCAAAGAATCTTCAGCATGAACGAGCTGGGAAAGGATGATGGGGTGAGAATAGGTGGGTAGGGAAAGATCGGGCAAGAAGGAACATTAGTAATATGACCAACGCTGTTGCCCAATATTCTTCAGGTCTTTTTTTTCTTATCTCTACCCAACCTTTACATAATGATTTCCACATTGAGGTTCACTCCCTGTCTTTATCCACCCCTCTTCCCAATTGGAGGACTGGCGCAGGGCACCAGAAAATGGGGAGAATAGCCCCCTTTGAGAAGGGGAAGCAGACGATCCACGGGACATTGACCACACGCGAGCGGCGGGGCTGTTGGCAGCTTGAGGCAAGGAACCCACACAGGCTGCGCAGGCCGCTGGCAACTGCCGCCAGTCTCAAGCCAGGCTGTGGACTGCTGGAGTCTAGCTCAAGACTCGCTTGAAGGGGTGCCAGGATGTGAGGGAGTGCTGAGGGCACTGAAGGCTTCCTGATCATGTCTGAATCTGGAGTTCAGGTTGCCAATGGTTTGGACTGAAGGCTGTAAGGCTACAGGGGAACTGGAGGTGAATCCACAGACACTCAGTGACTCTGGTGGAGGAGGGGAGCACTCTTTCCCTTCTCTTTCACTGACTGCAAGGGGCGCTGGGAAATTTTTGATGATGGTGAATCTTTACACCAGATTAAAGTCAATTTTGTGTAATATTACACCTACTTTATGACCACGACAATGAAGGAATCTTGAATTTACCAATTTCTCCTGAGACACAAGAATCCTGGATGTTCTGTTCCCAGCCAGGACCACTTGGAACCCAGCCCCAGTAAGAGCTATCAAACCAAACCCTTCACTTCCTACTGTCTGTGCTGTCCTTTTCTATACCTTGCCCTTTCCTATCATTCTCTCTGGGGCATTTTACCCTTGTCCACCTCTCTCTTGCTCCAAGCACAAACAAAAATCATTCTTTTGCCGACAGGATGCACAATTGCCACCTCTTCTTTCGAACTTTTCCCCCCCCCCCCACCCCCGTCTGTTCACTCTGGCTGTTCAATACACAACCCAGTTTAAATGATCCTAAAAGAAAACCAGCTCCCCCTCCCCACCAAAGCTGTTTCACTGACAACAATTGTTTATCACTGATTTATGGTGGCTTGTAATGACCCAGATATTATCACACGAGCTGGTTATTCCTGCACCTACGTGGCCCGTCTCACATTCCCACTGCTCCAAATCTAAAGCTATGACCTTGGCCCTGGATCTGAAAACATAGGCCCTTCAGCCCACAATGTTGTGCCGCCCATATATTCCTTCCTTTAAAAAAAAGTACTAAACCCCTCCCTATTTTTCTTCCATCCATAAATGCCCCTAACGTTTCAGCCTCCACCACCACCCCTGGCAAGGCGTCCCAGGCCCCCACCACACTCTGTGTAAAAAACTTACCCCTGACGTCTCCCCTAAACGTCCCTCCCCTCACTCTGTACACACGTCCTCTGCTGTTTGCTGATCCTGCCCTGGGAAACAGGAGCTGGCTGTCCACCCTGTCTATGCCTCTCAGGCCCAAAACGCTGGTCATATATCTGAGTTGACCCAGCATTTTTGTGTTCTTACTATAATTGCGGAGTCTGCAGACTTTCATGTTTCACTAAATGGGTCAACATTCTTTTCTTTATAGCCCTGAGGTAACTACGGTCTAGAAAATGATCTTAATCTAAGCAGTTTGCACTAATAATATGGAGCAAAGAGGGCCAAGCCATGGGTTGTTTAGAGAACGTGGAGATTTTTACATTCAGTTTAGACATACAGCCCGGTAACAGGCCCTTTCAGTTCACGAGCCCGTGCCGTCCAATTGACCTACACCCCCCCCATACAATTTAAAGGGTGGGAGGAAACTGGAGTACCCAGAGGAAAACTTAAGCAGACACAGGGAAAACGTGCAAATTCCTTACAGACAGCACCGGATTCGAACCCTAGGCCCAGGGTTGTGCTTAACCATGCTGCCCTGCGGATGGACGATATTAAAGCACAGGATGTGCGGAGTCTCCTATAAGAGGAGATGGGTTGTGCTGCAGAAGCCATGATCTCCCCTGATTGTTAGGTAGGATCAGGCAGGGATGAGGCAGATCAACAATCAATCAATTAGCAGTAACTAAGTCCCAATAGCACCATTTCAGGTGGACCTCTGACAGCACCAGCTCGGGGCAAGCGGGAATGATGCCAACAGGCTGAACGCTTCCTCTTTAATGGATTCCTTCTCTGGGCAATGAGCCAACCCGTCACAGCTCATGGAAAAACGTGCATCTCAAAAGGTGGGTGCCACGAAGAATAAAGCAAGGGCAGAGTTTTACACATAACTCAGCTTATGTGAGGGAGAGAAAGAGAGAGTGAACTGACCCGTACTCTAAGGGCTGAGTTGTCAGGACTGAGGGAAAGGTGAGGGAAAGCGGGAGTGAAAACGTGGAACGGATACAACGGAAGGAACTGCCGTCCTTCGACTGTGGGGCCTGTCACAGCAGCACTACACTACACTGAGCTTTAAAAGCTGCCGTTATGTTATCAGACACATTCGGCCCATCGAGTCTGCTCTGCCATTTCATCATGAGCTGATCCATTCTCCCACTCAGTCCCACCCCCTCCCCCACCATAACCTTTGATACCTGACTATTCAGATACCTATCAATCTCTGCCTTAACTACACCCAACGACCTGGCCTCCAAGGCAGCAAATTCCAGGTTCACCACCCTATGGCTAAAGAAATTCCTCCGCCTCTCTGTCTTAAATGGAAGCCCTTCAATCCTGAGGTTGTGGCCTCTTGTCCCCTACCATGGGAAACAACTTTCCCACATCTACTCTGTCCAGGCCTTTCAACATTTGAAATGAAGCTTCTATGAAGCCCCCCCCTCATTCTTCTGAACTCCAAGGAGTACAGTCCAAAAATTGACAAATGTTAATCCATTCGTTCCAGGAATTATTCTCGTGAATCTTCTCTGAACCCTCTCCAATGCTACACCGAGCATCTCAACTGCACCTAATAGTCTCTGCACCATCTCCCCCACCCCCACCCCACCCCACCCCTCACCCCGCTTGGCATTGCCTGTTACTTCCTCAGCATCACTGCCCCAGGCCGTGCCAAGTGAGAAGGATCAAAGCAAAGTGCCACATGGGGCCAGAGGGATTGAACTTAAGAGCAGGGAGGTCCTCCTGCAACTGCCCAGGAAACAGGTGAGGTTGCACCTGGACCACTCCTTATTTGAGAAAGAACATACTGGCTTTGAAAGGCGGTGTAGGGGAATTTCAAATGTGCTGGAGAAACTCAGAAGGTCACGCAGCGTTTACAAGAAGTAAAGGGCGGCCCACGTTTCGGGCCTGGGTAAAGGTCACAGCCAGGTTGATTCTGGAAATGAGGCTGTTAACTTGTGAGAGATTGAGTAGCCTGGGAGTACACTCCCTAGAGTTCAGAAGGAAGAGGAGGGATCTCAAAGAAACAAGTAAAATTCTGAAAGGAACCTTAGAAGCAGGGGAGGTTGTTTGCGCTGGCAGGTGAGACGAGAACTAAGTCAGCGCCGGCTTGGGACTGACGCCAACCTTTTTGTGTGCATGGCTCGGTACCACAAGGACGGTCTATTTAACCACTGAACTAAGTGGCAAAAGCTCGCTCTCCCCTTGGATTTTATCACATGGAATGATACCCTTTGGACACAGCAATGCTAAGAAGGGCACTTTTTAAAACTTGGTCTCAACATCGGTTTCCTCCATCCAGATAATGTTGCGCGCCTCCGAAACTCACTCACCTCCTTGCTCGTCCAGCATGACCAAGGTCCTGATGCCGGCATCTTTGCTCTGTTTGAGGGAAGAGCAAGAGTGTCATAATCCAAATCATAGTCATGAACAAGTCACAAAATTCGTTGTTTTGCGGCAGCGTCAGGCGCAAATATTTATATAAACTACCTTACAAAAATAAATTAAAATGGTGCACTAAAAGTCAAAGTGAGGCAGTGTCTTTGATTCATTGATCATTCAGGAATCTGATGGCAGAGGGGAAGACGCCGTCCTTGTGCCGCAGGGTGCTCGCTTTCAGGCTCCTGGACCTCCTTCATGATTGAATCAACATGGAGGCTCCAGGATAGATCCTTGGAGATGTTGGATGTTGGAATGGCAGAAAGGGAATATATTGAAGATGAAACCAAAACATTACTCCAATTCCTTTCAGGGTTCGGGTCAGTTGGTTCCTGAAAAACTTATATCCAACGTGTTCTGGGAGAATGCAGTGAAGCAGCAGGAGTTCAACAATCCGGCATCTATGGGGATTGGTAGATGCTGGATAAGTGAGTATGCTGGTTGCTTGAGATTACATGTTGCATGATTGGCGAACTGACCACTAGGGGGTGCCAATTTTAAATGTTTTTTTAATCTATCTTATTTTCCATGAGTTTTTTTTTAACCGGTTCTTGAGGCTGCCAGTTGCTTGAATTCCAGATAATGGGGATTTTACTGTATACATGAATTATTAGTGGAAGTTAAGTCCCTGTCCAACGATCTCATTGCATGACATGTCCCATCCAGATTCTGGATAGATTAAAACTGTTCTGAACATTAGGATATGACAAGGTGGTTCTCACTGGTAATATCTACTTGAGCACATTTGGAAGTGAAGCCCCAATTGTTGTCGTGTTATTTTCAGAGCTCATCTTTGCTCCAGCACTCCACCTCCTTCCCTCTCCACTCACATAGCTATTTCCCCCCGCCCTTTGCTGGTGTGCCTTCGTCCGTTATCCACCTATTACCTTCTGCCTGTGGACCTGTGCTCCTCCCCCTTGCCTGCCTACATTTTGCTCATACCTTGACGAAGGGCTCAACCCTAAAACCTTGGTTCTGCTTCTTTATCTTTGCTCCATGAAGTTCACGGTTTGACCTGCTGAGTTTCTCCAGTGTGTTTTGACTTCAGTCACATGTGTGATGAGTTTCGTGTTTTACTTGTGTTGCTAAGGTATTCTTGTGTTAATGGCTCCCAGTCTGGGTACAACCAGTGAGAAGGATGCGATGATCAGTTGGAACAACCTTTTCACATGTTAATGGATGGATTGCTTGGGGCCCTCAGTGGAACAATATAACAGCTTATAGCAGGGATGTCAAACTCAAATTCACAGAGGGCCAAAATTAAAAACTTGGACTAAGTCGTGGGCCAAACTAAATAATTATTGAAAATTTTCAACAACATCTGCATGTTTTCTCTTCTTTCAACATATGTAATGTTAAACTTTTTCTTATTAAAATAAATGTTTAATAATAGTTTTGGTTAAACTCTTTCCAGAAGAAGCATTAACAAATGAGAAATAAAATATAAAATAAAGTTTGCTGTAAAACCAGACTTCTTTTCATCTCTTCCATCTTCTGGAGCTTTTGCTTCTCGTTCAGATCCTTATACCTGTCCTGGTGTTGCGTTTCATAGTGTCGTCGTATGTTATATTCTTTAACTACAGACACGCTGGCTCCACACACAAGACAAACAGGTTTGTCTTTTAAAATGATGAACATATAGTTTGCCTCCCACCTGTCTTGAAAGGTCCTGTTTTCTGTCTTTCATTTGGCCATTTTTCGTAAGGGGTTTATTACATGTGAGTTAGGCGACAGGTCGCAGATCCTAATGAAAGTAAAGAGAGGAGGTGGGGGCTATTAGCGGGCTGACGCCAATGCATTTGCAAAGCATTCTGGGATTTGTAGTACTAGCTGTGCATGCGCTATACTGGCGTGGAGGCCAGCGGGCCAGTTCTAATACATATTTGATATGATCTTGCGGGCCAAATATAATTATATCATGAGCCAAATTTGGCCCGCGGGCTTGAGTTTGACATGTGTGGCTTATAGGATCAGTCTCAAAGGCAATTCACTAAAAAAATAGATGTTAAGTCATGAATTGTTCATTTGATTTAGGCAGTATGGTTGGTGTAGAGGTAAGTGCAACGCCGTTACAGTGCCAGCGAGCAGGACCAGGGTTTGAATCCCACGCTGTCTGTACGTTCTCTCCATGCCTGTGTGGGTTTTCCCCGGTGGGTCCGGTTTCCTCCCACCGTTCAAAATGTACCAGGTTAATAGTCAGGTTAATTGGGTGGAAATTTGGCCGCACAGGTTCGTGGGCCTGTCTGTCTAAATTTTTAAATATATTAAAATTTAAATTAAATTTGATGATCTTGTTCCATTGGGGTACTTTAAAATGCCTACAACTGGTAAAGTAAACCACAGCTGTATTTTGTTCCACAGGTTTCACTAGCCTACTGACCATGTGTCAACACTAACTTAGGATCAGGACATAGATGTCGGGTACATAGCATCACACAGCAGGGAAACAGGCCCTTTGGCCCAACTTGCCTACACTGACCCACGAGAGTCCCAGTTGCCTACATTTTGGCCCATATCCCTCCAAACCAATCGACGAATCTGTCCAATTTCTTCCTTAAACATTGGAGCAGTATCTGCCTCAACCCCCTCCTCCGGCAGCCTGTTCCACACTCCCACCACCCTTTGTGTGAAAAATAGTTATGCCTTAGGTTTCTGTTAAATCTCTCCCCCCACCCCACCCCCACCTTAAACCCATGTCCTCTGGTTACCGATTCCCCAGCTCTGGGCAAAAGACCCTTTGCATTCACCTGATCTATTTCCTCTCACGATTTTGTACACCTCCGTGAGATCACCCCGCAGCTCATTCCAGATACGGACTGCTCTCTGAGTGGACAGGGTTTAGAATCCTGCACTGTCTGTAAGGAGTTTGTACGTTCTTTCTGTGTCTGCGTGGGTTTTCCCTGGGGGCTCCGGTTTCCTCCCACTGTTCGAAACGTACTGGGGCTTGTAGGTTAATTGGGTGTAATTGAGCGCCATGGACTCGTAGTCCAAAAGGCCCCTTTACCGTACAGCATGTCTAAATTTAGAAAATTAAAATTTATATAACTGACATTTAAGATCTGAGCCCTTCCTCAATGTGTGAGTAAAAAACAGACAGGTGATTGAATTAAAAGGCTGGGGAGAAGGGAAGGATGGGCAGGGGGGGAGGAGCACAGGCCGACAGACAAAAGGTGTTAATTGGACATGAAAAGTGAGAATTGATTGGGGAGGAGGTGGCTCTGTGAATGCAGAGCTGGGGGAAGGGGACAGAGGGAAAAGGGAAGAGGGAAGAGGGACAGAGCTAGAAAAAAGGGGACATAGCGATTGATGGTGGGTGAGACCTAATGGAAACCGGAGAAGTTGACGTTAATGCCATCAGGTTGGAGGGTGCCCAGATATTCTATGGAACATTACAGCAGAGATATATTTCGGCCCTTCTAGTCTGTGCCAAACCTTTTTTTTTGCCCAGTCCCACTGACCTACACCCAGTCCATAGGCCTCCATACCCCTCTCATCCATGTACCTGTCCAAATTCCTCTTAAATGTAGAGCCCGCATTTACCACTTCAGCTGGCAGCCTGTTCCAAACCCCCACCATCTCTCTGTGTGAAGAAGATCCCCCTCATGTTCTCCCTAAACCTTTCCCCTTTTACTCGACCCATGACCTCTGGATTGTATCTCACCGACCCTCAGTGGGAAAAGCCGACCTACATTAACTCTGTCTGTCCCCCTCATAATTTAAAATCCCTCTATCAAATCTGCCTTCAGTGTTCTACTCTCCAGGGAATAAAATCCTAACCTGTTTAACCTTTCCCTTTATAAGGCGTTGTTGCTCCAATTTGCAGGCAGCCTCAGTCTGGCAGTACATGAGACATGGGCAGACATGTTGGCATGGGGCTGCGGCAGGCCCTTCCTTCCCTTCTCCCAACCTTTTAATTCAGGCGGCTCCCTGCTTTCGACTCGTGCCTTGAAAAAGAGGTCAGGCCCAGAATGCCAGTAAAAGATCTTTACCTCCTATGGACGCTACGAGACTGGCTGAGGTCCTCCAGCATTTCCATGTTTTCACAATCACAGCGTCTCCAGGCATTCAGGTTTTGCTAGACTTCCCAAATCCACAGATGCTGACTGATCTGTTTGAGCATTCACAGCACTTGCGAGAGTCTTGTCTTTGATATTCTCAAACTTTTAACCCTCCAATTTCAAAAAATAAAGCACTCAGGTTCAAGAATGGCCCATCCTATCCAAATCCACACCTGCTCTCACCGTGTTTCATTGGAATTAATCTTTGCCATAAACAGTTTAAAAGCTAATTCAACTGCAGCTATTGTGATATTTCTTGTGAATAACTTCACAGAAAACTATATAAAATTCCAGCTGAGAATGTCAAAGATGTTTGAGAAAATGCTTGGGATACTTTTAGTCAGAGCTGGTCAGACTACTTTAATCTAAGATGGAACCATAGAATATTACAGCACAGAAGCAGGCCCTTCGGCCCTTCTAGTCTGTGTCGAACCATTTTTCTGCTGAGTCCCACTGACCTGCACCCAGTCCATAGCCCTCCAAACCCTGCCCATCCAAATTCCTCTTAAATGTTAAATCTGAGCCCGCATTTCCCACTTCAGCTGGCAGTTCGTTCCACACCCCCACCACTCCCTGTTGAAGAAGTTCCCTCTCATATTCCCCTAAACTTTTTCCCTTTCACACTTAACCCATGTTCTGTGCCATAGGTGCTCTGTATGCGAATGAAAAGAAAAAAATTTGAAAACCACTGTTTTAATCGTCCCTCGTGGACTCGTTATGTGCACGGTTTCCGAACTCCAAAGGAAATGGGCCAATGACCATTTTTCTCAAGCCAAATATTCCAGTAACAATTGGGTCTAAAGCAGCGATTCTCAATCTTCCCTTCCCACTCACATCCCACCTTACTAATCATAGGGCTTACTTACGGTGGGATGTGAGTGGAAAGAAAAAGTTTGACAGCCACTGGTATAGATGAAGTGTAGGTGCAAGAGTTTGGAACCAGAAGTGGGAATGAGTTGAGAATGGGCGGAGGGCTGAGGAAAACGGGGGGACAAAACTGGAGATGTGACGTGGAGGTGGGGGAAGGAAGAATGGAAGTAGCCCGGGGAGAAGTCTTGTTACCTGGAATGGAAAACTGCGGGAAGCAGAGAGAGATGAGGTGAGAGGTGAGTAGCTGGGTGAGAGGGTCCAACTGAGCCTTATCAAACACCGTAGCTTCCTGTGCTCCAGCCTAGTTATCTTGTATTGATCACTCAATATGCAGAGAGCCCTCGAAGCCGGGGGCAGTGGGGTGGAGGGGAGGGGACGGCTAACGCCGCTGATTTCTCCTCAGCCATTGTTTTGAGACTGGATCTGCCACCTGAATTCCACTCCAATAAACACATCCGATGCCATCATGATGCGAAGTCATCATTGCACAGACATCTGGTGGGCGCATCCAGCTATAACTCTCCCACCCACAGAGGCCAATCACCCTGTCAGCATTACATCAAACTTTGATTAATGCCATAGGAGCTCCTGGTAAAACTTCCTATAGCCTTGTCACACGGGGAGATAAATACGAGAGACTTCCTACAGCCTTGTCACACGGGGAGATAAATACGAGAGATCATAGTTTTAAGCTGAAAGGAGAACAATTTAGGGGGAACATGAGGGGAATATTCCTCCCAGAGAGCAGTGGGAGTGTGGAATGAGCTGCCATCCAAGGTGGTGAATGTGGGCTCAATCTCGAGTTTTAATAGATTGGATAGATGGATGGGAAAGGTCTGGAGGGTTATGGAGTGGGAGCAGGTCAGTGGGACTAGCAAAATAACGGTGGGTACAGACTAGAAGGCCAAGTGTCCTGTTTTCTGTGCTGTGGGACGCCACGGTTCTATGGTGGAGCTGTTGTAATGGGAGCGCTCACTCTGGTGTGGACCCGTGGGAAGCAGAGACACAGCACTCACCCGCAGGGTCCGACCGCCCGGTTTTACTGCCGTCGGTGGTTTATTTTGAAATCCTGCAGCCGCGGGGTGTGGGCCAAGAGGGCGGGGCCTGTGTACAGACGCGACCACAAGGGGAAGTGAAGGACCGGCGCAGGGCAGCGGAAAACAAAGGAGACCACGCCCCTCCCCACCCCATTTGAGGAGAAGCAGAGGAGATGACCCATGGAACAGCGATGACGGTGGTGGACCAGGGGGGCTCTGAGGCTGAACAACGGACAGACAGTTGGAGACTGGCTGAAGGGGTACCAGGTATCCGAACCGGGATGTGAGAGGGCACTGAGGGCGCGTTGGAGGTTGCCAATGGTTCAGACTGAAGGCTGTGCGGCCGCAGAGGCAAATCCACAGATACTCGGTAACTCTGGGTGGGGGGAGGGGTGTTTATTTGCTTCTCATTTACTGGGACGTGTCTGGTGTTAGCAAATCTTTGTCTGCCTGATGCTAGACTAAAAGAAATTTCGAGAAATATCACATTTTCTATTTTATCACAATCTTGAATCCTGAATCTTGACTTGGGAGGGGAGAGAGTCAAAGGACTCACACAGGCTCCTGGGAACGAGGTATCAAAACCAGGGTTTCGAGAGCGGGCTGAGGGCAAGGAGGGCCTGGGCGTTGAAGGCTTTCTGATCGCATCAGAGGTTTGGTCCTGGAGCTTGGGCTGCCAATGGACCGAACAGGGGTCTGTGAGACTGCAGAGGGCTGTGGGAGTGCTGGAGGTGAATCCACGGACCCTCAGTGTTTCTGAAGGGTCTCCCTTTTGTTTCTCTTTCTCTTATAGTTCGGGGTGTTGGGCAATACTCACGGCAACTCTTATAGCAGAGGAACATTGAAGTGTATCAAGTACATTACGTTTGTAAGTATTATTGTGTGACAGTAAAAGGAACTTTGAGCCTTGGTTTGCAATTACCAAGATGCATGGTTATCTACGATAGATCAATGAATAAAATAAATGAAGGCCGCTGATACTGTACCTCCTCGACCAGTTGCAGCATACGGCGGGTGCTCTCCAAGGACTGTGGGCAAAGAGAGAAAGACACAAGTTTAGTTCACTGAAGACAAACACTGATGTTCCAACAATTTAATAGACACACGTTCAATCTATCAAAGAGCTACAGATAACAAATCAGCGCATGCCACGTAACTGTGGTGGGATTGAAAAGATAATTCCAGAACAATGGATATTTGTCCACAATATTATGAAAGTATTTGAAGGTTCGCCAGCGGTTATATTTTTCATAGGTGTTTGAGGAGATTCATTACGTCACCAAAGACTCTGGCAAATTTCTACAGGTGTACCGTGGAGCGCAGTCTTCCTGGTTGCATCACTGTCTGGTATGAAGGTGCCAATGCACAGGATAGGTAAAGGCTACAGATTTATTTTTTATTTAGATGTACAGGACGGTAAAAAGCCCTTTTGGCCCATGAGCCTGTGCTGTCCAATTACGTCCAAGTGACCTACAACCTCCGGTACGTTCTGGGGGGGGAGGGGGGAGGAAACTAGAGCGCCCGGAGGAAACCCATGAGGACACGGTCCTTACACACAGCGCCGGATTCGAACCCTGGTCCCGATCGTTGGCGCTGTAACGGAGTTGCACTCGCCACTATTCTAACCGTGCTGCCCATAGTGGTAGAGGGTTGCAAACCTGGCCACTTTCATTATGGGCATTAATGTTTCCTCCATTAAGAACTTCTACAAGACGTGGTACCTATCGGTGCTCTGTGATTAGTAAGGGATTGCTTAAGGTGGGATGTGGGTGGGAAGAAAAGGTTTGAAAACCACTGTTTTAATCGTCCCTCATGGACTCGTTATGTGTACGGTTTCAGGACTCCAAAGGAAATGGGCCAATAACCATTTTTCTCAAGCAAAATATTTCAGTCACAATTGGGTCTAGAGCAGTGATTCTCAACCTTCCCTTCCCATCCACATCCCACCTTAAGCAATCCCTTACTTATCACAGAGCCCCAGTGATTACTTAAAGTGGGATGTGAGAGGAAAGAAAAGGGTTGAGAACACTGTTTTAAGCCATTCGACAGAGCCTCGGGGTAGGCCACTCCGCTGTTTTTTTTTCGTTTTTTTTTAACTGCTGTTTTTTTTTCAATGTTATTATATTTTAGTTGGGGATTTTAAAAATATATAACGTTATATTTGTTTCTTTATCTCTGCTTTCTTTGTTAGGAGAATTATTTCTAAAACATCATATTTTTAATTATTAGAATTTATATCTGAACCACGTATTACGTAGACTTGGACATCCCATTTTAATCGTGTTATTTCTATTCTCCTTGTTAATAAAAAGATTGAAAAAGAAAGAAAACATAATCTCTTTTGAAGGTCACAGAGATGTCACACATACAGGTGAATCCCCCTTTCCACATAAATTGCCGTCTCTCTTTTCAAATTACAATCACCATCCAACCTTTGAGTCACTTACATGTAGCAGAGGTTATAATTGAGTTCACGATGTTGTTGTGTTACAGATTCTCTGGAATAGGTCTTTTATGCTGTAATAACATGTAGGAGCTGGGAATGGTAATGAAAAATTGCAATTCTCTTTCTGTGAAACAGAATAAATATAGTATTGACCAGAGGCCTCCTGCTGGCCTTCACTCTACTGTAGGATTTAATCACTCCTGTACCCCGGTGGGATCTAATTTGAAACTCCTGTTCGTTCTTTTCTAATAATAGTGTTGGATTTTCACTCTTCTTCACTCTCAGAGCATTGAACCCACACATTGTCTGGTTGTCAGCAGTAATTATCCCCCAGCAGCTTCACACATCCTGCCCGGCCTTCCATCTGAAATTTCTCCTCCACCCTGAAGGTTAAAATCTCCTCATTCCTGCGTTCCCTGGCCTTTAAGTTGCAGTGCGTCTGGGGGCATCAGAAACCCTGGCACATTTCTACAGAGGTGTGGTGGAGAGGACGCTGATCAACCGCCACATGGTCTGGTATGGGGGAAGCCAATACCCCTGAGGGGGAAGGCCTGAAAAAGGTCATGGACGCAGCCCAGGCAAAACCTTCCCCTCCATCGAGAACATCTGCCGTCGGAGAGCAGCAGCGATCATCAAGGATCCACACCACCCTGCACACGCTCTGTTCTCGCTGCTGCCATCAGGAAAGAGGTGCAGGGGCCACAAGACTCACACCCCCAGGTTCAGGAACAGCTGGTCCCCCTCCACCATCAGACTCCTCAACGACATACTCAATCAGGGACTCACTTTAGGACTCTCACTTTTGTACCTTAATGTTTTTATTCAAGATTCAATTTATTATCACAGTAACAAAACACTGTCGTATTACATGAAACATTTGTACCACCTATGGATGCCACGAGACCGGCCGAGGTCCTCCAGCATTTCTGTTTTTACCACAATCACAACGTCTACAGACTTGCGTGTTTCATCCCTAAAGCATAACGTGCACTGGATAACACTCCAATGAAATGATAGTGGGACACGATAAGTGTGCAAATGCATGCAAGCACAAGTAAAAACACAGTGAACATCCAATGAAGAAATGGCCTCAGCCTTGCATGGGTATTTTAACACAGCAGAACACAAATGGCTGATGTGATTCAGGAGTGAAAGAGTGAACATATCAAGGACATGACTTTGAATGAAAATAATACTGTTGTTAAAAAAAAAGGAGCAGAGTGATGCAGGAGATAGAGCTGCTCCCTCACAGGTCCAAGGACCTGAATTCAATCCTGACTTCCAATGCTGTCCCTGTGGAGTTCGCATGACCAAGTTTCCAGAAGGCGTGCTGACTGGCTGGTTAAATTGGTTGTCGTAAATTTGATGGGTTTGTGGAAGTGAATAGGTTTCAGGGAAGTAAGTAGAGGGCTCTAGATGGGCTGAATGGTCTCCTTCCATGCTGTTAGATTTTGAAAAAAAAATGAGGTCAATGTTGGGAAATGGGTAACTATTCACACCTAGAGAATGGAAAGAAGTGCTTAAATAACCCAATTCCAAAACAGTTTTGGAAAATTTCCCATTTGATTGAGGATATTTCATTATAAAATAATTCATCTTGTTCAGGTACACTTTTACATTGAGTCATTTTGATTTTATTTCTTGTCAACAGATGTGATTTACAGGTTTAATTGAGTTATTAAGGCAGTGAACATGAGAGCTAAAAAATGTCTCATTTTCACTGTTCACCTATTGTATCCAAAAATTCAATTAGGCTAGGAGTTATGAAGATGTCAGTAAATAGTTTGATATAATATTGGGCATAAATCAGGGGCGTTGTAACAGAGATAATATAGTAATTATGGTGGGACATTAATCAAAATAGAGACTTGACAGGTCAAATTAGCTGTACAGGTAGAGTAAAAACGCCTTTACCAGAAATGAAGCAACCGGAAAAAAACAAAACCACAGAAAATAAATAGGTAAAAAATTCGGAAGTTTAAAATTGATGCCCTGCTATGCAAGAAGCAATCTCAGTCAACAGGAAAATTCACTTTATCCGGCATCTATCAATCCCCCCATAGGTGCTGGATACTGCAGGTTTCACCTTTCGCAAGGTATCAGGTTCTCAGTGCTCTGCTGTCCCTGTGTATTTTAAATTTTAACATTTAACATTTTTAAGATTTAGACAGCCCTTCCAGCCCACGGGTCCATGCCACCCTGTTACAGCCAATTGGCCTACAAACCCCGACCCACCCCCCCCCCCCACCCCCACATTTCGATCGGTGGGAGGAAACGGGAGCCCCTGAGGAAAACCCACGCGGGCAGAGGGAGAACGCACAAACAGCGCAGGATTCTAATTCCCCGGTCCCGATCGCTGGCGCTGTAAAGGCGTTGCGCTAACCGCTATGCCAACCGTGCCGTCCTTTATCGTATCTCTGGATTTGGATCCATTGTCCAGCGGATACTTAAATGACATCCATCAGCTCACTGCTGGGTAATGCATTTGTTGCCGAGCAGAGGTATTAATTTGTAATGTTCCGAGTAGACACAGGGTAGATGATTTCCTGCCTGTGTCAATTTAAAAGAATTCTTGAAGGTACACCAAGCAGCAAACAAAAAAAATGACAAAGCAGAGGACAAAAATAACACAATAAACTTCCTTCTTAATGGCTCTAATCGTCAGTCTTAGCTGGTATGAGTTGTGACCCCAGGATAAAAGGACACTCTATCCAATCACTAATAGCCTGGACTCAGGAGGGCCTCAAAAAATAGTGCTGCCTGAAATCAATGTTCTATTTCCTTCTCAAAACCTAATGTTCCACTTCCTTAAGTCGTTTGTCAAATCATATTGGCCGTGATTCAGAGAAACTCACATGACAACAGAGCCTGTTCTTGTCCTTACACTGAGAGCAGAGGTTCAGAATCGGAATTTATGGTCATGAATGTGACAGAATTCATTGCTTTGAGGCAACATTGCAGTGCAAACATTTATAAAAATCGCCTTAAAAAATAAATCAAAACAGTGGAAGAGAAAGTGAGCCCGTGTCTGTGGTTCATCGTTCATTCAGGAAGCTGATGGCAGAGGGGAAGAAGCTGACCTTGTGCTGCTGAGGGTCTGTCTTCAGCCTCCTGCACCCTTTCTCCCCCGACGGTAGCAGAGTGAAGAGGGCAGGGCCTGGCTGGTGGGGGGGGGGGGGGATCCTTGAGGTTAGAGGCTGCTTTCTTAAGTCACTGCCTCATGTAGATGTCCTCGATGGAGCGGAGACTGATGCCCGTGATGTCGCAGGCCCAGTTAACAACCCTCTGGAGTTCTTAGTCTGCCAAGCTACAGACACCTATTCCTATTAACATCACTTCCCCTTCCGACCCAGCACAGATCCAAGGGGAGACGAGGTTGTACGTGCTCACGGAGACCATGTGGTCCCACCCCCCCCCCCCCAGGGTGTTCCGGTTTCCTCCCCCATCCCAAGAACATCTGGATTGGCAGGTAAATGGGCCACTGTAGATTGCCCCCAGTGTGTAGGCTATCTTCGGGATGGGAGTGTGGGGGAAAATAAGTGGCATTAACATGAACGAGTGGTTGATGGTCAGCATAGTCTTGAGGGGGCCAAAGGGCCTGTTTCCCCGCTGGATTTCTCTCTGCGCTTATGATCTTGTAATTATGTAACTGAGCTTTATGGATTGTGGTTTATCCTTAGGTTTCTTATTGAGTCATTGGATGAGAGATAAACAACAAGGTTCCAGTCTGATTACTAGCAGAGTGAGAGAGAGAGAGAGAGAGAGAGGGAGGCAGAGTGTGTGTGTGTGTGTGTGTGTGTGTGTGTGTGTGTGTGTGTGTGTGTGTGTGTGTGTGTGTGTGTGTATGTGTGTGTGTGAGTGAGAGAGAGAGACAGAGAAGAAGCAAAGGGTTGAGGTGAAAGATGAACCAGATAGAGAGGAGAGGGGTGATCAGGAGGGACAAAGGCTGTCCATGATGGCATCTGATAAAGAAGGAAAGCAACTGTACAGGGATAATGAAAGCTGTTGAGGAAAAGCTGTGAGGGAGGGAGAGATGGCATAGGATAGGCCTAAAGAGGGGAGGGGGGTGAGGGTCTACTAAGAAGGTGATGATGGTGGTATAGTGGGAGAGCTGTTGGTGAACAGGTAACCTTTGACATCTGGAATGAAACCCTTGCCACCTTCATTCCCATATTACACCAGTAATACTGTACGTTCTGTCAAATCGAGACGGCCTCACATTGAAGGAATAACACCCCATATTCCATCTCAGCAGTATCCTGCCAAACAGCGTCAATATCGCCGTGCCCAATTTCCATTTACCCCTCTCCCCTGTTTCCCTAACCCCACCCGTCTCCCTTCCTCCAGCTCCATACTTGGGGCATGGTGTTCAGTTCTGGTCACCTCATTAAAAAAAGGATGTGGACAGTGGCATCACTAGGCTTGGTGTCACCCAGTGATAAATAAAAACGTTTAAGAACTACGTCAAATTTACAACATTATTAGTAACTGAATGGAATCTTTTTTGATTTTTTCTCCTTCTTTTCCTTTAATTACTACCCCATTCTCAAAAATGTTATTGATATCAGTTTGCAAATACTAATGACCACAATATTGTCTGTGAAACACCAGAAACTTTGACTAAAGCAGCGACTATAAAAACACCAGCAGCAACGAAAACAACAGCGCTTGCTGATGGCGGGTGGAGACGGAACCACGTGATCCGAAGGGTCATTGTCATTGGTTAATAATGACAGGTCTGACCAGAGCACATTAGAAGGTTCAAAAAGTCAATGAGCATCGAGTTTTAGCCGTGTAGGTATATTAATGCACGTAAACTGGGATATTTTAATTAAAAAATAATAAATTTCTGCTGAAACACTGTACAAAAATGTTATAGACAGTCATTTTGGTGTCACCCCCTCTGATGGTGCATCCGCACCCCCTGCAACTCCCTAGTGACACCAGTGACTGCATCCTCCTTCTTAGCCCTCTGCCTTCTCTCCCCTCAGCTCCTCTACTCTCCCACCTAACTCCATACCTGTTAGCCTCTGCTCTGTCCCACCCCCCACCCCCCCCCCACCTTTTGAGGCATCTGCCTGACCTTCGACAAACCTGACAAAGGGCTCAGGCCTGAATTATTGACTGAACTCCTCAACATCAGAGCGACTGGACGCACACGGGGAGGTGGCTTTGCTGAGTACCTCGCCCTTCTCCGCCGCAATACTGTGGATCTCCCAGTGGCTGCCCATTTCAATCCTCCCTCCCATTCCTTTGGCGACAGGTCTGACCATGGTCTCGTGCACTGCCAGACTAAGACCACCCATCTTCTGACTGGGCCCCCTCCAACCAGGTGGCGTTATCATTGACTTTTTTGGCTTCTGTTAAACCCAAACCTCCACTCCCCTGCTTTCCCTGTCTTCTCCCCATTCCGTCTCCTTTCGCACAGACATGATCAATTCTCACCTTCTCCCTCATCACATCCAATTAATGCCTTTTGTTGGTCTGGATTCCTCCCCCATGGTTTGAATTCGGAGACTTTCCGCTTCTGCCTTTTCCGATTTTCCCTTGAAGAAGGGCTCAGGGCCAAAATGACAGCTATAGATCTTTGTCTCCTATGGGTGCTGGAAAGACCAGCTGAGTTCCTCCAGCATTTTGGTGTTCTTACTGAAATACTGGCTGCCTTTATTTCCTCTGGACGCTGCGTGACCTGCTGAGTTTCTCCAGCACTTTTATGCACTTCCCTCAACCCCAGCATCTGCGGACTTTCTTGTTTAACTACATTAACGCCTTTGTGCTTAACAATAATTGAATTTATTTAATTGCGCCAATGCTATCTTCATGAGTCAGTTTAAAAATAAATTAATTTGCAAATTGATTGATATAAAATCTATGTTAAGAGACCTCTCAGTGTCCCTTAAAAGCTGTAACTGTAATAATTATAATAAAAAAGCTGTCACGGCAACACTGCTGTTGGTGCAGTCCCGTGAGAGCGGGGAATGGAGACATTGTGCTGTTCCGCAGGGTCCTTCAGCCCGGTTGTGATGACTGGGAGATGACCCCACAGGAAGGTGACCATGTGAACCAACAAGGGGCTCAGTGGCTGAAGGAACCGCACAGGCGGTGCACCGTTGGTGACTTGCGATTAAAGGACTCATACCAGGCTGCGGGCTGCTGGAGATTGCCAGGTTTCTGAACGGGGATGCGAGAGGGCAAGAAGGGCTTCTAAAGGGCCTCAGGTGCTGAAATCTCCCTGATTGTATCGGGAAAAAATCACGCACACAAATGCATGAGAAACTCAGCAGGTCAAACAGTGCCTTTATGTAGCAAAGGTAAAGATACAGAACCGACGTTTCGGGCCTGATAGGTGGCGGAGCAGGAAGTGTGGTAGAAACTGTAAAGTTGCAGAAGGATACAGACAGATTAGAAGACTGGGCAAGATTATGGCAGATGAGATTTAACATAGAGAAATGTACAGCAGTGGAAATAAACAGGCAGAATACTATTTGGATGGAGTGAAAATTCAGCCCTCGGATGTGCAAAGGGACTTGGGTGTCCTCCTTCAAGGAAACCTAAAAGTTAATGACCAGGTGAAATTGGTAGCGAAGAAAGCGAAAGCTATGTTGACGTTCATCTCAAAGAGGAATAGTGTACAAGAGTAAAGAGGGGTTGATGAGGCTCTATGGGGCACTGGTGAGACCCCATTTGGAGTATTGTGCGCAGTTTTGGGCCCCCTATCTTAGAAAGGATGTGATGTTGTTGGAGAAGGTGCAGAGGAGATTTACTGGGATTATTCCTGGAATGCAAGGGCTGATGTACGAGGAGCGTTTGGCAGCTCTTGGGTTGTATTCATTGGAGTAAAGGAGAATGAGAGGAGATCTCATAAAGGCTTTTCATATTTTGAAAGGTTTAGATAGAGTGGATGTGAGTAAGATGTTTTCCTTGGTGGATGAATTGAGGACAAGGGGTCATAGTCTGAAAATTAGAGGCTATCCATATAAAACAGAGATTAGGAAGAATTTCTTTAGCCAGAGGGTCGTGGATCTGAGAAACTCACTGTCACATACAGCAGTGGAATCCAGATCACTGGGAGTACTTAAACAAGAAATAGGCAAGTATCTCATTAGTGAGGGCATCAAGGGATGTGGGGAAAAGGCCAGAAATTGGAACTAGTGTAGAGAAGCTTAGTGGAGATTTACAGAACAGACTCGATGGGCCTAGTGGCCTGTTTCTGTCCCTTTGTCTTGTGATCTTGTGATATCAGAGGTTCGGATCTGGAGCGCAGGGTGCCAATGGAACATGCGACTGCAGAGGCTGTGGGAGCACTGAGGCGAATCCACGAATGCTCATTATCTCCAAAGGGGGCCGCTTTGGCTTCTCTTTCTCTTCTCGTTAGAGGCACCAGGCAAAGCTAATGGAGATTCTTTGTTTGCCTTATGGCAGGAAGGAAAAAATTTTGTGTACACAGTTAAACTCCCGTTACCCGGAATTCAAGCATCCGGCAAAACAAATAGGTTAAAAATACAGATGTTTCCTTATAAAAAGAAAGGGAATTTGTACTTCACAGATATTAATTTTATCTTCTGTAATATAAGGGAATTTTATTTTAACTTGCTTTATTTTAAAAGAAAGTATATTTTTGCCTCAGTTTTTTTTCACTCTCCCCCATTCTGGGGGATGATCTATTTGTGCGTCTTCTTTTTCTCAATATTATCTTTGATACATTATGAAGAATATGTCAATTGTTAATTCAATCCAATCCTAGATTTAATGTTTTGGATAAGATTAAGTCAAGAAACAAATTAGGGTTGTGCTTTTCATTTAAAATCTTTGTACGTTATGTATAGGATTTGGTTCAGGCCATTCACTAGATTATTATGTTTATAGGTTTTTTAAAATTAAACTTAAATACAAACATTTTAAAAAGAAAATATGGATGTTTAAAATTGGCAAGCCTCCGACAGATCGTCAATCATGTACCACGCAATCTCAAGCAACTGGAAAATACACCCATCCGGCATCTAGCAATCCCCATAAGTACCTCTGATACCATTACATTCATTGCATTACTACAATAAAAAGAATCTTGATCTTGATAGTAATATATTACCCTGGAAGAGTAGGCATTAGAAGATTCGTACCTTGATGAAGGGCTCAAGCCCGAAATGTTGGTTATGTATCTTTGTCCATAAAGAACATTGTTTGACCTGCTGGGTTCGTCCAGTGTTGCATCTCAACCACGGTGATTACTACCTTTTGTGTTTTGCTACCTTTTCGGTTCTCACTTGCGAGTAAGCTTGCAAACTGAATGGAAAGGGGAGTTGTGGTTGCCGTCAAGGGGCAACCCAAGGAGGGGGGTTCATTTGGGGTTAAAGGGTTATTGCTTGTGGGGATTGTTGGGGTATTTGATGTCTTAAGTGCGTTGTCATATATTGAGATTAAAAAGGAAAACTTAAAAAACAGTAATGGAAAAAAGGGGATGGAGGTGGTGAAGAGGCGGGAAAGAGGTGAAAATAAAGATATAAGATGGACACGTTGGACTATAGGACTATAAACATTAATGAAATATATAACCAAGTTTAAGTGTATCCCATTGGGAAAAAAAATCACATATAATTTAAAAGACAAAGTTACAATGTTTGAAAAAACCTGGGGACCATATGGAACATCCTTGTACTGCATGGATTAAGTTAATGAACGTAGAGATATTGTCCATTGTTTGTCTTTTCTTAATAAATCCAGTTTCGTCAAGTTTACTATTTTTGGTACACAGAGTTTGCTCATAGTTTTGCTATTATCTGATTCCACCTGCATTGAATTTGCCCGTCGTTATTGAATGAAGATCTATCGGGACCAATGCCTGAAGAGGGCGCACAAAATCAATGAACCGGTGCGGACTCGAAAGGCCCACATGGCCTGTTTCCGCTCCGTAAATGGTTATATGAGAGAATCGTGGTGAGTCTCGTTTGACGATGGATTGGAGCACATAATTCAGGCTGACACTTGCGCCACAATGTCAGGTGTGTTCAAAAAGGATTCCTGACAGTAATGTGGACTGGCCAACAAGAGGAGAGGCCATACTGGATCTAGTTCTGAGTAATTTTTTAACCTGGTCAGGTGACAGTCCTATCGTTGGGGGAGCATTTTGGTAAAAGTGACCAGGAGGAGCTAGTGGAGTTGTTCAAGTGAACCGATACGGACTTGAAAGACCAACATGGCCTGTTTCCGTGCTGTAAACGGTTATATGGTTAATACTGTCAGTGTGCGGCGATGGTTTTCAAATGAGACGCTAAACAAAGGTCTCTCCGAGAGGGGTGCTAAAGATCCCACAACACCAAATGGAAAGGGGGCCATTAGTCCCGCTCAGTAGGCTAAGTGTTATGTTGATGTCTGTGGGAGGTCACAGCACTCCAAGAAGCTGTCTAATTTTCTACATTAGACATCTGACATCTTTTTTAGTTTCTGCCTTGTGCAATCACACAAGGCAGAAACAGGCCCTTCAGCCATGCTGCTCACCCATTTGCACCAGACCGAAGTTATTCTCATTTTTATTTTCCCTACATTCTCATCAATTCCCATCCCCCCCCCCCCCCCAACCAACCAACCAAACTCCAGGTTCTACCCCTGACCTAACACATAGTTAAGCCTGCCAACCTGCAGGTCTTTCAAGAGGAAGGAAACTCGGAGCAGCCGGAGGAAGCTCACGGAGAGAGCGTGCAAACTCCTCTCAGAAAGCACCTGAGGTCGAGATTGAACCTGGGACCTTGGCGCTACAAGGCAGCAACTCCACTTGCTGCAGGCGCAACATAAATATAGATTTTTTATTTTAAAAAACAACAGGTCTCCTCAAAATTGGTGCCTTTTGTGTTACTTCTGGCCACGATTCTGAAACAGGAGACTGTTATACTGTCAGACAGCCTTGCTGTAATGATTGCATTGATTGGGCGGCACGGTTGGCGTAGCGGTTGGCACAACGCCTCTACAGCGCCAGCAGTCGGGACCACAAATTGACTCTCGCGCTGTCTGTAGAGTTTGTATGTTCCCCCCTGTGTCTGCGTGGGCTTTCCCCGGGGGCTCTGGTTTCCTCCCAACATTCAAAACGTACCAAGGGTATAGGTTAATGGGATGTAAATTGGGCGGCACGGGCCGAAATGGCCTGCTACCATGCTTTGTGTCTAAAAATCTAAAAGAAATTGAAAAATATACTCAACAATCAATTCTCCAAATGGCATTTGTCCAGTAAAAACTCATAAAAATTCATGGCTTCCAATTATTTGAGAAGTGACTCTCTCCGAAGATGACCAATTGCCTGTTATACACACTGAAGCTGTGTTGATTGGTCTTTTACAGAATGCAGTGGTTCTACACAGCCCTTGAAAACATCTCATTGATATTCATTTCACACTGCTTTTGAATTACGGTGACTGGTATTAATGGGCTATTATTAATCTTTCATATGAAGCTAGTTAATATTCAGTAACTACATCAGAGACTTGATTTCATGACTGGCTTCCTTTCAACGATTGGCCGAATTATATGGTCTCCCTAAATACTAAAGGAGGTATCAATGTCAGATGTTATGATGTGAGATATTTTTTGCCTTCAAAATGGAACCGATAGCCTACATTCTAAACTATTTTTTAATATATTCCCTACATTCGCAACTGTGGGGCGTTTGAGGCGATTCGGTACGTCACCGAAGACTCTACAGGTGGACCATGGAGAGCATTCTGGCCGGTTACATCACTGTCTGGTAAGGAGGTGCTAACGGTCAGGACAAGAGAAAACTCCAGAGGGTTGTTAACTCAGCCTGCGACGTCATGGGCACCAGCTTCAATCCATCGAGGACACCTACATGAGGCGGTGTCTTAAAAAAAGCTGCCTCTATCCTCAAGGATCCCCACCATCCACCCAGGTCATGTCCTCCTCACTCTGTTACCATCGGATAAAAAGGTACAGGAGCCTAAAGACGAGCACCCAGTGGCACAAGGACAGCTCCTTCCCCGCTGTCATCAGATTCCTGAATCATCAATGAACCAAAGACGCGGCCTTATATTGACATTCGTGCACTATTTTTAAAGTTATGTTGGAAGATGGTTATAATATGAATGTTTGCTCCGTGACGCTGCCACAAAACGTCCAATTTCATGACTTGTTCATGACAAGAAATTCTGATTCTGAACTCCCCAGATTCTACCACTCACCTACTCGATGAAGTGTCTTGACCCAAAACACTGACTATGTGTTTCCCTCTGTGGACGCTGCCTGACCTTTTGAGTCCTTCCTGCTTCTCATTGTTAGCTCAAAATTACACCATCTGCAACTTCTTGTGACTCTATATTTATTGCAAGTGCTCCCTCAATGAGCTGGGAACTGTGTGATGGGTCAAATGGCCTCTTAACTTTAAAAACACCATTTAATTTCCTCGATTAATTTAATTTGAATTTACAATTTAGGCATACAGTACGGTAACAGGCCATGAGCCCAATTACAGCCGATTGACGTTCACCCTGGTACATTTTTGAACAGAGCCTCCCCCCCACCCCCGGAGAAAACCCACACAGACACGGAGTAAACATACAAAAAACTCCTTAGAGATAGCGCAGGATTCGAACCCCCGGTCCCGGTCGCTGGTACTAACCGCTGCACTAACTGTGCCGCCCGAATAACAATTGCCAAATTGATTGGCAGGAAATCCGTTCCAAGTGCCTCCTCTTTAATCTTTTCTCCCCCACTTACAACTTTATTTCCCCTTGGCACTAATGGGACTTTTTAGTGTTCTCTCCTGCTGGAGATGTTAGCCAGTCTTTACAACAGCGGAAAAATCTCTCTACTCGTGCTATGACACAGTGGGCAGCGCTCTCATCTCCGAGTTAGGCACACGAGTGCAAAATGCAGAGACATGAGTGCTGGTTGAGTGAACTGCAATTACACTGAAGCCCTAATTTCAAGTAGATGTAAAATAAACAATCCCAACATTTATTTATCAGCCAACGCCTACAATTATTTATTAAAAATTATAATACAGTAAAATCTGATATTATCCCGGATCTCAATTTATTGCCCTGTTTCATGTAATAGGACAATAAATTCAATCTTGGATGAAATCCAAATTCTTTAGCAGGGATTAGTCTTCCTACAAAGTCCCAGGTGACTGTGTCCTCCACATTAGAGGAACAAAAAAAATTCT
The DNA here is from genome assembly GCF_036971445.1 of Narcine bancroftii. Lineage (NCBI taxonomy): Eukaryota > Metazoa > Chordata > Chondrichthyes > Torpediniformes > Narcinidae > Narcine > Narcine bancroftii. The sequence continues at coordinate 84,228,423 of NC_091481.1, forward strand.
CGATTAAAAATTGATATTTTTCAGTGTGGAATAAAAGCTATTCAACATTTTATTATAAAATAGGCTTTGTTTTAGATAACTTTGCCCAGCTAAAGTAAGTGGTCTGAGGAGGCTAGGCTATGATATTCGGTAGGGGTAGTATTCTTTCTTTCCACTTACTATTTTCCCACTTACGACAGGTTTATCGGAACATGACCCCATCGTACAGTTGAGGAGCATATAACAGGGGGAGGGGTCCAGAGTCGAGTATAGGACACGATGTGAGACGTTGGGAGAGGCAGTAGAGGGACCCCACCGTACAGTTGAGGAGCATATAACAGGGGGAGAGGTCCAGAGGCGAGTATAGGACACGATGTGAGATGTTGGGAGAGGCAGGTAGAGGGAGAAATCACGAGAAAAGGGCAGGGGGAAGAAGAGTTGGGGGGGGAGAGAGAGAGAGAAAGTACAGAAAACCAGTCGAATCAGATGGGGAAGTAAAACACAAAAGTTTGCACAAACCGTGGTTGAACTAAAAACGCATTACATAAACAACATTTCGGGCTTGAGCCCCTTGTCAAGGTAGGTAGGAGTAGGGGTTACCTAAACTTAGAGAAGTCAAGGTTCATGCTGTTATTTTTAAGGACGTCTGGGGGGGATACAATGTGCTGTTTCTCAAGTTTACGTTAAGCCTCGTCCCGACAATGGACGGGTACGTCACCGAAGGAATGGTTGGGGGAGATGAGATGGTTGGCTGCAGGAAGCTTGCACACACACACACACAGCCTATGTGTTTGGCAAAGCGGTCACCCAATCTGCGTTTGGGTCTCATCGATGTAGAGGAGGGTCACACCAAGTACACCAAGTCCAGTCTATTAGGGAGAAAGATGTACATACAAAGCTCTGTGGCCCTAATAAATCTGAGGTATATTTGGAACATTAATAAGGTTAGAACAACTGTAGTGTGGATTGTGGAGGGTCATGTGACCTCTCCATCTGGAATCTGGTCGGAAGTTGCATCACCTGCCAATCAAGGTTAAATTCTGCTCACCCATTTGTGCACACCTGACCACTGGCCCCTTTAATCACCCTGTGATTAACTTGGTGGGATCCTCCAGCTCACTGTACTATAACTGAAAAACAAACCGAAATGCTGGAGGAGCTCGGCCGGTCTTTTGAGCCTCTAGAGGAGACAGCTGCTGACTTCCTCCAGAAGCTCTGTTTTCGCTGCAAATCACAGCTTCTGCAGACTCTCGTGTTTCACTCCCATTGATTTCCCTGTTGTCTCTCAAACCCGCATCAACTCTGCCCTCCACAACCCCCCTCCTCCCGCTGCTCACCTAACCTTGGGGAAATTTACAGTGACAATTAACCGACCAACCAGCATGCCTTCCGAATGGGGGAAGGGAAAACTGGAGCCCGGTGGGAGGGGGTGAGGTGGGGGCGGGAAGGGGGCTGGGAATGTGCAGTTTACACAGAGACAACAGCACCAGTCAGGATCCAGAGAGAGAGATTGTCTGTGATTAAGAACATCACTGGGACAACTGGCCTGTCTGGGTGGGATGGTTGCTGAGTTGTTGAGGTGTTAAAATTGCAGTATCATATATAAAAGACATTACAGGGTTCTCTTCGGCTGCAAAACAGAAGCACGAACTACTGCATCACCCCGCTGCCACATTATCGAACCTTTTTATGTTGTTAAACACCACAGCATCACTGTTCTCCCCAGCCGCTCGCTGTTACTTTATCAAATAATTCAATCTCCAGACAACTACACCTTGCTTGTTTTCATTCCCTCACTCATTTTTTTCCCACAAATGTCGTCCCTGATCATTGATACGAACTGTTTCCCCGACGTGCACATGCGAGAGTGCCTGGACTAATAATTACCAGGATTATTTTGCAGGCAGAGGTATAACACTGGCAATCACCCGTCCCTCTGGCACAGTTCTCTTATATAAGGCCCCTGCAATTTCACTATCAGGATTTAATGTCGAGAACGCGTCACAAATTTCTTTGTTGTTTTGTGGCAGCAGCCCAGGTGCAAAAATTGCTTTGAATGAGATTTTTAAAAATAATATTTCAAAGAAGAAAAACTGAGGCGGAGCCACTGGGTCAGGAATCTGACGGCGGAGGGGAAGAAGCTGTTCTTTGTGCCGCTGAGTGCTGGTCTTCAGGCTCCTGGACCTCCTACCCAATGGCAGCAGTGTGAAGAGGGCATGGCCTGGGTGGTGAGGGTCAATTCCTCGGCAACTCAGCAAGAATCCCACCTTAACGGGCGTTATTTTCATTTTGAGTACCCATTTTGGCTTAATTCATTCCTTTTATTCTCACTTTTCTGCTAAGACATTGATACGTCTTCTTGAGGAAAGATGGTTGGGAGTGCTCATTCTGAATGGCGTTTGCATCCATAGGATGGCTAGGGCGAGGGGGTGGGGGGGGTGATGCTCCGACGGAGGGACATTACCCCACCTACTCATGCTCAATGGCTACGTGACATCACGTTTAAACTTAGAGAAGATTCGATGCTCAATTTCCGATTTTACTATAAATTGTAACCTTTGATTTGTTATGAAGGTAAAGCTAAGGAGGTAATTTATCATTCTGAGAATTCTGTCTTCCTTTTTTTGGTCAAACAGCTTCATTGTTGGTTGTGAGTTTAGATTTTCCTTTTTATAATAAAATATCGATAGAATATAATCTGTTTGATTAAAATGTGGGGAACCTTGAATGAACTGATAGTATTTAAGTATCTTTTTGACTTTTAACATATATCCCGTATGTACTCTGTAGTTTTGGATGTGAAATTTCAGTGTTATTTAAAATATTAAAAATGAAGTAAGGATTTCCTTTAGTTTTCTGATCAGCTTCGTCATCTCTCCTGCCACCCTTTAATTACTTATACCAGACATTCAAACTCCGTTTCATTTTGCCCATACCCTTCCTGAGCAGTTTTGGGCTCCCCATTTACCGAAGGATAAGCTTACATTAGAGAGGGTTCAGAGGAGGTTCACAAGGATGATTCCGGGACTGAAAGGGTTACCATGTTGAGGAGCGTTTGGCAGCTCTTGGCCTGAGCCCACTGGAATTTAGGAAAAATAAGGTATCTCATTTCCAGTGCTGAAAGGTGGTTTCCCACGGTGGGGAGAGCCTTGGAGAAGAGGGCACAACTTCAGGATTGAAGACCGTTCACTTGGAACAGAGATGAGGAGGAATTTCTTTAGCCAGAGGGTGGTGAACGTGGAGAATTTGTTGCATTTAAAGGAGAGATTGATAGGTTCTTGATGAGCCAGGGCATCAAAGGTTATGGGGAAAAGGCCGGGCAGTGGGGCTGAGTGGGAAAATGGATCAACCAATGACTGAACGGGGGGGGGGGGGGCAGACTTGATGGGCTGAATGGCCTGTTTCTGCTCCCATGTCTTATAATCTTATGGTCTTTGCTCCTCTTTCTCGTTGGTGAATATTTGTTCCCCTTTCTTCATTGGCTCTCAGCCCGATGTCTTATGTGACCACTTCAAAGTGTCAACCAGGTGGCGGTGGATCTGCTTGCTTTTTGCCAGAGCAGACAAATAAAGCTGTTTATCTTCCCCGGAGGACATTAGTGGACCAGATGGGTACTTGCAACAACCCCCATGCGTTTCGTGATCACCACTGCTGACAATATTCGCTTAATCCTTTACATTTAAATCCCCCAGCTCCCATTGTGACATTTGAACCCTTATCTCTGTTCCACTTTAGAATATTAACCATTAAGCAGCATACCTTCATTTTGCTGGAGGAATTGAATTTAAGAGCAGGGAGATAATCCTGCATCTGTGCAAGGTACTAGGAGCACTACATGCGGTTCTGGGCTCTTGAGGAAGGATGTACTGGCTTTGGGGACGGTGCAGAGGAGGTTCACCAGGGATGAGGGGGTTGGCCTATGAGGAGAGATTGAGTTGTCTGGGACTGGACTCATTGGAATTTAGAAGAATGAGAGGGGATAGAAACATAAAATTATGAAAGGCATGGATATGATAGAGGTAGGTAAGTTGTTTACATTGGTGGGGGGGGGGAGACTAGAACTATGGGATATAGCCTCTAGATTCAGGGTAGTAGATTCAGGACAGAAATTTTCCCAGTGGGTGGTGAATCTGTGGAATTTGCAGTGGAAGTGACCTCAGTAAATATGTATACGGCAAGGTTGGGTAGATTTTTACATCGTAGGGGGATTAAGGGATATGAGGAAAAGGCAGGTAGGTGGAGATGAGCCCATCATCAGATCAGCCATGATCACATGGAATGGCGGAGCAGGCTCAATTCATGCTCCAATTCCTTATGTTTTCCGTGTTTAGCCAACTCTTGTTCATCAGGTCTGGAACGGGCCTAGAATTGGCCATACATTGCTATGAAACCACCCCTCCTCCGCACCTCGCTGTCTTACCTCATCTGTGATCTGGTCAGCACATCGCTGCATCTCTTCCTGCTCTGACCTCGGGTCCATGCTGTTTTCTACGCTATTTTCCATGATGCCTCCGATCTTCACGTGACCAACGGTGGGGTTCTCTGTGAAGAGACTGAGGAACAAAATGGGGAACGTTTTAGGTTCATGGCCACGTTTTTAACAAGACAATCAGTGCTCATAACAAGAACTGGTGGAGTCCATGGGTAACAATTTTGTTCTATGGGTGAAAGCAAGAAACCTTGTGGACTGGTTTACAAGATTCCACCCTCAACAGCGAACTGATGTCACTTCGACTCAACGCAAGTCTTGCATTTTTATAGCACCATTTTTAACCTCAAAACATTTGGAAGCACTTTACAATCAATGGCGTACTTTTGGTGTGGTATCTCTGATACAGTGGAGAAAAGTGGCAGCCAATCTGCTCAGGGCAAGATCCCTCAAAGATCAATGAGACACTGACCAAGGACGTAGAGCTTCCTTGGTCACGTGATCATTTTGTCATGTCCATCGGAGTGGACAGATGTCACTTTGGTTTAACAGCCTCATTATTCCCCCCCTCCACAAACACGATTTCCAAAATTCTATGAGTTCTTCGCACGGATCTGGGGGAGGACTGTCTAACGAGATGCTTGCAGAGCTAGGGGGTGGAGATGTTAGAAGTCAGCCGTGGTTTAATTAGGAGTTTGTTCATTCCTCAGTTTGCTGCAGGTTGAGCAGACGATCCAGGTAGCCGCTCCGGTGCACCATGGAGGGAGCTCCGTAACCATGAAGCAAAATGAGCACATGCTGAGGGCACCAAGGGAAGGAGGTCCCACAGAGTATTTTTCCCAGTGCTAGATTTACCAGGGTGCACCTGAATGAGGGCCCCGCAATTTGCATTTTTTCCTATTGCCCTAGTTATAAGTAAATAATTTGCTTATATTCCCTCCTGCTTTTTAAACAACAGGTTATATTTAATATAGTCGTGGAAGAAAACTGAAGTTTTAATCTATTATTTCACATTCAGCCCTTATTGAGTCTTAACATCTTGTCAGTCAGACCATGGAAGGGTTGAAGGGGAACCATTAGGGCATGAGTTGGCCTTAATCCAGCCCTGGGCAGACGCTGCTGTTAGGTTTGACGAGTTCTCTCAGACACTCCAAGTGGATTGAAGAGATCTTATTCCTAAAAAAAATGCCCGTGGCGACACTCAGCTGGAAGGACTCAGCAGGTCAGGCAGTGTCCGTGGAGGGAAACGGTCAGTCAATGCATCGGATCGGGATCCTTCAATGGAGACTGAAGTAGGAAGGGGGAGAGAGCAAGCATAAAAGTGGGGGGAAATAGGAGCGAGGGGGCTGGGAAGGGGCCAAGAGGTGAAATGGTGTTGGATAAATGAGGGTGGGGGAGGTAGGGGAGCAGGAAGGTTGGAGGGAAAAGGGAGAATGGGGAGGGTGGGTTGGTGAGGGGGAGGGGGGGGAGGTAGGTGTTAGTTCACAGACTCCAGCATCTGCAGCTCTTGCCTTTCTCCACTGATTACTGCCCGAGTCCAGTAATTTCCAGCCTTTTCTGGGTTTTTTAAAAAAAACCAGTATCCTGGAACATTGCAGGAACACATGAATCAGTGTTGATCACACTGTTGCTTGTGGGATCTTGCCGTGCACAGATTGACGCCTACGTTTCCTCGCTACGCATCAACTTCACAGCAAATTGGGGAGGGGAGGGGTGCACTCTGAGGAAAACATTATCAATTCCTTTGCTTCCCGGAGCTGAATGGATAGCCGTGACCTTGGCGGAGTTAACAGTTCCATCCTTGGGACTCCCAAAACCAGCCTGAAGCCAGTGCAATGAATGCCTCCTTCCAAAGTCAAAAAGCCTGGTCGCTCGCCATCTAAGTTCAAACACGAGCTAAACGCTGCTATGCTGAGATCCCCGTGGCATCTGCAGAGCTCTCACTGCTTCCAGCCGGAGAAATGCAAAGAAAATGGCAGGGTTAAAGGCTGTGTTTTATTTCCAGCCCCTGGCTTACGGTTACTGAGGGATAACGAGCCTTTTTCCTGGGGGGCTGCAAATCAAAAGAGCAGAGGCACCTTGCCGTTTCACTGCATTATTTCCTTCCTAATTCATACCCCCCCCCCCCCACCCAACCCCCCTCCCCCTCCTGTTGCAGTCAAATTGCTGAGTGACAGTTCGGGAGACAACCCCTATCCAGGCCACATCTTACCAACGCAATGCACCACCAGGCCCACCCCCCACTCCAGCTGAGACTACGTTAAGAAGGTTTCCTCTGCAGGACAAATTTCTGCATCGAGACACGCTGCAGGGAAGGGGGATGAGGGGGCTTCAAGGGGTTAAGGACTGGAAGCAGGGATTTGCTATGTGGTACGAATATAAAATAAACTATCGCCAAAGATCTCCTGCAATCAAATGACTGGAGCATCAGAATCTTTGCGATTCATCATTTAAATAGTCTACTGCAATCTCACCCATTCAAACTATATTGGATGCATTCAGCACAGAGGATTCTGTCCTCAGGGAGGGCAGTAACGTACCATTGCCACACTACCCGGTGCAATAAGAACAAGATGCTAGCGTACTTACTCGTCTGTCTCCTCTCCTGTGTTATTCCTCCACACTGCTGGTGAGCTGGAGACTGGGAGCTGACATTGTGTGTGGAAACTCCTCTTCTGTATCGTCACCAAGCTCCTCCCCTGTGACGTGACAGGGCTGTGTTGAGCCCCCCCCCCCACCCCCTTCCCATTCACGGTGACAGCGGCAAATGGAACTTTGATGGAGTCAGCAGTATCGAGGTCTGCCACTCTAACCAGCTCGTCTGACAGCTCGTCAACAAGGAATCCGTGAAAGATACTGGCTTTCCACTTTACAGCTTATCTGGGTCTCTCTCAGTGAGGCCCATCAGAGATGGACACCACTCAGTCTAATAGAGAATATCATTCTCCTGATCAGATCAGCTCAGATTGAGGTACAAAATGCCAAACTCTGCATAACTCAGTAAGCATTGTACACCGTGGGCCACGATCCCTGCCAGCAAACCATGAATCTTTATACATCTTCCCTTCTCTTCCCCCGTCTGCCTTCTGTAGGGAGATTTAGATTTCAGATTTATTGTCACATACAACCCTGAAATTCTTTTTCTACGGGACAGTGCAAAAAAACTGTACACAGCGTATGCATGCAAATAAATAAAGAAATGTAAACAAACTGACTGTGCAATACAGAGAGAATAAAGAAAATCAATGAAGTGCATGAGTGAGAGTCCTCAAATGAGTCCCTGATTGAGTCTGTCGTTGAGGAGTCTGATGGTGGAGGGGTGGGTGGAGGGGGGAGCAGCTGATCCCGAACGTGGTGGTGTGAGTCTTGTGGCCCCAGTACCTCTCTCCTGATGGCAGCAGTGAGAATAGAGCGTGTGCTGGGTGGTGTGGGTCTTTGATGACTGCTGCTGCTCTCCGACGGCAGCGTTCCCGATAGCGGGGAGGGTTTGGGTTATGATGTCCCGGGCTGTGTCCTTTTGCAGGGCTTTATTATCGGGGGTATTGGTGTCCCCACACCAGACCGTGATGCAGCCAGTCAGCACACTTTTCCCCACACGTTTGTAGAAATTTACCGGGGTTTCTGGTGTCATGCCAAATTCCTGCAAACTCCTGAGGAAGTAGAGGCGCTGACGTGGCTTGTTTGTGTCTTAGAGGAAAGATCCTCTAAGATAATGATTCCAAGGAATTTAAATTTGCTCACCTTCTCCACCTCTAATCCCCCAATGATCTCTGGATTGGACACCTCTGGTTTTCCTTTCCTGAAGTCAACAATCAGCTCTTTAGTTTTGGTGACATTAGGTGCAAGGTTGTTGTTGTTGCCCCATTCTCCATCCTGTACGCTGACTCATCCCCGTCCTTTATACAACCCACTACCGTGGTATCGTCGGCAAATTTGTAAATGGTGCTATTGTCGTACTGAGCCACACAGACGTAGGTGTAAAGTGAGTAGAGCAAGGGGGCTAAGAACAGAGTCCTGTGGTGCTCCAGTACTGATGGAGATTGTGGAGATGTTCTTGCCAATCCTCACTGATTGTAGCCAGGAGGTGAGGAAATCCATGATCCAATTATCCGCTCCCTCCGTGTCTCCCTCGTCCACTCATGCCTTCCCATTAATCATCCCCTCAGCATCTTCCCCCGTGACCACAGGAAGTGCCACTCTCGTCCACCCCTCCTCCCTCACCACCATTCGGGGCCCCAAACAGTCCTTCCAAGTGAAGCCACACTTCATTCATTGTTTCCATGGGAGTCGTCTACTGCATCCAGTGCTCCCATTGTGGCCCTTTTCTACATCGGTGAGACTGGACGCAGACTGGGCGATGGCTTCGCTGAGCACCTTCGCATCGTCCACATCAGTGACAGGGATCTCCCAGTAACCAACCATTTCAAATCTGTACCCCACTCCTGCGCTGACCTGCCTGTCCATGGCCTCATGACGTGTACTGTTAAACCAAGACCACCTGTAAATTGGACGAACAACACCTAATTTTCCGTGTGGGCACCCTCCAATCGGATGGCATTAAAATCGACTGCCCCAGTTTCTGCAATCCCACTCCCCGCTCTCCCTCTCATCCCCATCCCTCTGTCTCCTTTCCTCCAGCTCTCCACCATTCACAGAGCCGTTCTCCCTCCCCCAGTTTGCTGGTGTGCCCTCCCTCCCTTATCCACCTATTATCTTCTGCCTGTGGGACTGTGCTTGAAATTTCAAATTTGGACATACAGCACTCCTGCGCTGACAGGAGTAACAGGTCATTTCGGCCCACGAGCCCATGCCGCCAAATTTACTCCCACTTAAATTACAATCCCCAGTACGTTTTGAATGGTGGGCGGAAATCAGAGCCTCCAGGGAAAACCCACGCTGACATGAGGAGAACGTATAAACTCCTTACAGACAGCGCGGTCCCAATTGCTGGCGCTGTAAAGGCATTGCGCTAATCACTACCCCAACCGTGCTTCTCCCCCGGTCCCTCCACCTCCACCATTTTGTTCAGGCACCTGCCTATACTTTGCTCACACCTTGATGAAGGGCTCAAGCCTGAAACATTGGTTAGGTATCTTTATCTTCATCAGGGTCAGTGCCAAGGGGGAGCATTCAGGGGGATTTCCCCCCCCCCCACTAATGAGGTATTGTGGCCCCTCTCACCCACTCATTAGTGTTGCTAGTGTCTCCCCTGGTCACCCCATCTTCCAATAAGAACATTGAGCTGCGACCATTGATATTCAAACACTGATTGCCAACAGCTGCCCCCGTGTATCAGCTAATCTACATCTGAGCACTCAGCTGCGTTCTGACCATTGGGCTTTGAATGATCAACCTGGTGGGAAAAGGTCCAGGCCGTTGGGGAGACAATGGTGGTGCTGACACCATAGACTGCGTCAGTTGTGTGATACTGGCACAGTTCAGGTTGTTGGGCAGTAGGGATGGCGCCGACAGGACAGGCGGTCTCACGTTGTGATATTTGTAGACTTTCCCATTGGTCTTGTCCCAACAGTTGAGTCTTTCCCCTGCAGTGGATCCAGACGTTCAGTACCGGCATCATGAGATCCTTCATGGACATCCCCAACAGTGGGTGGCCCAATTAGGGCTGCTTTAGGCAAGAAGGCGAAAGGTTGGATACTGACGTTACCTCCCCATGTGAAGGGTTCAGGAGAAGATCAAATGAGGCGATGTATGCATTTTAGAAAGGTAATCTGGAAGAAGAACTTGGACCATGGGATTAGATTAGTTGTCTCCAACCTCCCCCCCCGCCCCCCCCCCCCCACCAATCCCCACACCGCTGCTGTGCGAGTTTTCATTGTGTCCCTCCCTGCGGATACCCTAATGCCCCCCTACCCCGGCTAAGACTTGTTCTGACGCCGACCCTGACTGACCTGCGGAGTTTCTTCAGCGTTACAGTTTCATCCTTGCACAGACCCAAGTTAAACTAAAATGTGGCTGTTTCCACTTGATCCACGACCCTCAGCTTCTTGCATATTGATGCATCCATCTAGAAGCTCATTTAAAGCTCAATCTACCACTAACCCTGTCAGTCCGCTCCAGGAACCCACCCTCACTGTGAAATCTCACTTCTGCACAGTTCCTTTAAACAGCCCTCACTTTAAGTGTGTGTCCTCCAGTGTATGACATTATACCCTGGGGAAATTCAGACTGTCCAGTCCCATTTAATACAGTTCACTAATCCCTTTTTGGCATTCTCCTTACTCCTCTCCCACCCCCAGGTTCTCATCTACAGACAAGGGAACAGTTGACAGCAGATAACACTGGACAATGAAGATTTTGCTTCCTGAATATTTCTGGGTGTATTTTAGGCCTTTTGAGTTGCTGATCAAGAAAATTACCTTACAATTTTCCTAACACGTACCAATTTGTAGATATAATCTTTTTTTGTGATTTTGTTATCATATTTTTATTAAATCTCACGGGTCTCAACAGGGAAAATACACACTAGTTCTCTCAATTACATATACAGTATTCATTGTCACATCAGACTTAACATTACTGATACTAGCAACCAATTACACTGGTACAAACACAGTACAACCCAATCACATCGGATTTAACTAGCAAATGTTTATACAGACTTATAACAACCAAGGATTATAATATGCTACCTGCCGTTCCTTGTCAAATGAGGGCTATCTAACAGCCCCAGTCCCTGTGTAGTGCACACCTTATGACTCCTCCAGTATTGTCCACAATTCATGACCTGAAGCGGAGCAGGGTTCTTCTCAAGACTGAAGAGAAAAAGAGGAAGAGCTACTCCACACGGATGAGTTTATAGTACAGTGAGCTGGAGGGTCCGGTCCAGGTGATCACTAGGCGCTTAAAGGGGCCCGATGGTCAGGTGTGCACCAATGGGTGGGCAGGGCCCTACCTTGATTGGCAGGTGATGCGACTTCCCACTGGGTTCCAGGCGGAGAGGTCACATGATCCTCCACAATCCATACCACACAGGGTATGAGGAAAATGTAGGCGGGTAGCTGAATAAAATGGTGGCGGGGATGAGGGCACTCTCACAAAAATAGGTTACATCTAAAACTCGGTACGTGATAGGACAATTGTAAGGTCATTTTCCTGATCAGCAGCCGAAAATCTATAAAACGCACCTAAAAGTATTCAGGAAGCAAAATCTATAATCCCTGATTCTCAACCTCTATGATCACGTACTCAACATCCCCAATATTTTGTTCGGGCGCCCACCCACATTTTGCTTGTACCTTGATGAAGGGCTCAGGCCCAAAACTTCGGTTATGTACCTTTACCTTTGCAATAGAAAGTTCGCCGTTTGACCTGCTGAGTTCCTCCAGCGTTGTGTTTTTACATCAACCACGGGGTCTGCAGGGTTTCATGTTTTACTGCAAGTTGCTCTGGTGCCCCAAACTGAAACAATAACTCCACATTCATCTCTTCATTGAGGACTATCTCCCCCTTGGCACTCTCAGTCTTGAAGAAGGGCCCTGACAATTCTTTTCCCCTCCCATTGATGCTTCTCCACCCTCTAAGTTTCTCCAGCGGATTGTTTTCCACCATCTACGGTCTCTTGTGTCTGTGTATTTAAAAGTCCCTGACTGGCTATAAAACACCAATGTCATCTAAAGAATAAATGTGCCTCTAAAGCCAAGCACCTGTATGTAGCCAAGTCTATTAAAAACTCAGAATCGGGATTTGTTGTCATGTACAAGTCATGGAATTCGGGGTTTTGTGGCAGCGTCACAGGGCAAACATTTATATTATAACCATCTTATGACATCACTATAAAATATAACAATAAGAGGGCATAAAAGGTGAGGCCGTGTCTTTGGTTCATTGTTTATTCATGAATCTGATGGCGGAGGGGAAGAAGCCATCTCCTGTACCTTTTACCCGCTTCTTCTTTCTTTTTCTTCTTTGGCTTGGCTTCGCGGACGAAGATTTATGGAGGGGGTAAAAAGTCCACGTCAGCTGCAGGCTCGTTTGTGGCTGACCAGTCCGATGCGGGACAGGCAGACACGATTGCAGCGGTTGCAAGGGAAAATTGGTTGGTTGGGGTTGGGTGTTGGGTTTTTCCTCCTTTGCCTTTTGTCAGTGAGGTGGGCTCTGCGGTCTTCTTCAAAGGAGGCTGCTGCCCGCCAAACTGTGAGGCGCCAAGATGCACGGTTTGAGGCGTTATCAGCCCACTGGCGGTGGTCAATGTGGCAGGCACCAAGAGATTTCTTTAGGCAGTCCTTGTACCTTTTCTTTGGTGCACCTCTGTCACGGTGGCCAGTGGAGAGCTCGCCATATAATACGATCTTGGGAAGGCGATGGTCCTCCATTCTGGAGACGTGACCCATCCAGCGCAGCTGGATCTTCAGCAGCGTGGACTCGATGCTGTCGACCTCTGCCACCCGCTAGTACCAGAGTAAAAACGGCATGGCCTGGGGCAATGAGGATGGAGGCTGCTTTTTAAAGACATTGCCTATTGTCGATGTCCTCGATGGAGTGAGGTCTTGGGCCTGTGATGTCACAGGCCGAGTTAACAACCCTCCGGAGTTCATTCTTGTCCTGAGAGTTGGTGCCTAAATACCAGAATGCTCTCCACGGTACACCTGTACAAGTTTACGAGAGTCTTAGGTGACATATCAAACCTCCTCAGCTGGTATAGTCGCTGGCGAGCCTTCTTTGTGATTCCATCAACATGGAGCCTCCAGGTCAGATCCTTAGAGATGCTGATACCCGGGAATTTGAAGTTCTTAATCCTCTCCACTACTGAGCCCTCGATGAGGACGGGTCGTGTTCCCCTGACTTCCTCCTGAGGTCTACAGTCATCTCCTTGGTTTTGCTAATGTTGAGCGCAAGGTTGTTGTCACTACACCATCCAACGAGCTCTGAGCTCCTCTCCAGTATTCTTGTACCTTCGGGAAGAAGTTCTTGAGCAGTTCTTGAGCTTCTCTGTACTACCCTAACCATAAACACCACCAAAAGACCTTTCAGAGCATGTGAAACACTACATTTTTCTTCCCTAACTGTAACTGAATATTTATTATCTGTCTGTCTTATATTTATTGTTTCTTTCTCCACTAGGGTAATTTAATAATTTAATTTATATCCGGATAGTTGTGGGTTTTGTTTTACAAAGTACCTGTTTGGCTGCAGCAAGCATGAAGTTTAAAATTAAGATTTTAAATTTTATTTATTTCCAGCATGGTAGAAGCCAGTTGCAGTCATTTAAACCCGTGCCATCCAATTAGCCCACAAACCCCGTACATTTTTTTTGGAAAGTGAGAGGAACTTCCATGTGAGACGTAACTTCCGTCATCGTTCAACGTCTTTCAAGGAGCATTTGTACCTCACCCTCATCAGTCCCCATTTGAAGTATGCAGTAACCGCATGGGACCCACACACAAACGAGAACACTACTCCCATCGAACGAGTTCAGAGACAGGCAGCCCGATTCATCACAAATACAGATGGAAGTGAAAACTCTTGGATTCATTAAAGTGGAGCTCTCTCCAAGACAGACGCGAAGCACAACGCCTGCCCCATTCTTAGAAAGTGCTCGACATGGACGACCAGTTCCACACCGAACCCAAGGCTGCCAGGAGCAGACGAGGGCTCGCGATCCTGCTTGTAGTGGCATCTCCCAAGGGAAGTGTGTACAGCCATTCATTCTTCCCCCGCACAATTAAAGCAATAAATGATCTTCACTCACCCATACTCACGCAACCAGACCCAATTACATTTAAGACAAGCTCTTCTTCAGAAACCTCCTCCCCAAGCACGCCCTTCCCCGCCTCCAGTTGAAATTCCACACGGAATATTTTGGATGGTCAAGGAGCAAGGAAACTGGAGAAAACCTATGCGGGTCTCAGACAGAACGTACAAACTCCTTGCGCTGGATTCGAACCCGGGTCACTGGCGCTAAAACAGCGTTGCGCTAACCGTGTGACCCCATCAGGTTTTTTTGAGCATATGTACTTACCGTATGTGTATAAAAATAAGCTCCTTAAGATTATTATCATTACCATTTAGTATTTAGAAGCAATTACAGGAACAGGTGGCGCATAAACAGAGTGTAGACTACCTTTATTTAATTAGACTGATACAATTTCACGGCTGCATTACACTTTATGAATGAAATGTGCACACCTCCTTCGTACATCTTTGATTTTCTGAATTGCCGAGAGATTTTTCTCTCCCCGTCTTGTATCAGCATACTTCAAATCCAGATTCAACGAGCCACACCTTCCTTTTCGAGGAGCCTTACTCACAAGAAAGGTACTCCTCAAACACGAAAGCCGTCAGACACTGTGTTTGAAGTAAAAACACAAAGCTGGAGAAACTCAGCAGGTCAAACAGTACGTAGCAAAGCTAAAGATACAGAACCAACGTTGCGGGCTTGAGCCCTTCATCAAGGTATCAAGTTTTTGCTCGTCTAGTAATTTTCCAAGTCCTGGAGATGAAGGGGAAATTTAATTTCTCAGTTACCAGAAGCCCACGTTACTGTACGCGACTGGGGTTGTTTTGTATACAAGTAAACCACATCACGTATTTTGCTAAAGAAATATTCTTTCTGCAGTCAGGATGCTGCGATATCCTGGAGTAGGAGTACAGAAACACTGCTGAACTTTGGAAGGCTCTGTTTTCTGTAGTCTCCATCACAAGTTTGGAAATAGTTATTGTAATTTTGGTCAGGGATTTGGAGACTTCACTGTGGCATAGGTCACCAACTTGGGAGACTTTTTTGCTGCAGTTTCAATCATGAACATGGATATTTTCCCACACATTGATTGTTGCCATTGTATGTGACTAACAAAGTCAAGTCAGGTTTATTGTCATCTGATTGTACAAGTACAACCCGACGAATCAGCGTTCTCTGGTCCTCGGTGCAAAACATGTAGACACACAACCAGACATAACACACATACAGACAAACAATACATACGCAGGACAAGTGTTTCATCTATACAAATAAATAAATAAATATTGCTTTGTACAAATGAGATTCTCGGAGGGTGAGTGTGAACAGTTCCTTGGGTCGTCCAGCGTTCTCACTGCCCATGGGAAGAAGCTGTTCCTCAGCCTGGTGGTGCTGGCTCTGATCCTCCTGTAGCTCTTCCCCGACGGGAGCAGCTGAAAGATGCCGTGTGCGGGGGTGCTAGGGGTCCTCCGTGATTTTGCACATCCTTGTCAGACAACGATCCTGGTAGATCACGTCAATGGTGGAGGTGGAGGGTGAGGAGGTGGAGAGAGACCCCAGTGATCCTCTCTGCTGTTCTTACGGACCTGTCGATTGACCCCTGATCCATTTCTCTGCAGCAACCACACCCACTCTATGAGGCAGCCGGCCAGGACGCTCTCGATAGAACTCCTATAGAAGGTTGACATAATGGTGGCCAGTATCCTTGCTCACTTCAGTCTTCTCAGCAAGTACAGTCACTGTTGCACCTCCCTGACAAGTGAGGAGATGTTGAGTGTCCATAATGGGTCACTAATTAAATGAACTCCAAGGAACTTGGTGTCTCTCCACTCTCTCTACTACAGAGTTGTTGATGTGTAGTGGAGGGGTCATTCCTGGTCCTCCTAAAACCCACAATCATCTCCTTTGTCTCGACCATGTGGAGGTTTCATGAGATTTTCCACCCCTTCTCTGTAGTGCAACTGAACATTGTTGGTGATCAGGCCGGCAACTGTCATGTCATCTGGAGCTGGATGTGGCAATGGGTCAGTAGCAGGAACTAGAGCAGGCTGAGCACACCGCCCTGCAGAGCTCCGGTCTCTCTGTACGACACTGCAATGCTGACGAAGACGTCTGTCTGTAGAGTAACACAAGAACTGCAGTTGCTGGAATCTTGAGTGAACAAGGAGAAGTTGGATGGACTCAGCATGTCTGACAGCGTCCGTGGAGAGAGAGACGGTTAACCAGCGTTTTTGGGTGGGACCTTTTGTCGAGACTAAAGCAGGAAGGGAGGATAGCGAGCATTAAAAAAATGAGGAGGGGCTGGGAAGAGACCAAGAGGTGGTACGGTACTGGATAAATTAAGGTGGGAGAGGTGGAGAGAAAGGGAGGGGAGGAGGAAGTTTAGAAAGAAAAGTGAGAATGAGGGCAGGTAAGTGTTTGCTCAAAGACTCATGAGATCACACCTGGAGTACTGTGTCCAGTTCTGGTCTCCATATTTGAGGAAGGATACGGTCCAGAGGTTTACTAGGTTGATCCCTGGGATGAAGGGGTTGACTTACGATGAAAGATTAAATCGTCTAGGATTGTATTCGTTCGAGTTCAGAAGAATGAGAGGAGATCTTATAGAAACGTATAGGATTATGAAGGGTATGGGTAGGATAGATGTAGGAAGGTTTTTTGAGCTGGCCGGGGAAACTAAAACGAGAGGACACAGTCTCAAGATTCGGGGGAGTAGATTTAGGACAGAGATGAGGAAAAATAGTTTTTCCCAGAGAGTAGTGAATGTTTGGAATTCTCTCACCAGGGAAGTGGTTGAGGCTGCCTCATTAAACATATTTAAAATTGGGTTAGATAAATTTTTACATGATAGAGGAATTAGGGGAGATGGGGAGAAGGCAGGTAGGTGGAGTTAGGTCCTAAATTAGATCAGCCATGATCGTATTGAATGGCGGAGCAGGCTCGATGGGCCGAATGAGGTGATAGAGGAATTATGGGATATGGGGAGAAGGCAGGTAGGTGGAGTTAGGTCATAAATTAGATCAGCCATGATGGTATTGAATGGCGGAGCAGGCTCGATGGGCCATTTTTGGCCTACTCCTGGTCCTACTTCCTATGTTCCTATTCCAGTATCTGCAAATCTTGTGTTTCTCTTGGAAGGAGCTTTGTAATGAATATTGGTGAGAGAGAGAATGCAGGACATGCTGTTTTGCAGTCTAAATTACACTGGACCACAAAGATTTTGTTTCCTGAACACCTTTGGGTGTATTTTATGGATTGTAATTTGCTGATCGCACACTTAAAATGTTCCTGTCGCGTACCCCATTATTTTTTAGATATTGCCTATTTTTTTGAGATTTCAAGTCTTTGAAGAATAATTTTCTGCATTCGCACTCGGACTCCTTCCCCGCTGATCTTGGTGCCGTCAGTGACGAACACAGTGAAAGGCTTCACCAGGACATTGCGACCATGGAAAAGTTGTATCAGGGCAACTGGGATCCATCAGTGCCGGCCGACTATTGCTCGACGCAGACATGAGAGGCATCAGATGCTGAGTACAAACGAAAAGCAGCAGCAAAATATTTTTAGGTGGGTTGAACTAACGCAGCGTGTCAGCGTCATTATGTGATTGAACAGGCTAAATTCAAGAAAAGTCAATTTAATGTTTCTCCAACTTCCTACGTGATACGGCAAATCTGAATTTATCTCTGTGTTCACCTTAAAGGTGACTAATCATAATCATATTTCCAGAAAGCAAACCTTTCTAAAAAAACAATTGTTCTCCAGTGTTATTTTCAGTTTCCCTTTTATGCTATCCTCCAGTGTCATCGGATTTGAGCAAGACAAAGATATCAAAACAGACGGTGCTTTCAGTTGTCAATCATGAGTTGGGAAGCTTCACTGCAGTTAATAACTTAGAGGTATCAGTTCTGCTCTGGCTTCAACTCAATAGCTGACAGTCACAACTGGCTTTGATTAAAGGGACATCTACTGGGACACAGCAATGGGATTTCGTTTCAAACCTCAGGGGTGGTTAATAAGCATTCATTTCTTGGAAATCCAAATCAAAAGAGCAGCGTTAAAACTGGATAAGATATTGCTTGTGAGGTTCAGAAGCACATCCTCCTGGCTTCAGACGTTGAGGTTAAACCAGTAGGAAAAAGGCTCGATTAACTCTAATGAGAGCATATAAATGGGAAGAGTGGCCCATCCCCAAGACAAATATCTCCTCTTAACTAAACTACAAAACCTCGACCATGATTCATTACCTAGCTGCATCTTGTACTCATTAGGGTGACAGGTGCCAGCAATGTGGATGAAACACTTGTATATTTACGCACGGGGTGTCAGCATAAAGCATTCACAGGCCAAATGGAACATGACTAAATAAAGCTCACTCTTCAATAAATCACTCCAGCAATGCCAGAGGAACATTTTCCAGTGTCACTATGCTGTTTTTCCCTTCAGGCACGCTCCACACGTGAACCGATCAACCCCAAACTGCATTTCTGGAGCACGTTCAAATGGTGACCGCGGGACCTTATAGGAATTTTCTCGGGTAAAATCAAGCTGTACGTGATGTTCCCAATACAGTGTCTTCCCCTCCACCATCAGATTTCTGAACGGACCATTCCTCTCTCCCTTTTATTCTCTTCTTTTGCACTAATTTCTTGTAGAGGATGTATTTACGGAAACGTCATTTATAGCCATTCTTGCACCTGTAACACACTATGAAGTTGCTGCAAGGCAACAAATTTCTTGACATGTTACTTGGGCAGCTCTTGTGACCAGAAGCAAAACATAAACCCCGGGTCGAACAGCAACAGTGGGAGAAAATGAATGGTCGATGTTTTAATTTTAATTTCAGCGTACAGCACGGTAACAGGCCATTTTGACCTACGGGCCCATGCCGCCCAATTACACCCAATTAACCTATAACCTTTTGAACGGTGGGAGGAATCCCACGCAGACACAGGGAGTAAGTGTTGGAGTGCAGGGATCTTCGACAGATCGGCAGATTAGAAGGATGGAGGGAGGGCTGGGTCTTCGGGCAGATTTCAAAATGAGGTTGAACATCTTGAATCCGGGATTTCCTCGGCCAGCAGCCGGTGGAATGAGCAAAGCTTCATCATTGTAGATGAGGGATTCATCCAGTCAATGCACGATAAGAAAACTTTGGGATTTCAGAATCAGAATTGACTGTCATAATATCATGTCACAAAATTTGTTGTTTTGCGGCAGCGTCGCATTGCGAATATTTCTATAAACCATCTCACAATCAAAATAGTGCAAGAAAATGTCAACGTTAGGCAGTTCGTTCAGGAATCTGATGGCGGAGGGGAAGAAGCCGTCCTTGTGCCGCTGGGCGCTCGTCTTCAGGCTCCTTTACCTTTTCCCCGATGGTAGCAGAGTGAAGAGGGCATGGCCTGGGCGGTGGGGGTCCTTGAAGATAGAGGCTGCTTTTTTAAGACACTGCCTCTTGTTGGATGTCCTCGATGGGGTGGAGTCTGGTGCCCGTGATGTCGCAGGCCCGAGTTAACAACCCTCTGGAGCTTTTTCTTGCCCTGAGCGTTAGCATCTCCATACCAGGCAGTGATGCAACCGGCCAGAATGCTCTCCGCGGTACACCTGTAGAAGTTTTTGAGAGTCTTTGATGACATTTGCAAAGCACAGATGAGAATTGGAGCGGTAACTGAGTAGACACAGATGTAGAGGCAGATGGCTTTGCTGATTGTGAGCGTTTGGAGTTGTAAACTCAACTCAGGATCAAATAAGACAGCAAGGTGGTGAACAGCCTCGGACACTGTCCAGGTTGGCAGATGGAGTCAGTGGCTCCTGCTTTAGTCCAACACTGACTATTCATTAACCAGCCTGCAGTCTCTCCAAAGGAGTATGCAACCAGACGACTGGCAACGTTATTCTTCCGTCAAACGGCCACTAAAATGGCAAGCTGCAAACCCATCTCATGAAGCAGCCTACAGCCAATTGAGAAATCTAAATGTAGACCCAGTGATGAAAGGTCATTTCCTAAACCTGTTTGAACAAAAGTACAGGAGTAATGGTGCTGTTAGGTCTCCGCAACCTGGGTCCAATTCCAACTCCCCATTCAGAGAAGCAATATTTAGTAGTGTGGGCAAAAATCTTAAGCTGTGCAAATTTTTTTTCCCCCGTGACAAAAGTCTGTGCACACTGCATGCTTGTGCAAATGTAAACTTGAAATTGTTTCAAGATCATTTTGGCTCTCTCCTGGCTAATAAACTATATTGGCAAGTTTTAATCTAATGCAAGTACGATTGTATTCTATAAGAATAATTATTAATGACTACATTATTTTAGATAACTAACCTTTGGTGCAAAATTAATTTCCTTTTTGTGCTGGTGGCAAAATGTGCACACATGCACAGCTTAAAGGGAACAGTGGAGAGGAGTCTCCCACATGGACACCATCTGTGGTTTGTGTTAAATAAGTCCATTGCTATACTTTGGACAGTCTTTCACAGAATTTCTTTTAAACCTGCAAGCGCAGCCAAGTGCTCTGGTGGACTCAATACATTTGAAAAGTGAGGATCTTATTCTACTACTGAAACTTAGGAGAAAAGTGAGCACTGATTAGTCCAGTGTTGAAAGTCTTGTTTTTGTCTATGGTGGAGTGCCAGCGACTGCATCCCAGCTTCACAATTAGATCATAGAACACTCCAGCACACTACAGGCCCTTCGGGCTTTGAAGTTGGCCTGACCTTTATATTCCTACCAAAAAAAATGAAACCCTCCCTACCTGGTAACCCCCTATTTTTCTTTCATCCATGTCTAAGAGTCTCTTAAATGCCCCTGACGTTCCAGCCTCCACCACCACCTCCGGCAAGATGTTCCAGTAACCCACAATAACTTATCCCTGACGTCTCCCCTAAACTTTCCTCCCTTCTCTTTGTACAGACGTCCTCTGATGTTTGTAATTTCCACCGTGAGAAAAAAGCGCTATCTATACCTCTCAGAATCTTGTAGACCCTTAGTGAGTCTCCTCTCATCCATCTTCACTCCAGAGAGAAAAGTCCCAGCACTACTAACGCCTCAAAAGACATATTTTTCAATCCTCTGCACCCTCTCCTCAACTTCCACATCCTTCCTGTAATGAGGTGACCAGAACCGAACACAATATTCCAAGTTGGTTTCTAAAGCCGCTTTCAGGTGCTCGGACGCAGATAATGGGCCGGCAGACGCAGCTGGGATGTTCAGGTGGCCGCAGAGAAGACGTCTTTCTGTCACCTGAACGTGCCATCTGAAGGAGAGCCGTGTCCAAGCGAACACCGGCTCCTGTGGACTGTGGCCGTGGTCCCACTGCTGCTTTCAGGTGCAACGGGGGATTCTCTGAGCTGGAGAATATACCTACAGGAGGAGGGTTAGGTAAGTGCTCCTCCTGGCCAGATTCTCCACTTTCAGGTGGCCACCCGACTGCCACATTAGGGTAGAATAGGCGGCTTTACACTCAGGTTTTCTGGCCACTTGAAAGCAGCTTAAGAGTTGCAACATGATCGCTTAACTCTTGAACTCAATCCCTGACTTACCTTACTTTCCCAGGACTGTACCTGATGACAGTGGGATTGATGATCTTGAGGCCGGCCAGGCTGGGGCTCATCTCCCTGGAGCACAGGAAGCTGAGGGACTTACAAGTCAAGGTTTATAAAATCATGTGGGGGATTGAGAAGTGAAATGGCCACAGTCCTTTCCCCAGGGGAAATCTAAAATTAGAAGGCATACGTTTAAGGAGAAAGGGGAAAAGATTTAAAAGTGATCTGAGTGGCAACTTTTTCAGAGGGTGGTGGGTATATGGATCAAACTGCCAGAGAAAGTGGTGGAGTTGGACACAATAGTAGTGTTTAGTTATGAGGAGAGGCCTATCCTGGACCCACTGCACCTCCTCATTGACGACATTTACTGGGGAGGGTGCATCAAGCGGGCTCGAAGAATTATAAAAGATCCTTTCCATCCAGCAGAATCAAGGATACTTCTTCGCACAGGCTGTGAGACTAATTAACAGTGTCCTGTAACCGAGTAAATCAGCCCAAAGTATTTATATATATCTGTAGTAGAAAAGATTCACTATTCTGCTAGCAACTGAGACATAGGGTTTCAAAACCTGTGGGGACCCTTCCTAAGCTACTTTCAGAACCTCTGGTTTTATTATAAAAAACCTGTCTCCCAACACGATTATATTACTTCAGATATACTTTAGTTATAGAACTTCGGCTTGGTAACGGGCTCAAGAGATGGGGAGAAAATGAAAATGTAATATTCAAGATAAATATTGCAAGATGTACTTTTGCCTTATAGATGTACTCTACAAATTAGACAGTTTTGTTGATTTCTGCATATTTGACATCTCTTGTGTATTTTACAAATTCTCTGTATATATCGGTTTACTTGTATATAACAAAAAAAATTGGTGTGTGAGTGTTTTTGTGTGTATGTGCGCGAATGTGTGATTATTATGTACTGTGTATCATGTGGGCAGGTGTGTGTACTTTTGCTTGTGTGAGATTATTATGTACTGTATATTGTGCGTGTACGTGTGTGTGTTCGTGTATGAGATTATTATGTACTGTGGTACGTGTGTTTGTGTGTGAGATTATTATGTACTGTGTGTTGTGTGTGTCCGCGTGTGTTTGTGTGTGAGATTATTATGTACTGTGTGTTGTGTGTGTCCGCGTGTGTTTGTGTGTGAGATTATTATGTACTGTGTGTTGTGTGTGTATGTGTGTGCACCATGGTCTGGAGAAATACTGTATATATAGAGTGAGACAATAATAAAGTTTAGATTTCATATTTATTGTCAGAGTACATACATGACACCACATACAATGCTGAGATTATTTTTCCTGCGGGCCAGGCAGAAATATCACTTATTGGCAGTGCAAGAAAATCTGTACACAATGTACACTTGTAAACATATAAGGAAATGTAAACAAACTGACTGTGCAATACACAGAGAATATTAAAAAAATCAATTAAGTGCAAAAGTGAGAGTCCTTAAATGAGCCCCTGATTTAGTTTGTCGTTGAGGAGACTGATGGCGGAGGGGGAGCAGCTGTTCCTGAACCTGGTGGTGCGAGTCTTGTGGCACCGACACCTCTTTCCTGATGGCAGCAGCGAGAACAGAGCGTGTGGTGGGTGGTGTGAACTTGAACTAGATAGGTGAGGAGATTTTTCACAGGAGGCTGAGGGATTACCTTTAAGACTTTATATAAAGTCATGAGGGGATTTGGCACATAATTATGGTCCCCTGGATCCCAACACCCCAGGAGGAAGGCATTACTTACAGAGGAGATGGGGAAAAATTAATTCATCTAAACTTTTTTTAAAGAAGATTGAATGAATGGTGATGGGGTGTTTATAGACACACTGTTCTACCCTGTAAATGTATTTAAAATGTTATTTTAATTTTAGATATACAGCATGGTAACAGGCCATTTTGGCCCACAAGTGCGTGCTACCCAATTTACACCCGATTAACCACAGCCCCGGTACGTTTTGAATGGCGGGAGGAAACTGGAGCCCCTGGAGGAAACCCACACAGACACGGGGAGAAGATACAAACTCCTTACAGGCAGTGCAGGATTCGAACCCCGGTCCCGATCACTGTGTTGCGCGAACTGCTACGCAAACTGTGCTGCCCCTCGGACATTTTGGCAGAAACGTTCTATTGTTGAACGGAGACAAAGAGTTAGAAGAGACTGGAATCATCTTTGGTTCATGAAACTGTTGTTACCCGGGATTAACTCAGTGTTGTCTGGATCACTTATCCGTACCATCTGTTTTCAAATCCAGACACTGACTCTGTGTGATCACAGTTCCATGTGGGTCTAAGGACCGTGATGCCATACCTGCCAGCACTACTTTGGGAAGACTCAGTTTGATATATAAATTATTTCAACCTAAGTTAGTACAATGCTATCACGCAACCTGTGTTCAAATCTGGCGCTGTCTGTGAGGAGTTTGTACGTTCTCCCCATGTTTGCATGGGTTTCCTCCAGTCACTCCAATTTCCTCCCACTTTCCAAAAGCGTACGGGGGCAGTAGGTTAATTGGTCACGTGGGTGTATTTGGGCGGCACGAGCTCGTGGGCTGGAAGGGCCTGTTACCGTACTGTACCTCCAAATTAAATTGTTTAAACAATTAATATCATCACTTGAGAAACTCAGAGACAGAAGGTTGGGTGGGTGGGTGGGTGTGTCTGTGTTTGTCTGTCTGTGTGTGTGTGCATATGTGGGTCTGTGTGTTTGTGTAAGTGTATGTGCACGTCTGTGTGTGTCACGTGTCTGTGTGTATGCGTGTGTGTCTGTGTACGCGCATTGTGTCTGTGTGTGTGTCTGTGGGCACACTGCGTATGTGTGTCTGTGTGCACACATTGTGTCTGTGTGTGCGCGCGCGCATTTTGTGTTGCGCGTGTGTGTGCACGCACACGTTCTCGTGCCTTTGTGTGCGAACATTTCTTCTGCTGCTGGCTATCCTGGGAGCTGCCTTGAGCACAGAGACGACGTCTCTAGAATACTAAAAGAAAATGTAGGTGGGTGTGGAGGGTGGGGTTGGTGTCAGTCAACTCAGTGCGGTCACAGGCAATGGAACACAGCAGCTGTAGTTTTACCCTAGTCTACCATGCCTGAACTGATGCATCACAGTACATGCCAGCTGTGGGTTATGAAGAGCAATGGAAGTCAGGCTGGCCCGCCACTCCCTCAGGGAGAAGAGGAGCCTGTTTCCTGCCGCAGTGCTGGAGGGTAGCATTTGTAATGCAGTATTATATTGATCAAGGTCTCAATGTGCTCGCTTTGAAAGCTTGCAACAATAATCTATACCCGAGGGGAAGGGAATTTCCTCAAATCCAGCCAGGCATACAGTAAATCTTGCAATACACAAAAGTTCATGCAGCATCTATAGGAAGTAAAGGGGAACCAGCATTTCAGGCCTGGGCCCTTTGTCGAGCAAAAGGCAGGCAGGTGCCTGAATCAAAAGGTGGTGGGAAGAGGGAAGAGGAGGGAGGATAGGGGAAGGGAAGGAGCAGAGGCTAAAAGGCAAGAGCTGATGGGTGGATGTGGATGGGAGGGTTGAAAATTAAAAAAAAAGCCGAGAAGTGATTGGGTATGGGTCGCCAAAGTGGTCGATATCGACCCCTGGGGGTGGATAGGACTATCCAAGGAGTCGCAAAATGCCAGGAGGTCGGCAGGTGGGAGGTCGATAAACACTAGTGGGGGTGGGGGGAGTCAATTGAACTCTTGGTGTTGAAAGAATTGTAGAGCCCAACGTTCCCTCTCCTGCCAGGAGCCTGATGTTCCCTTTCCTGCCAGGACCCCGAGGTCCCTCCTCCTGCCGGGAGCCCAAGGTCTCCGCTCCTGCCGGGAGCCCGAGGCGACATCGATGCGGCTGGCACCGCACCTGATGTTGAGAATGGAGTCACCGTTCTCAATGCTGAAGACTTGGACCTAACTCTGTTTGGGATCTTCCCGGCCAGAAGCAAAGGTTGTTTTTTTTTACTGTTATTGTAATCGCCTGCTTGTTACTTGGTGATTGGGGTGTTGTAACAAAGTTTGGGTTGTTGCTGGGAGGCCCCAACACCATGTATATGGTATGCACCTTCCTTCACTGATGTATATGGAAACTGGACGTCTACTTAATTATCTATTTATTTTTGCACATGCCTGGGGGTCGATGATGGATCAAGGATTCCATGATGGGGTCAATGGTCTAAGAGGTTTGGGGTCCCCTGTGATAGGGGAAAGGATTAGTTCTGAGGAAAGAGAAACAGTTAACATATCAGATTTGGGACCCTTCATCAGATCTGGCAAAGAGAGAAATCAAAAAAGTTTCAGACAGCAAAGATTTGGGAGGGACTTGGCTGAAATAAAGGAAACATCTCTGATAGGGCAAGACCAGATAACCTAATGTCACTGTTAAGGAGCAAGGCATAGTGACTCCTGTCCCGATGCAAACAGCAGGCCCTTCCTACACACGAGCCTGTGCTCCCCAGTGACACCTTTTGAATGGTGGGAGCCCCTGGGGAAAACCCACGCAGACACGCGAAGAAGGTACAAACTCCTTACAGACAGAGCGGGATTCGAACCCTGGATCTGTACGCTGGCGCTGTGTTAACCGTGCCTCCCTTGCATTGAAGACTAGCATACCATTTGCCTTCATAACTTAATGCTCAATCCGCATTAAGTTTCAATGAGACTGATAAATGATGATGAGTTTCTGGTCATATATATTGTACAATGTACATCTGCACTGAAATTATTGTTGCACTGAGCAGGTAATTAAAAAAAAAGACAAATCTCCTCATACATGGGCCCCCTTCCCTGTGAAGCTTGATTTCTTCTGTACTTCTCTCCTACCGACTACATTTTAAAAAAATTGTTACGCAAGGTAACAGGAGGCCCTTTCACACCGCGGGAGAGCAGTGACCCTACTTGGACCTGGGTGAATTTCCCAGGAAGGCAGGACCTCCCGGCCCTTACACACCACGGTCCAAATTCCATGTAATTTGCCCTCCCTGGCAATTTGGGTGGGGGTCCCGCTCCCAGCAATGATGCATTGCGCACTCACAGAAAGTCCTACCGGAAGTCGGATCACACAGTAATGGCAAATGAGACTGACCTAACGACACTGGCCCTCCAACTCTGCTCTGCAATAATGAGGCGGGCATGTACCGTGTATAATTTCGGGTGGCGTCTTGCAAATGTTGGAGAATCAAGAACATATATTCACAGAGCAAACGCAGAGATGGCTGCAAGCGGCGACGCAGCGCGCGAGTGCTGACGTCACGACATTTTCCCCTGCTCGGCTATTTGCCTTGGGACAATTACCCGGGTCTGCGGCCCTACTTAAGTGGTTTAGAGATATAAATGTGACATACAGGGGGAACTGTAGGGCCCCCTGTTGAGAATGAGGGCTTTAAAATATTTCAGGGGATGTAAACTTATTTGGGTTTAAGGCCTAGGGGGGGAGAGATTTAACAGGAACCTGAAGGGTGACTTTATTTTTACACAGAGGGTGGTGGGTGTATGGAATGGGCTGCCGGAGGGGGTAGATTAAGTACTATATTTAAGAAATAAATTGGCCAGAAACATAGATAGGATGGGCTTAGAAACATATGGGCCAAATGCACGCAGGTGGACTAGAGTGGGTGAGCAATTTGGTCATTGTGGGCAAGATGGGCCTTAACACATGTTTCTATGCTATGACTCCTGAGGTTATATAGGTACTATGGCAAATGCAAGACTAAAGTCCTTGCAAACACCACAACAGCAAACATTAATAAATTTTGCTTTGTGCATTCCAGACCCCACTGACCGATCAGCTAACTCTGCGATTGAACCTGTTTAATGCAGTGACTGCATTGATTTAACCATACTTCAGTCCTCTTGAAGCTGGGTTCCTCAGCGAATGCAGTATCTCCCACTGACTGGGCTGTTATTCAGGTACAGAGCTCTCTCAAGCACTTCGTTAGTTCGCCATGACGCGGTTTTGAGGAGCTGCTGTTGTAGGAAACACAGCACCCAGTTTATACTCAGCAACCTTCCAGAAACAACGAGAGCACCAGCTCTCAGACATCTCCACTGAACATCGGACCATTATCTCTCAGTCAATAAATTTCACTTCCTTTGCAGATATTTCCTGCACATCCTGCAGCCTCAGTGTCCCCCCCCCCCCCCCAACTCCACCCCACCCCCACCCCCCCCCACCCCTCCAAAACTGGTCAAAGATTCTCAAGTGGGACAAGAAAGGACCAAGGGCTAACTGGGATTGGTGTAACGGTTAGCGAGGAATTATTATAGTGGCAGCATCTGGGGCTCGAATCTCGCGCTGTCTGTAAGACATTTGTACATTCTCCCTGTGTCTGCGTGGGTTTCTTCTCAGTGCTCTGGTTTCAAAGTTTCTAAGATGTGCTGCAGTGGTTCTCGACCTTTTTCTTTCCACTCACATCCCACTTTAAGTAATCCCTAGGCCATCAGGTGCTCTGTGATTAGTAAGGGATTGCTTAAGGTGAAATGTGGGTGGGAAGAAAAAGTTTGAAAACCACTGTTTTAATCGTACCTCATGGACTTGTTATGTGCACGGTTTCATATCTCCAAAGGAAATGGGCCAATGACCATTTTTCTCAAGCAAATTATTCCAGTAACAATTGGGTCCAGAGCAGTGATTCTCAACCTTCCCTCCCCACTCACATCCCACCTTATGCAATCCCTAACTGATCATAGAGCACCGATGATTACTTAAAGTGGGATATGAGTGGAAAGAAAAAGGTTGAGGCCCACTGATGTTCAAGGTCTTTGGAATACAATAGTAGGTTATCGTACAATAATCTGAACAATTGTAGGTTAATTGGTCACGAGGGTGTATTTGGGCTCGTGGGCCGGAAGGGCCTGTTACCCTGCTGTATCTCTAAATAAAGCTGCAGGTGAATTGGGAA
Source organism: Narcine bancroftii (assembly GCF_036971445.1). NCBI lineage: Eukaryota > Metazoa > Chordata > Chondrichthyes > Torpediniformes > Narcinidae > Narcine > Narcine bancroftii. The sequence continues at coordinate 84,256,968 of NC_091481.1, forward strand.
GTAAAAACAAAAACTCTCAGCAGGTCCGGCAAATAAATTCTGAATTTACATTTTAGGTTAATGAATCCTTCTCAGAACTGGGAAAGGAGATTTAAGAAGAAGCAGTTTTACGTTGGAGAGACGGTGGTAAGTGGTGCAATACACCACCTGACTGACAAAAGGCAAAGGAGGAAAAACCCAACACCCAACCCCAACCCACCAATTTTCCCCTGCAACCGTGTCTGCCTGTCCCGCATCGGACTTGTCAGTCACAAACGAGCCTGCAGCTGACGTGGACATTTACCCCTCCATAAATCTTCGTCCGCGAAGCCAAGCCAAAGAAAACACCAGTGTACTGGAGAAACGAGTGGTGACTCATCTCCTCCCACCCTACTTCCATTGTCCCAGTCTCTCCGCCTCAATTCGATCTACTCTGACGACAAGACTTTCCTGTACCAGTTTAAGCATCCATACAGCATGGTAACAAGCTATTTTGGCTGCGCCGCCCAATTTACACCCAATTAACCTACACCCCCTAGTATGTTTTGAATGTTGGGAGAAGCCCCCGGGGAAAGCCCATGCAGACATGGGGAGAATGTACAAACTCCTTACAGCCAGAGCGGGACTCAAACTTCGTTCCCAATCGCTGGTGCTGTAAAGGCGTCGCCGTAACTACTACGCCAACCGTGCCGCCAATTCTGTTAAGAACCCCTCCTTTTAAATAAAAAAAAACATTATTTACAGTAATGGTAGGAGTCGATTCCGGCCACTGAAACCCGTGCCCCCCCAATTAACCCACAATCCCATACATTTTTGGAGGGTAGGAGGAAACCAGAGGACCTGGAGGAACCCCTCGTGGGTTTGTGACAGCATGCAGACAGCGCTGGATTCAAACCTGGGTTACTGGTGCTGTAATAGCATCACGCTGACTGCGCCTCCCTCTCTTGGTGGCTTTCCCTTTTAACTGTGGCTCCTGGGTTTCTCACTCCTGACCTACCTGTCATCAGCCTCCTGCTTGGCTCTGGCAATGCCCACCTTAATCTCAAAGCATCACAAGCAAACCAGAAGGTAAGGTAGAGTATTCGTGGGAAGAGGAAATATAGTCCTATCTCGGAAATGGAAAATTAAGAACAGAAGCGTTTTTGTGCTGCGTCACCTCACTGATCTTCTCTAACCCTTTTATGGTCCTATGGATTGACCTTTGAACCGATGCTTTACAGCAACCGTACCACACTGGGTATGGCGACACTAATATCCCTGAATGGATGGTCCTGCAAAAAGTAGTGGACACAGACAAAAACCTCCCCACCATCTACAGGGGACGCTGCCGTCGGCAAGCAGCACCAATCATCAAGGATTCACACCAGTTCTGTTCTCACTGCTGCCTTCAGGGAGAGGTGTCGGGACCACAAGACTCGCACCCAACAGGTCCAGGAACAGCCGCTCCCCCTCCACCATTAGACTCCTCAACAACAAACTCAATCAGGGACTCATTTAAGGCTCTTACTTTGGCACTTTAATGATTCTTTTTCTCTCTGCATTGCGCAGTCGGTTTGTTTACATTTATTTATTTATTTTCATGGGAACATACCTTCTTGAGTACAGAATTTACATGACCAATAAGTGGTAATTTTGCCTCACCCACATAAAAAAAGAATCTCAGGGTTGTATGTGATGCCATGTATGTGCTCTGACAATAAATCTGAGCTTTGAACTTTAAGTTGCAGAAGTAGAAAATATCGAGGGATTGTCTGTGATGGAACTCACCACCTCACCCGACAGTTGGCACCAGCGGAGATTATTACTTTTGTCTCTAAAGTGGGGCTCGAAGCCAGAATCTGTGATTCAGAGGTGAGGCAGCTTCAAGCACCACAAATCAACTATTGGAACAACAACGTTACATTTATTCTTCTTCTACTGGCCCTTCACCCCATAGGAGGAGGATGGTTCCTTTCAGTCATTTTGTGGGGTTTGATATGAGGATACCCCCACCCCTCAGAAAGGAACAATGTGTGCGTGAATGAATTTTAGGTGAGTAGGGGCTTGTACAGGTCCAGACCCACCCTCTCAAGATACCCTTCCAGGTCCAAGACAGCTGGGGGGAAGTCCTGCTGCAGTGAATGGCTAGACCAAGTTACGATGCAGGCAATGCCCTTTCTGCACTTCATGGCATGTGTTTGCTAGATGAACGTTGACCCTACGAGAGGGTTCGTCAGCCCTTTGACAGGTCTTGCTTTTCATCCTGCAGGGTGTCTAGCCGCCCTCTGCACCAGGCAAGCCCAGTGGGGGAGCCAGTTTAGTCACCGACTGCCCGACCATGAGACAGGTAGTACTGGGTTACATGGTACCAGCAGCACTCGGACGAGTGACCTGTTACATTTCTAAAGCACCGTTAACAATGCAAAGGCAACTCCATGTACAAGGACAGTTTTTTCCCCCCCAAAAGCCATGAACCTCCCCTCACTGTCCTTACCATAAGACCATTTCAAAACTACCAAAGATCTATCTGCACCACCCTCCGCACGTTTAATCCCAACTGTGAATAGTTTTTCCTCTTCCTTATATATTATTTCCTTCCCTTCTCCTCTTGTGTGTTACCTGCTTTACATACCGAGAACGTTGCAGGAATTCATTACATCTGCACAATGTACTTCTGTATATGACAATAGACTCCATTCATTCGTTCAAATCATCCTTTCTTTCTTTTTAAAATATCTTTTTATTGAGTTTCATATAAAACATACACACATATTAATCCAATACATGGGCTGAAATACAAGGCAGATCATTTGTATTTCTCACATAATACTTTAATCATACATAGTTTAAATTATGTGTACCATTCTCAATTAAACCCATTTTATCAAAATATCTCAAACAAAAGCAAAAAAGGAAAATAGGAGCCCCCTCCCATTAATTGAATGCCTCCCTTTAAACAAGGTTAACTTGCATATCTAACATAGATAACAAAAGACGACGTTCGGAAACCAGACAACACTGTCCAGGAGAATCCAAACACCCTACTTGATGGTGATACTCCATGAACGGGGCCCACATTTTGTAAAAATCCACCTTCACATCTTTAACATTGTATCTGACTTTTACCTAAATTTAGGAAGGACATGACCTGCTGTAACCATTGAGTATGTGTAGGTGGAGTGCTGCCTTTCCATTTCATCGGAATTGCCCATCTAGCTATCAATGAGGTGTGGTGATACGACCACTAGCCGACTGCAGGGGACCACCTGGGGGGCTGACCCCACCTGGCCAGCTGCCAGTCACTCGGGAGCCACCACAGCTGAAATTGCTGTGTACAGACTTCAGCAGAAGAAAGCCTGCAGTCCAGTCTTTTGTGTTTTGTGCCTGCTTCCTGCTACCGCAGCATGCCACATGAGGTAAAATTCACTTCTGAGAAAAACCAAATAGAGCAATTAAGGGGCAAAGTTCTAATTTGACCTTAAAAATGACTGATAAAGTTTGAAAATAACTTTTTTCCAAAAGTTTTCTAAACTAGGGCAAGCCTCAAACATTTATCACATAATGGATCAATATCAGAATTGAAGCAAGATAGTTTAACTTTTGAAATATGTGCTCTGTGCACCACTTTGAATGGCCACAAACAATGTCGTGCACAGAAGGAGGATTCATCAATCAAATTTAGAACAGTATCCCAGTCCAATTCATGCTCCCAATCACTCTTGATCTTAACTGGGGAAACTGTTCTCAAATCCATCAAATTACTATAAATAATTGATATTGAGCCTCTAGGAGAAAAATCGGAAGTCAAAAAGTAAATCAAGAATGTTTGTTTCAGAAATCCGTGGAAAATCATCCTAGAGTTTTTCATAGCAGTATAACTGAATAAAAACAAATTGAGATGGAGTAACAAGTTGAAGTTTATTTATCATCCCTGATCAGAAATGCCACTCCCTCCCCTACCTCTTTTATTTCCCTCCCTGTCCTTTTTGAAGCATTCTTGCCCCTGAGACAGCCACGTCGCTGTCATTGCCACGACACCATAGTTCCAACCTACACTCTGAGTTCATCTGTCTGTTTCTAATATTTCTTGCCTTAAAGTACACACATTAAAGGATAGGTCACTGTACAACCTGACAGAACAGTGTTTTCCGGTCCTTGTTGCAAAAACAGTGCAAACACACATACAGATATAACATACAGACAAATGACACATATACATAGAACCTACATCTACATGTCTTCTGTACATACATTAAAAATAAATATTAATAATAAATAGTGGGGTCACCAGGAGTTGTTTTAGCAGTTCCTCAGTCGTTCAGCAGTCTCACTGAGGCTGGGTGGTTCTGGGTCTGATACGCCCAGCAGCAGTAGTTGGAAGACGCTGTGTGTGGTAGGGGGTGGTAGGGGTCTTTACAGATTTGGTGAGCTCTCTTTAAACAATGATACAGTATTGATGGGGAGGAGGAAGTGATCCTTTCTGCCACTTTTACGGTCCTGTGGATTGACTTTTGAGCTGATGCTTTATGGTCACTGTACCACGCAGTGATGCAGCTGACAAGGCCTGCTCCCGCAGAAATTTGACGGAATAATGGCCTTAATAGTGTTGTATGAAGGCATCTGCGATAGGACTTACTGGAAGTATTCAGGGTTAGGAAAGTTTTTATCCTCAGTGCAGCCAATTTCTGCTGACACTTCAAAGATCAGCAATAAAACCTGGAATCTGCCAACTCTCCATGGCTCAGAATCACATCGCACAAATCACTTATCACTTGGCCATCGGAGAAGTCAAAATTTTCACAATCTACTGAACCAAGGACAAACTGCTAACATTGTGGCAAATAATGAATCAGTCTGCATTATGATCTGTGGGAACCTATGAATCCATTTTAGGTTCCAAACACAAGGCAACAACATGGAATTGTGCACTGGATAGACATCAGGAAGCTAAATGGCTGTTAATTATAGCTTTCTGTTTCTAAGAAGCAGGAAGGAGGTACCAGGGTGACTGTCAGGAGAGGGAATGGGATGAGGCAGCCAGTGCAGGGGACACCTGTAGAGGTTCCCCTCAATAACAAGTACAGTGTTTTGGATACTGACGGGCGGGGGGGGGGGGGGGGGGGGCGACCTACCAGAGAAATGCTGGTGCAGCCAGATGGCAAGGGAAAACAGGAGGAGAGGAATAGCAATGGGGGATACGTTGGCAAGGAGAATAAACAGGATGTTCCGTGGACGGGATCTATGTTCTCGGATGCTTTGTGGCCTTCCCAGGTGTCACATCTTGAGGCCTGAAGCAGTGGTAATATATCTTTTCCTCCTATTGGCGCTGCGAGACCGACTGACTTCCTCCAGCATTTCTGTCCTTTGATGTGTTTCAAGCCAGGATCAGAGATGTCTCTGATCGAGTCTACAGAATCCTTGACAGGGAGGGTGATAAGCCAGGTGTGGCGGTACACGTTAGCAGCAATGGATAGGAAAAAGGATGAGGTCCTGAAAGATGAATATAGGGAGTTAGGAAGGAAACAAAAGAGTCGGTCTCAAGGGTGGTAATGTCTGGATTAGTGTGGGCAAGAAGAGGAAGATGGGGAGGCACAGTTTGTGTAGTAGTTATGGAACACTAACTACTACAGCTCCAGCGACTGAGACCAGGGTTTGAATCCCACACTGTCTGTAAGGAGTTTGCTCGTTCTCCCCGTGTCTGCTTGGGTTTTCCCTGGGGGCTCTGGTTTCTTCCACCATTCAAAATGTACTGGCCATGCAGGTTAATTGGGGAAAAATTGGGCAGCATGGATTCCAAAAGGACCTGTTACTGTGCTGAATGTCTCAGTTTATGGCAGATGAATGGTTGACTGAAGAATTGGTGCAGGGGGCAGGGGTTCAGATATGGGGATCATCGGGTTCTCCTCTGGGGCAGGTTTGACCTGTACAAAAGGGACAGGTTGCAGTTGAGCTGCAATACGCTTGTAGACAGGTTAGCTAAAGATGTTGGGGAGGGTTTAAACTTGCAAGGCAGGAGGACGGGAACCAGAGCACGAGGTCAGATGATGGAGCAGTTGGCAGATGCTATGTGAAGGGAGGACAGGCAGTGGAATGAACACGAATGCAGTAAGATGGATGGGTTGAAATGTGTGTACTTTAAGGCAAGAAATATTAGAAGCAGACAGATGAACTCAGAGTGTAGGTTGGAACTATGGTGTCGTGGCAATGACAGCGACGTGGCTGTCTCAGGGGCAAGAATGCTTCAAAAAGGACAGGGAGGGAAATAAAAGAGGTAGGGGAGGGAGTGGCTGGCATTTCTGATCAGGGACACTACCACTGGTGCAGAAAAGGGGAAAGCAGCGGAGGGTTTGCCAACTGAGAGAAAGAGAGGGGCAGGAAGGGGCAATAACCCTATTGGGGGTATCTTATTGACTACTCTCACCCCCCCACCCCCCAAAATAGTAACAGAGCATCGAGGAGCAGGTCGATCCTTGAAATGTGCACAAATAACAAGGTTGTAGTGATGGGCGATGTTCGCTTTCCTTGTATTGATTCCTCATATTGATAGTGAAGGGCATGGATGGAGGTTTCCTGACACAATATGTGGTTAGGCCATCTCAAGGAGAGGCTATACTCGCTCTGGTATTGGGAAATGAACCAGGTCAGGTGTCAGATTACGCAGAGGGCGAACATTTCGGACACCTCTCTTCTTCACCGTATCGCTGGAGAAGGACAAGAGTAGACAAGTTGGGAAAAGATGATGCTACTGCGCAAGAGCTTGGGAGCCCAAATGTACTCGGGGTGGGGGGGGGGGAGGGCGGCTAGTATGTCAGAAATGTGGCGAATATTCAGAGAACATTTACATGGTGCTCTGCACAAGCATATTCTATTGAAGCAGGGAAAGGATGGCAAGGTGAAAGAAACATGGTGCACAAGAGTTGGGGGGGGGGGGGGAATGCCCGCGGATGCCCCTACCTTGGGGCTGACCCTGTATATTCAACTAATTTTTCTCTTTTGGAGAAGATCAACGCAGGTTTCAAGGATTAGGATGAACATAATTAAAGATTTACACCTGAGATTTGGAAATATGGACGGCAAACTTGTAAAAATCTGTCATACTTATTTCTTAGGTAATTTCCTCGAAGGGGAATATGTTCTGCATTCCAATGTGCCAGACCTAGATGGGAATCAGACTTCCACTCAACTGCTTTTCATTGTCTAGCTACTGCCGATGCAATTTTACCAAATTCTTTTTGATATTTGGATAGTTTCCGTTTCGGTCTTACCCCTGTAACATTACCCAGCGAAAATAATTCTGGGTTTTAAGGGATAAGCTAGATAAACATGTGAGAGAGAAGGGCTCTGTGGTAAAAGATGCTGAGAGGACTGGTTGTGGCAGGAGACTTGTCTGGAGCATAAACATCAGGGCAGAATAACGTGCTCTGCATTCTATGTTAGATTAACATCCATCGGCGGCATTTCATTCAGTAAATGTAAGTCCTCTGCACAGAGGGAAACAAATAAAATTTCAAGGATCTCTTTTGCTTTCTCCAGTACACAGGATTGATGTTCGATAAATCCCTCATTACTGGGCCCAAAGCAATGATAGCCCACTGCAGGCTATGTACATCAGTAGTCTTTTGGTGTAAAGGGCTTAGCAAAGTCAAACACCTAATGAATTAAGTATTCGGATGGCCTGTGCTGTTTCCCCACAGGCTGGCTGAGCAGACTGGTCTACAGACGTCACTGTCCATTGACGTCAAGTGTGCACTGAAGGTGGGAGTTGGCAGCATTCCCTAAATGATATGCAAAGCACAATCTACGACACTAATGAGACCAAAGGTAACATGTTGCAGCAGAGCTCTGTGTACACAATAGGGAACTCCACGATAGGAGAAATCTGCACGGAGAATTAAACTGAAACTGCAATACTGAGCAAAAATGTCTTTATAAATCGAGGTTAAACAGGAAAGTCCGCAGATGCTGGGATTGTACTGCAATATATAAACGTGCAGGAGAAACTCAGCATCCGTAGGGAGCAAAGGTCAACTAGCATTTCGGGACTGAGCCTTTCGTCAAGATGTAAGCACAAAAAAACAGGCAGGCACCTGAATAAAAGGGTGGGGGAAGGGGTGGGGGGGGGAGGGGGAAGAACACCTGCAGAAGCCTCTTTCAGGTGACCAGAATACCCGACTGTAAAGCCTCCTATTCTACCCCAATGCGGCTGTCGGGTAGCCACCTGAAAGTGGAGAACCCGGCCAGGAGGAGCACTTACCTGACCCTCCTCCTGTAGGTATATTCTCCGGCTTGGAGAATCCCCCGTTGCACCCGAAAGCAGCAGTGGGACTATGGCCACAGACCATAGGAACCCAGCGTTCGCTCGGACATGGCTCTCCTTCAGCCACGGGTGACAGAAAGGCGTCTTCCCCGTGGCCACCTGAACGTCCCATCTGCACTTCCTCAGCCGCGTCTGCCGGCGCATTTTCTGCGTTCGAGCACCTGAAAGCGGCTAGTGAGAGAGACTGTCATTTTTATTTAGGCACTTGCCGATCTATTGCACGTATCTTGACGAAGGGTCCAGGCCCAAAATATTGGTTACCCTTCACTTCCTAAAGATGCTGCGTGACCTGCTGAGTTTCTCCAGCACTTCTGTGCCTTGCACTGTCTTTATAGATACTTGGCTGTGTCCACATATGAGCCGACTGCCATTATAATAGAAGCTCTGCATTAGAAGTGGATGGCCAAATGTAATAATGTGCAGGTAACTCAGGCCATGACCACACCAGCAAAGGTGGAGCATCAGGAACAAAGATCAAAGCCACGGTTGGCGTAACGGTTAGTGCAATGCTGTTACCCGCCAGTGATCGGGACTGGGGTTCGAATCCTACGCTGCCTCTAAGGAGTTTGTTCTTCTCCTCGCGTCTGCATGGGTTTCCTCTGGGTGCACTGGTTTCCTCCCGCCCTTCAAAACATACAGGGGTTGTAGGCCGATTCCAGCCATTTAAACCCGTGCCGCCGAATTACACCCAAATTAACCCACAACCCCTGTACATCTTTGTAGGATGGGATGAAACCAGAGCGCCCGGAGGAAACCCACTCAGACATGGGGAGAACATACAAACTCCTTACGGACAGCGCCAGATTCGAATCCCAGTTGCTGGCCCTGTAATAGTGTCGCACTTAACCGCTCCACTAACCTTGCCAACCAAGGCGAAGGTGGTGGTGAGCTACCTTCTTGAACCACTGATGTCCTTGAGGCGTGAGAATGCCACAAGGTGATTGATGCAGGAGTTCCAAGTTTAATCCAGCCTCAGTGAAGGATATATTGCCAAGCCAGGGTGGTGTGTGGCTTGGAGGGCAATTTCCAGGCAGAGGTGTTCCCCAAGTGTTTGCTATTCTCATCCAGCTGGAGGAGGTGGTGGGTTTAAAAGGTGTTGCCTGAGGAGACTTGGCTAGTTGATGCAGTGGATCCCGTAGATAGTACCAACTGCTGCTCTTGCGCGCAACTAGTGGATTGAGTGAATGGTTGTGGGGGGGGGGGGGGGGGGGGAGAGTGTCCATCAAACCTGTATTGTGCAGAGCTTCTTGAGTGCTGTACTCAACCAGGCAGAGCATTCCATCACACTCCTGCCCTGAGCCTCATAGATGGTCAACAAGCCATGGGGAAACTCAAACAGTATTACTTTATATAGCAGAGAAACATAACCAACGTTTCAGGCCTGAGCCCTTTGTCAAGGTACGAGCAAAATGTAGGCAGGTGCCTGAACCAAATGGTGGGGGGGAGGGGGGAAAGAGACAGGGGAGGACCACATTCCCACAGGCAGGAGGTAATAGGTGGATATGGGAGGGAGGGCCCACCAGCAAACTGGGGGAGGGGTGACGTTTCTGTGAACGGAGAGGGGAAGGGATGGAGAGCTGGAGGAAAGGAGATGGAGGGAAAAGGGAAGGGAGGAAGAACGGAGAGTAGGCCAGCAGAAACCGGAGAAGTGGATGTTAATGCCACCCGGTTGGAGAGGGCCCAGATGGAAAATCAAGTGTTGTTCCTCCAATTTTCGGGTGGTCTGGGTTTGACAGTACATGAGGCCATGTCAGCATGGGAGTGGGGCAAGGAATTGAAATGGTTGGCCACTGGGAGATCCCCGCCACTGATGCGAAAGCGCTCAGCCACACTGCTCTCCATTGCATTTTAACCCCTACGGAGGGAGTTCTATGAAGCTCTCTACACTGCTCACCCACTGCACTTCTGGTTCTCTCCAAAGAAAGAAGGCTGGGGAGTTCTGCAGGCTGCAAGGTGGCCATGCAGATGATGAGCTGTGGCTCCTGCAGGCCACTGGGCTTTTCTAATGACTATGCAGTGGACCAGAACCCCTAATGTCATGGCATCAGCTGGTTGCTGCAATTGGAGAGAATTTCATTGACGTGCCACTGACCAACGAGTCGAAGAGAGGAAACATGTTAATTACTGCAGGAACCTCAGCCATTCAGCTCATAGCATCTGTTCCAAGAACTGCTCTTTAAATGAAGCCAATTACACTGTAATCCCATCTCACTGCTTCCTCTCTGATACTTAGCCAGGTCTTTTTCAATACATCGTACTCCTTAGTTCAATATGTTTAATCTTCTGCACTCGTAGAACAAAAGCATTGCGTGATTATAGGGTTGACCATGGGTGAAGCTGTGTTAAGCAGTGGGGCTGTTGCTTGAGAGCAGTTTCTACCTGGCTTGGCACTGCATGCACAGGAGGCCAGGCTGAAAACTCAACCAAATTGACTATTAATACAAAAATAAGAATGGACCTTTTATCCAAACAGCACTTCTGTGCTCAAGTGTTCCTCTTGTGCTCAGAGTACCACTTGTTTAGTATCATCGCAAGCCGAGGTGACACTAATCTGACATTTATTGTCATAATTATACATTGGATGGGTTAGAAATTTGTCTTTTTATTTATCCACTTTTCGAGATGCTGTCATTGCTCACAACTCCAGTGGGCATTGCCCTGAGATTCCTCACTGCAGCCCGAGACCAACCATGCACAGAGCAGAACTCCAGAGGTGAAGCGAGCCCTTGTCATCAATGCGCCATTACAAAGTTCGAGTATAGACGTGACATCACGTACGACCCTGAGATTCTTTTTCCTGCGGGCGCGGCGGAATTACCACTTTCGGGGAGCACAACAAAAATTGGACACAGCGTACTCATGTAAACAAAGAGAGAAATGTAAACAAACTGACTGTGCAATGCAGAGAAGGAAAAAAAATCAATAAAGTACAAAAGTGAGAGTCCTTAAATGAGTCCCTGATTGAGTTTAGTAAAACGCAATGGTGGAGAAACTCGGCTGGTTAAACAGTGAACCTTGATAGGTGTCACAAGACTCGCACCCATACCTTCAGGCACATATACTAAAATTGGAACGATAAAGAGATTAGCATGGATGGCAAGCACATTCGTGAAGTGGTCCATATTTTTAACTACAGCACCTAATAGCCTAAATATGCCTGAGATTGTCTGACGTTGGAAGCGAAGTGGACTCAGGACTGGTCAGTACTTGGAGGGGAGACCTCCTGGGAACACTGGGTGCTGTAGGTTTCTGTGAGGGGCGCTGGACAAAGTGGAGACTCTCTGTCTGCCTTACGGTGGATAAAATTTAAAGAATTTCATATATGTTACATTCGAAATGTAGTATTACATGACAATGATGGAGAGAGTGCAGAGAAGGTTCACGAGAATGTTCACAGGATTTCAGGGTCTGAGTTACAGGGAAAGATTGTGCAGACTGGGGCTTTTTTCTCTGGAGCATAGAAGATTGAGAGGGGACTTGATCGAGGTGTTTAAGATTTTAAAAGGGACAGACAGAGTAAATGTGGATAGGCTTTTTCAATTAAGAAAGGGGGAGATTCAAACTAGAAGACATGTTTTAAGATTGAAGGGGGAAAATTATAAGGGGAACATGAGGGGAAATTTCTTTACGCAGAGGGTGGTGGGGATGTGAAATGAGCTTCCGGCAGACGTGGTCGAGGCGGGATCATTGGTTACATTTAAGGAAAGACTGGATCGTTGCATGGATAGGAGGGGACTAGAGGGGTATGGACCGGGTGCTGGTCAGTGGGACTAGGAGGGTGGGGATTTGCTACGGCATGGACTAGTAGGGCCGAACTGGCCTGTTCTGTGCTGTAAGTGGTTATATGGTTATATGATAGGAAAAGTTGCTCCCCCTCCACCATCAGACTCCTCCACGACAAACTCAGTCAGGGACTCATTTATGGACTCTTGCTTGTGCATTTTATTGATTTTTTTCCTCTCTGTTTGTTTACATTTCTTTATTTGTTTACATGTGCACATTTTTTTTGCACTACCAATAAGTGGTAATTCTGCCTGGCCCGCAAGGAAAATAGAATCGTACGTGTACTCGGACAATAAACATGAAATCTCAACCCCACAGCTAATAGGTACTAAGGTGGAGCGAGTAAAGATTTTGGGTAGCTGATGCTGACAACAGAGAAGACCTTTGCGTCCTGGAAGGTGTTGACCTTCTTGAAACTTGTTGGCCCTGCATTCTCACCCAGGCAGTTATTGCATATCCCAACACTAATCTTCGAAATGTGTTGGGCTGCCAGGATACCATAGGATACCCAATCTCTCTTGTAGCTAATCATACTTAGGCAGTTGGTCCAAATGAATGTCGAGGATAGGCATTCCTTTATGGAGATGGATAATGGCGGGTCTTTTGTGGCACGAACGTTCCTCGCCACTTATTAAGCCCTTATCTGAATGTTGCCTGCTGCATGCTGAGGAACTGCCAAGGGATTGGAACAGTACGCGCTCAGAAGCAAACTTGATTAGATCTCGTGATGGTTGATAAAGCAGCAGCAGATGGTTGGACCTGGAGCCTTGAGTCGAGGAACTCTTGCAATAATGACTGACCATAAACCACCTCAAATTCTCCTCTAGGTGAGTTAGGAGTCGGACCATTGAAGCATCTCTGTCCTGATAAGAACATAAGAACTAGGAGCAGGAGTTGGCCCTTCGAGCCTGCTCCGCCATTCAATGAAATCATGGCCGATCTGATGATGGGCTCATCTCCACCAACCTTGGCTTTTCCCCATATCCCATATTCCCCATAGTTCTTAGCTGCCACATTCAATCAAATGCTTCGTGATGTCAAGGCCAGTGACTCTTAGCTCATTTTATTGAGGTGTGGGTTGAAGGGCAAACCGAAAAATAAGTACCAGCGAGACCACTATTGGCAAGTATTGCTTCATAGTGCTGTCAACAACAATTTCCATCATTTTACTTATGACTGCGAGCAGATTGATTGGGCCAATTTCTGATGCCTCTACAAGCTAAGTGTTTTGTTTTGCAAATTAAAATGAGTTCTCTTCATTTTTAACAGGATCAATACTGATTGGGTTCATAGACAAACCTCTTTCACTTGATTACTGAAGAGATGTTCATGGAATCTCAACTTCCTATTAATTTGTTAATGGTCTATATCTTTCATAAATGGATGAAATAACACCATGGATCTGATTTATTAGCTGTAAGAGATATTTAGCATGGCGTTTTACGTACCCAGGACTTGTATTTTAATTCATCGCGTTGACATTCTTTAGGAGAGGCCTTCAAACAGGCTTGGTCCATGGCACAGTAATTGTGAGGGAGTCAGGAACACACTGAGCCATGAAGATATGGATTACAGTGTAATACGGATGCTCAATTTTGAACTGCTTCCAGTTAATCTCAACCAGTTGGCCATGGCCCACTGGTGGGTGCAGCCGTGTTCCCGCTAGAGTCTTTAAAAATGTTAATTAAATACTTTAAATGAGAAGAACTGCCTTTGATTTGAAAATATTGCTCAGGCATTGCCAATAGTGGGCCATGGCATGTTAGGCTGGATGCCAGGTGGTTGAGAATCACTGTAACTAGTTCCATTAGTACCAGATATCAGCATTCTCAACTGGAGCACCCCCAGAGCATGTGCTGGGTGGTGTGGATCCTTGATGTTTGCTGGTGCTCTGTGATGGCAGCGTTCCCTGTAGATGTTCTCGATAGTGGGGAGGATTTTGTCTATGATGTCCTGGACTGTGTCCATTACCTTTTGCAGGGCTTTACGCTCAGGGGTATTGGTGTCCACTTACCGGACTGTGATGCAGCCGGTCAGCACACTTTCCAAAAGTTGAAATTTGCCAGGGTTTCTTATGTCTTATACTCTGCATACTCCTGAGGAAGTACAGGCACTGATGAGCTTTCTTCACGATGACATTTGTATGATGGGTCCAGGAAAGATCCTCCGAGATAGTAACTCCCAGAAATTTAAATTTGCTCACCCTCTCCTCCTCTGATCCACCAATGACCACTGGATCGTCCACCACTGGTTTTCCCATTCCTGGTCAACAATTAGCTTGTTGGTTTTGGTGACATTGAGGGAGAGGCTGTTGTTAGTACACCATTTGGCAAATGGTGTTCTGACCAGCTGAGTCAGAACAATAGGGAGAAATTAGCAAGAGGTTATCTTGCCCACATCACATAATACCAAGAGGATCTGTAGTTAAAGTGAGTTTTATTTCTACAATGCCAGTCAACCATATGAAATCAGATTTAAAAAATAAAAATTCATCCACGTTGCTATTGATTGTTATAAAACCCCACCTGGGTCATGTGTTTTAGTAGATCTCTTCTATGTAAATCATTCCCATATTTGGTACATGGCTTTGATAGTATAATGCAACAGTCAGATTGGATGTTGCGTGGCAAAGGGCCTGCTTCAGAGGTGTAGCACTCCATGAGATCTCGTTCTTTATGCAGATATTGAGCTTCTCTGATCCATATGTTCTGGGAGTGCCCAGATTTAGAGAGATTCTGGAAGGACATTTTCCAACTATATCAAGGATTCTTAAAATGAATTTGGAACCTTGCCCCTTAATTGCTTTGTTTATTTTTTCTCGTAATCCAAATAAACTTATATCGGCGTCTCAGTAAAAAGTTTTAGCTTTTACCACGATGATAGCCGGACAAGCAATACTACTGAAGTGGAAAGTTCAAGATTCAAGATTCAATTTATTTTCATACTAATAAAACAGTCATATTACATGAAATGTCTTTTTCCCTGCTGCAAGGCAGATCGATTCGCCACCAGCAGGAATTGCTTAAGCACCTCTTACAGTCAGTCAGAGAGAAGCAAAATATGATTCATCCCCTACTCATACACAGTGGTTACCATATTTAAATTTAGAGGAAATTAGATATAATATTAAAGATAGAAAGTTTCAATTTATGAAATTATGGGGCCTATTCTTAGAATTATTTTTATAATTGGAAGAATTAACACTTATTGTACGTTCCAGTGGTTCATTGCCTGCTCTCTACGGGTGGGGATCACCAGTGCTTCCACATTACTGATTTTAAAAAAAAAATTGATTGGAGGAGGGAGGGGTAGATTAGAGTTATTTTAGTCTTTTTTTCCTTGACTTTATATGTTGTTTCAACAAACGGGTTTAACGTGGTTGCATAGATCATTTCTGTAGAGCGCGTCGAAAAAACCAAAGACTTGTTGATCCAAACCAAGGCTTTTATTAACTAAAAGACTGGAGCAGATCAGTCCAGAATGACCTGGTCTGGCTAGGAGCAATCCTTTAAGACCTGCCAGTAGGTGGTGCTACACTCTCAGCCAGTCACAGTCGTCCTACACTCCCATCTGTACGTAGACACATTGGTGATAGGATCTGGACCATCACAATTTCCATGAAATGTTTTTGTGATATTTATAAGCAATTATTGATGTAGTTTTATCTACTTTTTTTTGGCTTTTTGTCTGTTTACTTTTATACAAATGAGTTATTATGTAATTGTCAATTCTGTATTTAAGCATATATGTTAAACTCATTAAAAATATTTTAAAAAGGACTCCATGAGATCAGAGAAATATCTGATCTTCACAAGATTGTGACAACGTCTTCTTACTTTTTCAGGTCTAAAGTAGACACAGGCATCATGCTCGGCACAGGCACCGCAGGCCAGAGGGCCTGTTCCATGCTCTGTGCTCCACACCAAACTCTTCTCTTTATGCACCCTAAAAGTCCAACACAATTCTGAACCCTTCTCTCAAATCCCTTTAACCACACCAATCTACAAATGGGAATAGCACTTCAAAAGTACTGTACCTTTAAGAAGAGGCATTCAAGCCAAATCATGGAACGTATGATTTTTGAGAACAGTGAAATATTGTCCAGTGAACACACTACTGATTAAAATCTTGCCGAAAGCTAGCGCTGAGGTTATTAATAATGGACTAGACTTTAAATGATCTCTTCCTTCTCGCCTCGCTAAAGGTCTACAGATCTGGGATGAAATTAACGCCTTCAGGAGATCTGCGGTGCATTGATCACTCTAGCAGTTCAGGAGTAATACGCTGCAGACCAACTCAATGGCAATCTTCCAGCACACACCTCATTGGGTTTCTGTGAGGTGCATACTAAGGCTGATGGCACTGGCTCAGAGTCACCGATTCCGCCGCACAACTGAGATTTATAAATCTGTTTTGCTGTTCCCAAGGCACTAGTGTTGTGGCAACAACCCCACCCCCATGATGATTAATTCTGCTCCAGCATCGAAATCACCCTTAACCCATGTCCTCTGGTTTGTATCTCACCCGCCCTCAGTGGGAGAATTTCACTTCCACCTCAATAAGGGGACTGTTATTGTCAAGAAACGTACAATATGCAACGGACCCAGCTGCAAACACTGCAATTTACCACCTGCCACCCACACAGGCTCTCAAATCACTGCCAAACTACTCCCACTTGTGAACCTAGGCAGACATTCTATCCAAGTAAGAAAAAGTAAACGGTGTTGGGTCAATAATAGGAGGTTAAAGAAAATGAAGAAAGAAAAATCACTGCAGATGCTGGAGATTTGAAACAAGCATTAAAAAGAAATGCTGGAAATACTTAGCGGGACTGAGACCCTTCGTCAGAAGTGAGAACAAGAGGGATGCTGGTTAGTTTTTGAGGGAGAGATGGTGGGGATGGATGTGGACAACTCGGACAGGGTGAGACCAACTGAGCTAGTGGAGGCAGTTCCAAATGCACTCGGCTTCATTCTCCTACAAAATAATGATGAACATGAAACTACAAGATTATTTTTTTAAAATCTGAATTACGAATACCCGACCATCTGAAAATTAATCTTCCTGAATATTAATTGCATGTGGATTGTGATTACGTGTTGTATTATTGTTCCATTTTAAAATTAGATTCTGCAGAAGGTTTCGCCTGGCTACCCAGAAACAGGTTGTTGGAAATGAACCTCCAGTTTAATTAGCAGTGGACACTTTTGATGCATCTGGTGCTTCCCCACTGACCTCATGTACTGCCACGTTGAGGCCGTTCATAAATTGAACCATAGAACAATGACAGCAGAGAAACCGGCCACCTCAGCCCTTCTAGTCTGTGCCGAACCACTTTTTCTTGCCTAGTCCCACTGACCTACACTCAGTCCATAGCCCTCCGTACCTCTCCCACCCATGTACCTGTCCAAATTTCCCTTAAATGTTAAAAATTCAGCCCACATCGACTATTTGAGCTCGATCCACACTCCCACCACTCTCTGAGTGAAGAAGTTCCCCCTAAACTTCTCCCCTTTCACCCTTAACCCATGTCCTCTGGTTTGTATCTCACCCGCCCTCAGTGGGAAAAGCTGATCTACATTAACTCTGTCTCTCCCCCTCATAATTTTAAATACCTCGGTCAAATCTCCCCTCATTCTTCTACGCTCCAAGGAATAAAGTCCGAACCTGTTTAACCTTTCCCTGTAACTCAGTCCCTGAAGTCCGGGCAACATCCCAGTAAATCTTCTCTGCACTCTGCACCCAAACGGCACATAATACTCCAAATATGGCCTCACCAATGACCTATACAACTTACATAACACCCCAACTCCTGTACTCAACAGTTTGATTCATGAAGCAACACTACCTTATATTCTATCTCAGTCGTCTCTAGCCAGACAGAATCAATACTGATCTTCAATTTCTGTTCACCTCCTGCCCTAGTCTCCCTATTGTCATTACTCTTCCTCCAGCTCCCCACCCCTTTTTCTTCCTTCTATCTTTCTTTGCCCTCTCTTCCATCATTTCACAACTTCTACTCTCTTCTACCCTCCCACCTGTATTCACCTCTTCACCCCTTCCCCTCCCCCAACATTTTTCACACCTCTTTTTCGGCATTTAATTTCCCCAATTTACTCATCAGTCTTTGGAAAAGCCCTGAAGTCCAGCAGCGACCTCTCTGTCCCCAAGGGCTATCAGGCTCTTGAACCTCCCCTTACTACAATAATCATGGACTACTTCAGCACCAGGAAAAGCCCCGACCGCTCTCCTCATCACCCTCCCCCTTTGCTCAGCCATCCCTCATCCCTTGATCGCCCTCCTCCCGTCTCCACCTGTCATCTCCTGCCTTTGTCACCACTCCTCCATCCCCTCCCCCCACTCTTTTGTTTGGACGCCTGCCAGCATTTTTCCATACCTTGACAAAGGACTCAGGCCCGAAACGTCAGCTATGTATTTTTAACCTTTGCTATAGAAAGGACACTACTTGACCTGCAGAGCTTCTCTACCGTCGTGTTTTTACTTCAACCGCGGGGTCTGCAGACTTTTGTGTTTTAGTTCTGCCATTCTTTTTCCCTGCCCTCCTGTAACTGTGAATTAGAGTATCTATTGTTTTTTTGCATCTATTCTCTCTTTCCGCAAGGTCATTTAATCTATAGTATTGTAGCTGTGGTTTTTTTTGAACAAAGTACCTGTTTGATAAAGGGGAAGGTTCCATTATTGTCACATGACACTACATTTAGAGTGTAACCACTTCTGTCTACCGGAAGGCAGGCAGAGAATCACCACTTTGTCCAGTGCCCCTCACAGGTACCTGGTCTCCCCTCCAAGTACTGACCTGATCCTGCTTAGCTTCCGAGATCGGACAATCCCAGGCGTATTCAGACTGTGCTGCAGTAAGTAGGAATTTTGGTGCATGGTATGATAACAAACTTGTCAACATTGACACTCAAACCAAGACAAAAAACGGAACCCAATCAGCTGGGAAACTCCAGGTTGAGCAACATTAGTGGGGGAGAACTAATGCATGTTGAGCAACCTATTGAACAGGTGGGTTCTACCCTAGTGGTTCTCAACCTATTTTTCTCCCCCACTCACATACCGCCTTAAGTAATCCCTCACTCACCACGGAGCACCAATGGCAGAGGATGCATCGGTGCTCCGTGGTGAGTAAGGGATTACTTAAGATGGTGTGTGAGTGGGGAAAAAAGGTTGTGAACCACTGTATTGTACATACAGTACCTTCATTAGTCTGAAAGGAGAGGGCAGGGGTGGGGAGGTGGAGGAGAGGGAGAGGGTTGTTCATGCCATCCACCTGGAGAGTGCCCAGGAAGAATGAACTCCAAACCTACGCCATAGGTGCTCTGAGGTGAGTAAGGGACTAGTTAAGGGGATGTGGGTAGAAAGAAAAAGGTTGTGAACCACTGTATTGTACATACAGTACCTTCTTTAGTCTGAAAGGAGAGGGCAGGGGTGGGGAGGTGGAGGAGAGGGAGAGGGATGTTCATGCCATCCACCTGGAGAGTGCCCAGGAAGAATGAACTCCAAACCTACGCCATAGGTGCTCTGAGGTGAGTAAGGGACGAGTTAAGGGGATGTGGGTAGAAAGAAAAAGGTTGTGAACCTCTGTATTGTACATACAGTACCTTCTTTAGTCTGAAAGGAGAGGGCAGGGGTGGGGAGGTGGAGGAGAGGGAGAGGGATGTTCATGCCATCCACCTGGAGAGTGCCCAGGAAGAATGAACTCCAAACCTACGCCATAGGTGCTCTGAGGTGAGTAAGGGACTAGTTAAGGGGATGTGGGTAGAAAGAAAAAGGTTGTGAACCTCTGTATTGTACATACAGTACCTTCTTTAGTCTGAAAGGAGAGGGCAGGGGTGGGGAGGTGGAGGAGAGGGAGAGGGATGTTCATGCCATCCACCTGGAGAGTGCCCAGGAAGAATGAACTCCAAACCTACGCCATAGGTGCTCTGTAAGGGACGAGTTAAGGGGATGTGGGTAGAAAGAAAAAGGTTGTGAACCTCTGTGACTAGACATTCAACTGCAGCCACGATCTATTTGAAATAAATTCCTGCTCTGTTAACAGAATGTTTTAAAAGTGCCTGGAAGAGAAGCTTCATGGTATTCCAGGGGGCTCTGGCTGCTGCTCGGCGCGCACCGCAGTGGATGCGGAAGGCGCTATGCGAATGCAACCCCGTTAAAATCCGGCCAGACGCTTTGGCGAGGTGCGGCACCGCCCGCGGGTCCAGGCAGGGACACACTCCATCCACACACACACACATTGGTGCGTGGGGCCAGGACTCAGAGCGGAGGAGGCTCTCCAAATGACAACTCAACACACACAGGGAGACGAGCACTTCCAACGCGTCTCTGCAATCCGATAAATGTTTCCTTGATATCGAACTTTAGTCGCAGTTCATTCATTGCAATGATCAATGCCCTGTCTCATCAGCTCTCTTAAATATAAAGGCACTCAAAATGCGAATCATTCTTCGAATCCCCTGTAAATAAATGAAACGCATCCAACCATTGCAAATAGGCGAATTCTTTGCATGCGGAATGTATCCGCAATGTCGGTTTCCAGGATATTTTAAATGGGCTACTAACCTTACAGCTTCCTCCACTCTGCAGCCGCGTCTGCCGAGAATTAATATTCAACGCCACACCCTCGCCCACTGCTTTGCCTCTCTGTCGGTTCTGGTCGACATCCCACAGCGTTATCCTCCGTGGGCAGTCTCTTCTACTCGCCCTCGCTGGCCAGTTATTTGGTGGTCTGGGCAAGGCATTTTTTTAGGGGGTTTCCCTCCCTCGTTTGGCAGATGATGGATTGCAGCAGGATTGATGGTGGCGGGAAGATGATGGGCCGAGTGGTCAGGGGAGGAGTGCTGGTGGTCTTTTAGGAAATTCGTCAGATTGCAGATTTATTGTCTGAGTAGTACGTCACATACAACCCTGAGATTCTTTATCCTGCAGAATTACCACTTATCGGCAGTACGAAATAAAAACTGTACACGATGTTGACCTGTAAACGAATAAAGAAATGTCAATAAACCGACTGTTCAATACAGAGGAACAAAATCAATGAAGTGTACAAGTAAGAGTCCTTAAATGAGTCCTGGATTGAGTTTGTTGTTGAGGAGTCTGATGGTACCAGCTGTCCCTGAACCTGGTGGGTGGTGCGAGTCTTGTGGCCCCGATACCTCTCTCCTGCTGGCAGCAGCGAGAATAGAGCTGGGTGGGGTGGGTCCTTGATGATTGCTGCGTTCCCCGTCGATGTTCTCAATGCTGGGGAGCATTTTGCCACTCTTTTTTGCAGGGCTTTACGCTCAGGGGTATTGGTGTCCCCCGTACCAGTTGGCCAGCACGCGATCCACCACATAGCTGTAGAAATTTTCCAATGTCATACCAAACCTCCGCCAACTCCTGAGGAAACAGAGGCGCTGACGTGGTTTCCTCACGATGCTACTGGTGTGTTGGGTCCTGGAAAGATTCTCGAGGATAGTAACTCCCAAGAACTTATTTGCTCCCCCCTCTCCACCTCTGATATTCATTAAAGTTCCAACAATTTCTATTGTTACGGAGGTTTAACATATGATTGAATATCCTGCTCTACCTCTTTTTGGATCAAAGTCCCAGCTGTTTGGGAGCATGTGCCAGCTCCATGAGGCTTCAGCCAAAGACAATGAGATAGTCAAAGGGGTTCCACCATCATGTCATACTCGTGAAATTTCCACATGAATACCTATCTCATCCGGTGATCTATGGTCCATCAACTCCCGTGGTTTGGCACGTTTGACTCTGCCGCCGTTAGTACAAACTCCTTACAGACGGCATGGGACTCGAACCGCGATCCCATTCCCTGGAGCTGTAAAGGCATTGTGCTTAATCAATATGCTAGCCATGCTGCCCCACAGTATTACTTCCTGTTTTAAGCTTTGTTCTACCTTTGATATGTTTACATAGTGGGTCAATTTCTGTTTTCCAGCATTTTCTGTGGTCCGGTAATGGCCTGGTCCCAACATAGCCCGACTGAAGAGGTACAACCTGAATATGGAAAATCTAGCCTGTAAATATTGCCATAGTGATAATATATAATCCGTCTCTTTATTGCAATAACAATGATTCTCAATCAGACTGGATGACAGAGCAGATTACCGTTGAATGGTTTCTATGAGGATTACTCGAACAGAAGTAAAACATAAATACTGCGTGCGAGTTAGTTTCCAACCTATATTTCCACATGTACTAGAGTTGGCTTTTTGCAAAGAATGGCAAATGGTTCGCTGGCTGAGATATTCTGGCTCAGTGGTGTCACTAGGGTTGGTGTCACCTGATGCGGTAACTCATGGTGTCATTCCCCCCCCCCTCCCCCCTACCATGGACCGAGTGTAGAAAGAATAGGTGTGTGCTCCTTGTATGTATGGGGTGGTGGCGGCAGCACTGAGGAGGATGGGGTGGCAGCGGCGGTGCTGAACTGGGGAGAGGGGGGTGGGGGCTCTGACCAGAGTGCATTAGAAGGTTCAAAAAGTAAATTAGCACAGAGGTTTAGCCTTGTAGGTATATGGATACATGTAAGATGGGCTTACAAAAAATCATTTTGTTGTTATAACTAACGACAGGGATATTTTTATAAAAAGTAATTAATTTCTGCTGAAACACCGCAGTCATTTTGGTCTCACCCCCCCCCCCCCCCCCCCACGCCACGATGGTGTCACCCAGTGTGGTCCGCACCCCCCAGGTTTCGCCAGTGTTCCAGCTTGGTTTCCAGCAACAGGAATGGGGTAAAGATTAGAAGCCCAAAGAACCTGTGAATACACCATCCACACGGCCAGCCAATTGCCACGTTTTGGCATGTCACGCACTCAATAAAAAGTTTTCTTTCATTCGTCATTAAAAACTATAGAGGTCAGAAACAGGTCCGTCATGTCTGCGCTTATGATGCCATAATCTAATGAATCCCCCCCCAATAAACAAATCAATTCAACAATAGACCACTGTAAATTAACCTCATAGATAATCCAAACCATTCTGTTACACTGTTTGACAAGCTTCAAGGAAGATTTTTCTCAGCTGCCTCAGTTTGTAGAGGCTGCACACAACTAATTTGCAGGGAGATATTGGATTTAATGTCAATGTGCATTGAGTTATTTGATCAGCTACCCATTGTAGCTGCAGTGAGCTCTGAGCTGATCTTGGCTCCCTCAACATCACCTCAGGTTAAAATCTACACTGTGATTACCATGTCTTTGTCTCTCGCCTTAGAAAGGTTTCCTAGTTCCTACCCGACACGGTTTGTCTCTCCTGGTTATTATTGAGTACCAAGATCGAGAAACCTTCCTTGGTCTTTCTTTTCAGCTGATCTCCCAGGATTGAGGATGACTTCGTTCTGATTCCAGATTTATTGTCCAGAGTATATATATGACGTCACACACAACCCTGAGATTCCTTTTCCTGCAGGCGAGGGAGAATGACCACTTTCTGGTGGTGCAAAGAAACTAGACTCAACGTACACAGGTAAACAGACAAACTCTGGCTCTGTGCGTGATGAGGACGATGTGGGAACTGCAGGCTGCTCTGCACAGATAGGGCAGGAAACGATCAACAGGTAGGTGGCTTGCAGGTTTGTGTGCTTCCTCCACTGTTTCGGCAGAACCTCTGGGTGCTCCCAATGCACATGTTCCATCTGCAGACATTGAGCACATGCTTGGATCTTCTCTGGCTGTAGGTATCTTTTCCTGTTTCACTCTTCTCACTGCTTCCTTCAGGCTTCTGGAATCCAGTATCTCTAGGTCCAGTTTCTTTCCAACAGCAATTACGCTCTTGAACCTCCTTGTACTACCCTCACCGTAAACTACTCTGGAACCATTAAAAGATCTGTCTACATTATTGCATTAACTGCAATAGAGGATATTTATTTATCTCTCCTTTTCTATTTATTATCTCTTTTCTTGTTGGTGCTGCGCAACAGCTCAGCAAAAGGAGGTGGAAGGTGCTCCTTCCATCTGACAGCCTACAGGTCACTCTTGGACAAGGTGCAGGACCTGTTTATGCTCCCAATCAAGGTCATGTGTGAAGCCATGGATTGCAGATGGTGGATGGTTTTTACAAGCAGATCCTACGGATTGGAATCGATGATTGGAAATGCTGAGTGGATGAATCTGCTGATCGATGGCCCGGATGACCTGTCTAGTACAGACACTGCAACTGAAGAAGGCAATGGGAAACCACGTCGGTATTTCTTCCCCTGTATAATCATGAACTCAACATCGACTATGGCCTCAGTTCAAAGATGGAGCCTTCACCGAATGAGAACAGGGGAGTCAACAACTACAATTCGGAGAGCCAGAGATCGTGACGGATGGAGAGACAGGATCGTCCATGCTGATCAACAGGGCCCCTGAATGAATGTCATGGTCTATTGTGGTAATTGAATTTATACCATCATTGTTGATGTTCCTCTGAGGTTGCAGAAAATAAAAAATTTGATGTAACTGTACATTGTAATAAACTCTAATATCATCTCATTTCCCAGTTGGGATTGGAATGAAGTATCTGTCCCAGTCATCTCTATCTGCCCCACTTATCAACTTTACACATTACTTCTCTAAGTTTCTATTCACGTGCAACTTAGCTTTCCTCTCTAATTGCCACCCACCAGTAACGCCTCCTAGTTACCACCTACACACTTTTACCTGCCCTAGTGCTCACCTCTTTGGCCAACTGTACAGTGGTTTCCTTTCCTGGTTATTAACTGCATGGCAATTACGTTTGCCAATTTACGGGAGGTACGGTTGGGCATAGTGTTACAGTGTCAACAACCGGGGTTCAAATTTGGCGCTGTCTATAAGGAGTTTGTACGTTCTCCCCGTGTCCGCATGGGTTTCCTCCCACCCTTCAAAACGTATCGGTGGTTGTAGGTCAATTGGGTGTAATTGGGCGGCGTGGGCTTAAAGGACCCGTGACCATGATGTATGTCTAAATTTAAATTACAGCTGTACGCTGCTACATTTCCAAATGATTGTCTGGACTCTTGTGTGTAGATGTTGATTGAGAACAAAAATAGTTTGATTGCGATGCTTCTCATAGTGGAACAGTCTACTCCCACCATCAAAGATTTCTGTGCACAAAGACGATCATTTGAACACAAGGCCAGAAAAACTGGATAGCCCATTGGGGATGGGACAAAAAGTAAATTGTAAAATGGCAAACAGTCTTCATTTCAAGCCTTGGTGTCACGTGAACGAGTCCTGTTGCCTCTCGTAATATCCGATTAACAGAAATGCCACTGCACCCCTGGGGCTCAGAATGAAAACAAAATGGTTGCAGGATCAGTCCTCAGCCATTTGCTCTGCTACACTACCTGAAGAGAACTGTGGAAATTTAAATCTTGCCAAAAAGATGATTAAAACGTTTTAAGAAGTCAGAGCTATCCAAAGATCTTCAGCATAACTACATTTGCGGCAAAATAGCTTACCATCGAGTTTAAGGAGATTGATTCAACTGGGTTTTCTGGTAATGGGCTCATTATTTTGCGAGCTGCATTTTGGCAGAGAGGGAAATGGCAAATCCAACGACTTGAAAATGATGTGAATGAAGGGAAGAAACATCCCACAAGACACTGCTGCAGCATGTACCATTGTTTAATTACTAGATGCTCTGCTACAGTTAATAGCTTTAATGTGGTCCTTTCTCGTAAGGAGACCTGACCAGCAATTTTTAAATTTCAAATTAAATTTTGACATGAAGCACGGTAACAGGCCCTTCCGGCCCATGAGCCCGTGATGCCCAAATACCCCAAGTAATCTGTAACCCCCGTACATTTTTGAAAGGTGGGAGGTGGCATGGTTGGCGTAAAGGTGAGCACATCGCTGTTACTGCGCCAGCGATCTGGATTTGAATCCCGCACTCTCTGTAAGGAGTTTGTACATCCTCCCTGTGTCTGCGTGGGATATCCCTGGGGGGTTCGGTTTCCACCCACCGTTCAAAACGTACCGTGGGGGGGGGTTGTAGGTTAAGTGAATGTAATTGGGTGGCAAGGAAGGGCCTGTAACCGTGCTGTATGTCTAAATTTTTTTTAATTTAGAGAAGTAAATCGAAGTGCCCAGAGGAAACCCATTCAGACACGGAGAACGTACAAATTCCTTACAGACAGTGCCAATATTTTCTGAGTCACTAGGTTTTTTTTCAACTGGAATGAGTATTAAATAATAATCTGCCTCATGCACGAATAGCTGACGCATAGATCATTTTTTTGAATTGGATTTATATTATTATAATTGATAATTATATCCAAGATGTGGTGAGAAAATACCCCATGGTACTGAGTCATGTAGAAGCTTCTTATCAGTTTCTAACCTACATTGAATTGGGTCGTTTCACTGTCTCCGAAGTGTGGTGCGTTTTCATTCACAGAATCCTTTGCTGGAGCTTATCGCTTTCTGTATGTTCCATGCAAAGCTGAAGAGGAACTGCCTTCCTGAAGCAACGGAGCTCCTGTGCTGCAGCTAAGAACCAGTGTTCTTAGGTAAAGAATTCCAGGATTTTTACTGAGTGATGAGAAAGTAAAAAAAAATGTCATATTACTGATTGAAGATGGATATGACGAGAGAATCTGTCGTGGAGAGAGTGGAGAGACACCAAGTTCCTTGTGACCTATCGTGGACCCTCAACATCTCCTCACTTGTCAGGAAGGTGCACCAGCGACTGCACTTCCTGAGAAGATTGAAGGGGGCAAGGCCACCAGCCACCATCATGTCAACCTTCTACAGGAGCTCTATCGAGAGCATCCTGGCCAGATGCATCACCGTGTGGGTACGGTTGCTGCAGAGGAATGGATTGGATGTCAATCCACAAGACCATAAGAGTGACAGTGGATCACTGGTGTCTCCTTCCCCTACATTGACGAGACCAATTGGGATCGTGGTCTGAAGAGGGCGTGCAAAATCATTGAGGACCCCCTTCCTCCCCACACACAGCATCTTTCAGCTGCTTCTGTCGGGAAAGAGATACAGGAGTATCAGAGCCGGAACCACCAGGCGTCTTCTCACAGGCAATGAGAATGCTGAATGACCAAAGGAACTGCTCACATTAACCATCCAAGACTCTCATATTCACAAAACAATATTTATTTGTTTGTATACATGAATGCTTGTCCTGCATATGCATTGCTTGTTTGTGTGCATGTTCTGTTTGGCTGTATGCCCATCTGGTTTGTTCCAAACTATTATCCTGCCTAGTCCTGTTCCCAGACCGTAGCCCTCTGTACCCCTCTCAACCATGTACCTATCCAGATTTTATTCAATGTCAAAATCGAGCCCGCATTCACCACTTCAACTGGCAGCTCGTTCCACACAAGAAGGATCAACGCTGTGGATTGAGCACAGGTGCTCTGCCACATGATCACTCAGCTTTTAGTTTCTCCAATGTATAGGAGGTCGCCAAATGCATAGGGCTGGATTGGAAGAGGGCAAGTAATTTGCTACTTCATCTGGACTGATAGTTTTGTTCAGGAACATAGCGTAACGAGTCCAAATACTATAGCTTCAGAAATAAGTTATGCAAAGTTCAAATTTATTGTCGAAGTACATTCATGACATCACATACAACCCTGAGATTCTTTTTCCTGTGGGCCAGGCAAAGAGTTATTGTTCAGGTCTAACTCACCACAAGGGAAGCAAAGGTTTTGTAACTTCTTCTTTCTTCTTCTTTGGCTTGGCTTCGCGGATGAAGATTTATGGAGGGGTAATGTCCACGTCAGCTGCAGGCTCGTTTGTGGCTGACAAGTCCGATGCGGGACAGGCAGACACGGTTGCAGCGGTTGCAGGGGAAAATTGGTGGGTTGGGGTTGGGTGTTTCCTCCTTTGTATTTTGTCAGTGAGGTGGGCTCCGCGGTCTTCTTCAAAGGAGGTTGCTGCCCGCTGAACTGTGAGGCGCCAAGAGGCACGGTTTGAGGTGATATCAGCCCACTGGCGGTGGTCAATGTGGCAGGCACCAAGAGATTTCTTTAGGCAGTCCTTGTACCTCTTCTTTGGTGCACCTCTGTTTCGGTGGCCAGTGGAGAGCTCGCCATATAACACAATATTTAAAGTAAACACGTACACAAATGCTGGAGGAACTCAGCTGGTCACGCAGTGGCCATAGGAGGTAAAGATATATTACCAATGTTTTGGGCCTGGGCCCTTCTTCAAGGTATAAGGAAAGCGTCAGAATAAAGACTGAAGACTGACTGGGGGAGGAGTCCCCCAGCATTAACATTGACTATTCCGGTTTTGTTTAACCACCCCGTTCTTCTTCCCCCTGTCGCCTTCCACCAGCACTCTCTCTCTCTCCACTTTTCCCTCTGTCTCCTTTCAATTCTCACCTCTCCTCTTATCATATCCAATTAACACCTTTCATTGGTCTAGACTCCTCCCCCAGCTAATCTTCAGTCTTTATAATGATGCTTTCCTACTTCTCTGCTTTATACCTTGAGGAAGGGCTCAGGCCCGAAACGTCTTTACCTCCTGTGGACGCTGCGAGACTGGCTCCTCCAGCCTTTTTTTTCTCCAATCACAATATCTGCAGACCATCGTGTTTCACTCTACTACTTACTATTGACTTTTGCATGCAGAATTAAAATCTTTTTAAGTTGCGTCAATAAACAGCCAAAGCTGTCAAAGCAATGATTTCACTGGATGTGTGAAGAGAGAATGAATGGGTCTTAATGGTGATTGCCTGGAGCAGCAGTTTTCTCATGCACTTCTCTGTGTTACAGCAGTCTTACTTATTTCTTCTTTGGTGGTTGTCTTCCCTGGCAGGGCACTCATTTATTACCCAAGGGGAAGGTGGTGGCCGGAAGAACCTTCTCTTGAACCACAACAGTCTGTGTGGTAAAGAAGAAGGGAGCTTACAAGTATGATCCGGTGAAATGAATCAATGTCTATGGATATCCAATTTGGGAAGGAACACAAGAAGCAATGAACGAGAAGGGGAGAGTAAAAACATAAAAGTGCTGGAGAAATTCAGCAGGTCACGCAATGCCCATAGGACGTATAGATATATAACCAATATTTTGGGCCTGAGCACTTCTTACATAGAACATTACAGCATAGTACAGGCCCTCGAATCCTATATAAAAAAATACTAAACCCTTCCTACCTCATAACCCTCCATTTTTCTCACAGCACCTTGTTTATAGTAAAACCCCTGTTATCCGGAATTCAAGCAACCGACAAATAAATAGGTTAAAAAAAAATACGGAAGTTTAAAATTGGCGCACCTTGCAGTTAGTTCACCGATCATGCAAACTCAGGCATCTGGAAAATTCACTTATCCAGCACCTACCAGTGCCATAGGTGCCGGATTCCAGGGGTTTTACTCTTTAAGGGATGAACATGAGCAAAGCACACGAGCTTCACCATTGCCTGAAGTGAATCACTAATAGCAATGGAATACACAGCCGTGGATTAAAAAAGAAACAAGAAAATGAATAAATAATGGTGTCAAACCTGAAGGCAGGATTAATGGCAGGATTCTTAACAGGGTGGAAGAACAGGGGGTCCTTGGGATCCAAATCCATAGATCTCTCAAGGTCGCCATGAAGGTTGACAGGGCAGTTAAGATGGCTTATGGGATGCTGGGCTTCATTAGTCAGGGGATCGAGTTCAAGAGTCGAGGGGTATTGTGGCAGTTCTATAAAACTCTGGTTAGACCACATTTGGACTACTGTGTTCAGTTCTGGTCACCACATGACAGGAAGGATGTGGAAGCCATAGAAAGGGTTCAGGGGAGATTTATCAGGATGTTGCCTGGATTAGAAAATATGTCTCAAGAGGCAAGGTTTCTCTTTTTCTCTTTGGAGTGAAGAAGGATGAGAGGTGATTTAATAGAGGTCTACAAGATTATGAGAAGCATAGATAGGGTGGACATCCAGTGACTTCGTAGTAAATGAAGACACCTGTACAAAGTGAGGGGAGGAAAATTTAGGGGAGACATCAGGGGTAAGTTTTTTCACGCAGAGAGTAGTGAGTACCTGGAATGTGTTGTTAGGACTGGTAGTGGGACATTTAAAAGACTCTTAGACAGGCACATGGATGAAAGAAAAATAGGGGGTTATGAGGGAAGGATGGTTTTGTTCTTTTTTGATCAAGTTTATCAAGGTTGGCACAACATCGTGGGCTGAAGGGCCTGTACTGTGCTGCAACATTTTATGTAAAACATTAAAATTGAAAAGTCAGTTTGACATACACAGGCAACTTAGCGCTATTTACATTTTGATCTTATTTTTAGATTTTTCATCCAAAAATGTCGAGCAAGCTCATCAAGCTGCATCTGGGTACATGCACTTGTGGGTGAGGGGGTTGGTACCTGATGCTTTGACACAGCGGGCTAGATTCGGCACGATTCGGCTCAACGCTTTCTGGGAAGTGATAACTGGTGACATTGCATGGATCTTCAGTGACTCTTAATTGGGAAAGGAAAAGAGCCCTTCAATATTTATGAGGTTTTCTTTGAAGATTTCTAAAAGGGGGCTGGGAAATAAAAGTCAGAATAAGATACAAAGCTAAGCCAGTGTAAACAAATGAGGCAGAATCTGCTCCCACAGCTCCTTCTGTTCCTTGCTATTAATAGGATCTTGCTATATAATGCAACTATTACACAAGTTTACAACATGTAGCACCATATCCGAGGCTAAATGCTTGCAGAGCTCTCAAGAGAACAGATAGACTCCATTATTTAATTTGGCAAGAGCATATACAGCTAGTGTAAAAACAATTTGGGTTTGATTATTGTTCTCTGTGAAGCTTGGGGGATGGGTGTTGGTTCAGATTTCCGATATATTGTCAGAGTACGTGCACAGCATCACATACAACCCTGAGATTCTTTTTCCTGCGGGCCAGGAAGAATGACCACTTACTGGCAGTGCAAGAAAAAAAACCTGACTCAACGTACACATGGAAACAAATAAAGAAATGTGAACAAACTGACTGGGCCATACAGAGAGAAAAATAATCAATGAAGTGCAAAAGTAGGAATCCTTAACTGATGAACACAAGGATGAGCAGACAATACATGTAATATATAACCACTATTTAGGGCTATACAGCTGGTCGACAGATGACCACTTTAGCCCACCCATCTTGCCCTCATGTTCTCAACTCGGGTAAGAATAGAGCAATACCCAAGCATGTTGGAGAAACTTAGCAACGTGCACTGGATCCACTCAAAGTGTGCTGACCGGCTGCATCACAGTCTGGTATGGGAACATTAATACCCCTGAGCGTAAAGACCTGCAAAAGGTAGTGGGCACAGGCCTGGCAAAACTCTCCCCACTGGTGTATTGCACTTGACCCCTGCATTTTTTGTTCAGGTCAGAGTAGGTGGTCTTTGCTCTCGACAGCAACACCACCAGATCCTACGTTACTCGGATACCCGTGACTTAAGATTCGCATTCATTTCATCCCAGCTCTCAAACCAATAAAGTAATGATCTTTTTGTTTTTAATCCAAATGTACTCTGGCGGTCTGCTACGTAGGGAACAATGAGCAGTGAATTAATGACTTAAAAATGCTGGAGGAGCTCAGCAAGCCATGCAGCATCCATAGGAGGTAAAGATATATGGGCAAACCCTGTATAACATTGTTAACACGTTCCATGCAAGTTCAGAGCTATGGAAAACCATACTGATCAAAGCATTATTACAAAGTACTTTAATGCAATGCATTCCCAATCCTATAATTATTTATTCTTTTACTAAGAACTCTTATGCATCCATGTGTGTAAAATATATAAAACTGAAAAAAGACAAAGATCCTTACTGGCAATAAGTGAACATTGTTTATTTAAGAAAATATTTGTCTAATGTAGTTTGCCATTCTTTTAATCTTTTCTTTCACCATGAATATCTTTATAACATCGAGTAGCATTTTGCAATTCTTGCCAGTCTCTAACACCTTATGATGTTTGGTTCTACATCCTTAAGCTCATCACAAGCATTATTGATTTAAGGTGAATTCTTTCACTGGCCTCTTCATTTTGCAGCTCATCTTCATATAAACGTTCTTGATCCATTTCAATGAGAGTTTCATCATCAAACTCACATCGTCACATCCCAGATCGCCGAGTATTGTTAAATTTTGCGCCACTGTTGTTAACACAATATTCATACCATTTAAAAAGTTTTGCTTATCACTGCATTAAAATTAGAAACCGCGTTATATCAAACCCTGCGCAATACAAAACTGCGCTGTACAGGGTATACCCGTACAACCAATGTTTCGGGCCTGAGCCCTTCTACGTTGAAGAAGGACTCAGGCCCGAAACGTCAGTTTTACATCTTTACCTCCTATGGACGCTGTGAGACCTGCTGAGCTCCTCCAACATTTTTGTGCTTTTAATACAATCTGCAGACCTTCACTGAACTATTTCTGGACCTCTTCCTTTCGTCAGGTATCCCAGCAAGCATTGCTGAGCTCTTGGGTGACGGGGTGGTATTGCAAGTAGCGCTGCTGTCGCGCAGCTCCAGCGACCTGCGTTCTGACATCGAGTGCTGTCCGTGTGGAGTTTGCCTCTTCTCCTTTGGACACAGCATCAGAAATCAGGATGGAACAAAGTCTGTGGGAGCTGTAAGACAAGTGAGAGAGAATGGAGAAGTGGGAGCTTGTATGCTCTCCCAATGTCTACATGGGTTTTCTCCGGGGGCTCCAGTTTCCTCCCACCCTCCAAAACGTACGGCATTGTAGGTTAATTTGGGTGTAATTGGGTGGAATCAAGTCAAATTAAGTTTATTGTCAGCTGAATGTACATGTACAACCCAATGAAACAGCGTCCTCCGGTCCTTGGTGCAAAACATGTAGACACACAACCAGACTTAACACACATACAGGCAAACAATACAGATGCAGGACAAGATTTCATCTACACAAATAAGTAAGTATCATTTCATAAATATGAACTTCTCGAATGTTTAGTGCGAGCAGTTCCTTTGGTTGTTCAGCATTCTCCTGCTGGTGGGGAGAAGCCGTTCCTCAGCCTGGTGGTTCTGTCTCTGATCCTCCTGTATCTCTTCCCTGATGAGAACAGCTGAAAGATGTTGTGTGTGGGGTGTGATTTTGTGCACCCTGTTCAGACAATGATCCTGGTAGATGGGGCGAGGGAGACTCCAGTGATCCTCTCTGCCACTCTTATTGTCCTGTGGATTGACCTCCAATCCATTTCTCTGCAGCAACTGTACCCACATTGAGATGCAGCACTCTCGATAGAACTCCTATAGAAGGTTGATATAATGGCAGCCAATAGCCTTGCCCGCTTCAGTCTTCTCTGGAAGTGGAATCGCTGCTGCTCCTTCCTGACAAGTGAGGAGACGTTGAGTGTCCACGATTGGTCACTGGTTAAGTGAACTAGAAATTCGGTGCTCTCCACTCTCTCCACTACAGAGTTGGTGTGTAGTGGAGGGTGGTCGTTCCTGGTCCTCCTGAAGTCCACGATCATCTCCTTCGTCTTGTCCACTTTGACACTCAGGTTGTTATTCCTGCACCATACCATGAGAAATTGGCTTTTAGCATGGTGTAAATAAAACTTTAAATATAAAATAAGGAACGAGCATTGACCTGATAGGCCAAACAGACTTTTGCCATCTCGAAAGAAAGTGGGAAATTTCACAGCATTTGAAGTATAATTTTAATCTCTAGTTTACACAATTAGTAACATCTGACTGACCATTTCTATGCGCAGATGCTGTCGGACCTGCTGATCTCCCCCAGCAATACTTTTGTTTGCTCAAACCTTTAGCATCTGTATCTTTTGAGTTTCGCTCACTGTTTAGCATTCATCCCACTCTGCCTGTGTTAATAAATCAGGACCTCACATCCTTGACCTTGCACTAGAATTCTGTAAGTCGTGAATTTTTCTTAATGGATTTTTAAATACTTTCTTTTAGAAAGCAAGTCATTTGATTGATTTGCACATCACCCAGGTGTCAAAACAAATATAGCAGGAATAAACTCTCTTTCCTGGAACCGGAAGAATCCAGAGCAAGAAATGTCGAGTTAAGTTTATTGTCATCTGATTGTACAAGTGGAACCCGATGAAACAGCGTTCTTCGGTCCTCGGTGCAAAACATGCAGACACACAATCAGACATAACACACACACACACACACACAGACAAACAATACATATGTAGGACAAGTATAATATCTATAAAAATATATAGATAAATAATGTTTTCTATGAATGAGAGGATCGGGTGGTCAGTGAGAGCAGTTCCTTTGGTTGTTCAGCATTCTCGCTGCCCGTACAGGTACCACATGGAGCCTTCGATAAGGTACCACATGGAAGGTTAGTTAGGAAGGTGCAGTCTTTAGGTATAAATTTTAAGATAGTCAAATGGATTGAACATTGGCTGAAAGGGAGAGGCCAGAGAGTGGTAGTGGATAATTGTCTGTCAGGTTGGAGGCCGGTGACCAGTGGTGTGCCTCAAGGATCTGTATTGGGCCCATTGTTGTTCGTTATATACATTAATGATCTAGATGATGGGGTGGTGAATTGGATTAGTAAATATGCAGACGATACTAAGATAGGTGGAATAATGGATAATGAAGAAGGTTTTCAAGGATTGCAGAGGGATTTGGGCTGCTTAGAAAAGTGGGCTGAAAAATGGCAGATGGAATTTAATGCTGATAAGTGTGAGGTGCTTCATTTTGGTAAGAAGAATCAGAACAGGACATACGTGGTAAATGGGAGAGCATTGAGGAATACAGAAGAGCAGAAAGATTTAGGAGTAACGGTACATCGTTCCCTGAAGGTAGAAACTCACGTGAATAGGGTGGTGAAGAAGGCTTTTAGTATGCTGGCCTTTATCAATCATTGCATGGAATATAGGAGTTGGGAGGTGATGTTGAGATTGTATAAGACGTTGGTGCGGCCTCATTTGGAGTTCTGTGTGCAGTTCTGGTTGCCTAATTATAGGAAGGATATAAACAGAGTGGAGAGAGTGCAGAGAAGGTTTACCAAAATGTTGCCTGGGTTTAAGCATCTGGAGTATGGGGAGAGATTGGACAGATTGGGTCTTTATTCTTTGGAGCGTAGAAGGTTGAGAGGGGATTTGATAGAAGTATTTAAGATTATGAAAGGGATAGACAGAATGGATGTGGATAGACTATTTCCGTTAAGAGGAGGAAAGATTAAAACAAGAGGACATGAGTTAAGAATTAAGGGGCAGAGGTTTAGAGGTAACATGAGGGGGAACTTCTTTACTCAGAGAGTGGTAGCTGTGTGGAATCATCTTCCGGGAGAAATAGTGGCGGCGGAGTCAATTGTATTATTTAAGAAAAGGTTGGACAGGTATATGGATGAGAAGAAGATGGAGGGTTATGGGCATTGTGCAGGGAGGTGGGACTAGAAAGGGGTGTTTGGTTCGGTGCGGACTAGAAGGGCCTAATGGCCTGTTTCCGTGCTGTAATTGTTATGTTTATGTTTATGTTTATGTACACACCAACTCTGTAGTGGAGAGAGTGGAGAGCACCGAGTTTCTAGTTCACTTAACCAGTGACCAATCGTGGACACTCAACATCTCCTCACTTGTCAGGAAGGAGCATCAGCGATTCCACTTCCTGAGAAGACTGAAGCGGGCAAGGCTACCGGTCACCATTACGTCAACCTTCTATAGGAGCTCTATCGAGAGTGCTGCATCTCAGTGGGGTACAGTTGCTGCAGAGAAATGGATTGGAGGTCAATTCCTCAGCCTGGTGGTGCTGGCTCTGATCCTCCTGGATCTCTTCCCCAATGAAAGATGCTGTGGAAAGGGATCTTCAATGATTTTGTGCGGCCTCTTCAGACAATGATCCCGGTAGATCATGATGATGGGGGGGGGGGGTTGGTGATCCTCTCTGTCACTCTTATGGTCCTGTGGATTAACCTCCGATCCATTTCTCTGCAGTCAATTATACCATACTGTGAGGCAGCCGGCCAGGACACTCTTAATAGAGCTCCTAAAGAAGGTTGACAAGATGGTAGCCGGTAGCCTTGCCCACTTTAGTCTTCTCAGAATGTGGAGTCGCTGCTACGCCTTCCTGACAAGTGAGGAGATGTTAAGTATCTAAGATAGATCACTAGTTAAGTGAACTCCAAGGAACTTGGTGCTCTCCACTCTATCCACTACAGAGATGTTGATGTGTAGTGGAGGGGTCGTTCCTGGTCCTCCTGAAACCCATGATATAAAGATACTGCCCGGTTCGACCCTTTCAAATAGCCCTTGTATCTGGGTCTTCAACTTTATTTCCCAGTTAACCCCATTTTACAAGGCCATTTGAAAGGGCCTAGACTTTAGAATGGATCTCATTCATAACCCATGGACTTCCTGTACTTCCAGCAGGTCAATCCTCAACTTTCACTTTTTCACAGAAACTCTTCCATGGATTGGTGACAAATTTTAATCGCCAATTACTCTCAACATTTCACAAGGTTAATCATGCAGGAAAAACCCAGGTCATCCTGATAGGCCAGAAGGAAGTGAAAATTCAGAAAATGTTGGCGGAAGTCAGTCGGTCCCGCTCATCCATAGGAGGTAAAGATATATAACCGACGTTTCGGGCTTGAGCCCTTCTTCAAGTTATGATAAAAAAGCAGACAGGCTTCTGAATTCAAAGGAGAAGGAAAGAAAGGGCAGGGGGAGAAACAGACAAAAGGTGATATTTGGTCTTTGATGGGACAGGAAAAGAAAGATGAGATTTGATCGGGGGAGGGGGTGGATCTGTGAATGCAGATCTGGAGGAATGTGGAAAAGGAAAGAGAGAGAGAGATGCAGAGCTAGAGGGAAGGAGAGATAGAGATGGATGGGGTTGGGGCCGTTGTTAATGCCATCTGGTTGGAGGGTGTCCAGACAGAAGATGAGGTGTTGTTCTTCCAACGTGGGTTGTCTCAGTCTGGCTGAGCATGAGACCATGGACAGACATGTCAGCATGGGAAAGGGGCTGAGAATTGAAATGGGTGGCCACTGGGAGATCCACGCTATTGCGGCAGACAGAGCTGAGGAGCTCAACGAAATGATCTCACAGACTGCGTCTAGTCTCTCTGATGCAGGGGAGACCACAATGGGAGCACCATGTGGAGAACTTCTGTACACTCATTAAACTGACTCCGCCCCATCCTGTGACTGTACCCGTGGCTCCTCCCTCTTGACCCTGTATAAAGGCTCCAACACCATAACCCCTCCCCAGAAAGCCTGGGTCACAGCACAGGATGATCCTCAAGTTTATTGTAAATAAAAGCCTATTGTTCCGTAACTCTAGTCTTTTGAGTTCTTGATATAGCCCTTCACACCAGATGCGGTAGGTGGCCCCCGCGGATGCATAGGTAAGTGTTGCTTCACTTGGAAGGACTGTTTGGGGCCCCGAATGGTGGTGAGGGTGGAAGTGAAGGCCAGAAGGAAGGTCACATTTAGAGCAATCCTTCAGATTGTGATTGTTCAAAAGAGTTTCATGTAAAGAATGTAAGGGCTGGATCACCAAAAGGGAATGAAGTTCCAGAACTAGTAAAACAGCAAGTAAGCATTTCCTCTCATTCTAGTTCCTATCTTTGGGAATATTAAATCTTCAGCACATTCCTGTGTGAACAAGAAATTCACCTCTTGTATTTGATCCAGTTTCCAAATAGGTTGTCCATAGGGATATTGTCCTGATCAGGGCTTGCATTGAGTGGCTATGGTTTTCTGGACATAGGACTCCTCCACAGGGTTCAACCACCCAGTCCAACCCAGTCCAGTCCCAGTTCTACCACCCAGTCCAACTACTGGGTTCTACAGGGTTCAACCCAGTCCAACTACAGGGTTCTACCACCCAGTCCAACTACTGGGTGGCTCCATACAGGCTGTAAATGGCCTGTTAATGGAGCTGACAGTGTTTTATGTTAATCTCCTGTGACAGTGGGTTGTGGCGGCGCCTGTGCTGGCAGCAGCCTCGTGGGTTAGCAGACTACAGAGAAACACAGGACTGGCGAAGCGCACCAAAAGGCACGGAGTCCACCCCTGTGCCGCCCCCCCCCCCCCCCATTTGAGAAGGAGAAGCAGAGGAGACAACCCTATGGGACGGTGACCACGGGTGTTGTCCAATGAGGGGATCTGCGGCAGAAGAACACACTGGCGGCGGAGGGCTGGCGGCGACTCGAGGCGAGGAACTCACGCAGGCTGCAGGCTGCTGGTGACTTGCGGTCAAAGGACCTCACACCAGACTGAAGACTGCTGAAGACTGGCTAAAGGGGAACCAGGCATCAGAACTGGGATGTGAAAGGGTGCCGAGGACAGGAAGGGCTCTCGGGCACAGGAGACTTCCTGTTCGTAACATAGATTTGGATCTGGAGCTCAGACTGCCAATGGTTTGGACTGAAGTCTGCACGGCAACAGAGGCTGCAAGAGCCACGGACACTCGGTGACTCTGAAGGGACTGTTTTTGGTTCTCTTTCTCTGATTTTAAGGCGCTCTGAGCAATTTCTGACGATGCAATTTTGTGTAATATTACATCTGTTTAATTATATGACCATAAAAGAATCATGAATTTAGTTGCTGGATTATTTGTAGGAAAGCCTTTACTTCAGTGCCAAAGATTACTATTTAGATGGGATAGATTTCCAAATGGAGATCCCAACGGATGCCTTTGGACGAGCATCTCTGCATGACAAATGCTTCTCAAGTTTCCATTTTTCTACACTTACCCTGTTTTTGCGTGTCATTTCTGTATATACTAATAACATTCTGGTGAAACAATGGCACCATTTCAGTTAAGTCCCCCCCACCACCTGGCTGCATCACAGTCTCGTAATGGGGACACCAATCTTCTTTTCTTTGGCTTGGCTTCGCGGACGAAGATTTATGGAGGGGGTAAATGTCCACGTCAGCTGCAGGCTCGTTTGTGGCTGACAAGTCCGATGCAGGACAGGCAGACACGGTTGCAGCGGTTGTAGGGGAAAATTGGTTGGTTGGGGTTGGGTGTTGGGTTTTTCCTCCTTTGCCTTTTGTCAGTGAGGTGGGCTCTGCAGTCTTCTTCAAAGGAGGTTGCTGCCCGCCAAACTGTGAGGCGCCAAGATGCACGGTTTGAGGCGATATCAGCCCACTGGCAGTGGTCAATGTGGAAGGCACCAAGCGATTTCTTTAGGCAGTCCTTGTACCTTTTCTTTGGTGCACCTCTGTCACAGTGGCCAGTGGAGAGCTCGCCATATAACACGATCTTGGGAAGGCGATGGTCCTCCATTCTGGAGACGTGACCTACCCAGCGCAGCTGGATCTTCAGCAGCATGGACTCGAGGCTGTCGACCTCTGCCATCTTGAGTACTTCGACGTTAGGGATGAAAGCGCTCCAATGGATGTTGAGGATAGAGCGGAGACAACGCTGGTGGAAGCGTTCTAGGAGCCGTAGGTGATGCCGGTAGAGGACCCATGATTCGGAGCCGAACAGGAGTGTGGGTATGACAATGGCTCTGTATACGCTTATCTTTGTGAGGTCTTTCAGTTGGTTGTTTTTCCAGACTCTTTTGTGTAGTCTTCCAAAGGCGCTATTTGCCTTGGCGAGTCTGTTGTCTATCTCGTTGTCGATCCTTGCATCTGATGAAATGGTGCAGCTGAGATAGGTAAACTGGTTGACCGTTTTGAGTTTTGTGTGCCCGATGGAGATGTGGGGGGGCTGGTAGTCATGGTGGGGAGCTGGCTGATGGAGGACCTCAGTTTTCTTCAGGCTGACCTCCAGGCCAAACATTTTGGCAGTTTCCGCAAAACAGGACGTCAAGCGCTGAAGCTCTTCAGGGACACCAATACCCCTGAGCGTAAAGCCCTCCAAAAGGTAGTGGGCACAGCCCAGGACATCAAAGGCAAAGTCCTCCCCACTAATGAGTATATCTACAGAGAACGCTGCTGCCATCTTCCCCAAAACAAATACAGAACCTGCAATTATCCAGAAAGCCTCCCTCCTCAGTGTGCGTCAGTGTTTGCACAGTACTATTAAGAAGGTGGTGGTATTAGGAGATCAGGTCAGCATTTGCATAGCTTCCTGAGGAACACGTTAACATCTTTACAGTTTCAGCGTGAACACGCCAGTTACAGTGACCCTGAGACCGCGTCAATACTTGTACAGCGTTCTGTGAACATGTCAATGTCGTACCTCCTGAGAACTTATTAGCCTCTGCAGCAACCTGGGAACAAGTCAATATCTAAAAAATAGTGTTGCCGTTGTGATTGCAATACTGTATGGCTCAGCATTCTCCCCAATTATAAAATTGTTTCTGAAGCACTTTTCACAACAAAATTGAACTGCTATTCTTGACCAATGGACATCGCGGAGAACTTGAAGTCCTCAAGCAATATTCCACAAGCAGCACCTTAACAATTTGTAGATAATCTGCAGGAAGAATGTTGGGTAAGTATTAAGATACGAGGAAAGTTGCTTTTCTTTCCATGGAAGCATTTAACTTTTTCAATTTGCTGGAAAGGCCAGCGACCACCTTGTTTAATATTTTACACCTTCAACAGTGGTACCCCCTCACAATGGTGCAGGTAGTCCCCGACTTACGACCATCCGTACATACGACCAAAAAAAAAACAGCTGTATGCATGAGGCATGCATGACATATGCTCGCCAATAAAGCTGACGAGCAAGAGGGAAAACTTATCCCCTGCTGATAGATCCCCTGCTGGCGCTCAGTATGGAATTGAGAATGAAGGTAATCAACCAAGTTACGATTTCTACACACCATACCAACATATGTCCGACTTACATCCATTTCGAGATTCGACCAGTCGGTCAGAACGGAACACGGTTGTAAGTTGAGGACTACCTTTACTACCAGCACAGATCAGCAGATTTATACACAGCACTGAAATTCAGCTTGGATTCTTGTAAGAATGTAACAAACAGAAGGGTGACTGTTCCACTCCACCCTTCAAAAATCTTCAATGCGACCATGGTTGATATTTTTCCCTCAGCATTCATATCTTATACTAACACCATATCACTTGATATCTAAAAATACATTAATTTCTGTTTCGAATGTACTCAGTGAAAGACTCTCCTCTTTCTTGGTTTGAGAATTTCAAAGACTCACTTCCCTCTTTGAGGCCTAACGATGTAAAAATTTGGTTCCATTTAGAGTCTGTTTGTGTGGGGAATGGTAATAATGCGCTAGTGCTTTTGTAATTTGGAATTAAGACATAGTTAATTGCAGTGCAGAACCATGACAAAAATACCTACCCAAACTTCCTGTTACCTGGAGAGAATCACAGTTAACCTTAAACTTAATGAAGAGGATCCCAGTCCCCTGGACTGAGCAGTGGAAACAGATGTGAAACCCACAGATATAAGTATTCGGAATGGCAGGTGACACCATAACCTACTAGCACTTTCTTCTAACCTCCTGCCTTCTTGAACTGTTGCCGACCTTCTGGTGAAAGTGCTTCTATGATGCTGTTGGAGAAGGCGTTGCAGGACTTTAACCCAGCGGCAATGAAGAAATTCCAATATACATCCAAGGCAGGAAGGCAGGAGAAGCACCAGCGAGTGGTGGGGTTCCCTTGCCCTGGCGGTCTTGCCTTTCTTGGTGGAAGACATCGTGGGTTTGGCAGAATTGTGAAAAATATCAGACCTTAGGGCGGCACGGGTTAGCGCGACACTGTTACGGCACCAGCGATTGGGACGGGTTCAAATCCGGCACTATCTGTAAGGAATTTTTGCGTTCTCCCCGCGTTTGTGTAGGTTAACTCTGGGAGCTCTGGTCTCCTACATTTCAAAATGTACTGGGGGTTGTAGGTCAGTTGAGCAGCATGGGCTCGTGGGCCAAAAGGACCTGTAACCGTGCTGTAGGTCTAAATTTAATTTTTTAAAAATTAAACATTTGACTAAACCCATCAATGCCAACCATTTCTACCCAAACTATAAATTACCTTGTATGAAGCAGAAAATGGTTTCATTTAATTTTTAATTTAACCTACAGCATGTTAACAGGCCATTTTGGCTCACGAGTCCATGCCACTCAATCTCCTCCCTCTTCAACTGGCCAGGCGTGGTAGAATTAGAGATATACAACAACGATGTTTTAACATGGTTGCAATGCGTTATCAGCCATAAAAACATAATTGTTGAGCAATGGATAATTTATCTTCCGGTGATTGGAAATCTGGAACTCAATGATGTGTCTTCAACTAATGCATGAGATTAATGTTTATACAAGCAAAAATAATTCCAGTGACATTTTTATTTGGCATAAATGGACCACATACCAGGAAGTGAATGTTGCTCAGCAAGATTTCAGGCTTGGTTTGACTTCCAAATCTATCAATCACTTTTGAAATGTTGGTGCCTTTACAAGATTGTGGTTTATGTGTCTGTTTCTATTGTGCTCAGCTCAAGGGGAATGAGATCCCCTTCATTTGGTATGTCAGCTGTGGTTATCTCCAGGTGACAGGCAGTTTGGGTAGATATGGTTGCCTTTGCTCTGCACTGCAATTGTGTGCTTTAAATCCAAATTATAGAAGCACTGGTGCATTATTACCATTCCCCATACAAGCAAACTCATCATCCCTCCAAATGGAGCCAAATATTTGCATCGTTAAGCCTGAAAGAGGGCAAGGAGCCTTTAAATATTTAAATTTAGACATACAAGACATTTTGGCCCACGAGCCTGTGCCACCCAAATTACACCCCATTAATCTACAGCCCCGGTATGTTTTTGAAGGGTGGGACGAAACCAGATCCCCCGGGGAAAACCCACACAGACATGGAGAGAACGTAAAAACTCCTTACAGACAGAATGGGATCCGAACACCGGTCCTAACTGTTGGCGCTGTAACTGCGTTGTGCTAACTGCTAGGCCAACCATGCCGCCCTTTGAAATTCTCAAACGAAGGAAGAGGAAGAAAGTCTTTCACTGGGTATATTTGAAATAGAAATAATTAATATATTTTTGAGATATTAATGGCAAAAGGCAATATGGGGTTAATACAGAAAACAAATGCTGAGGGAAAAATATCAAACATAATCTTATTGAATGGCAGAAAATGCATGAGGGGGTGGACTGAAGCATTCATACTTCTGTTTGTTACGTTCTTTCAAGAAATCAGGCTGAATTTTGGTGCTGTGTGTAAATCCGTTGAACTAAGCTATCAGTGTGGCCATCTAAGCACAATACTGCAAGATCCTAAACACAAACAGAGCTAATGGGGTCACAAAAGAGTATACAGTCCCGCACTGCATAACATCTATTCAGGCAACCTCTGATTGCATATAGATCCGTGGTCCCATAAGGTTATAACAGAGTTCAGAAATCCTGATAGTGAATGCAACAACTTCCCGCATGCAACACGTGTATCTCATGTCCTTTGTATACTGTGACAGATTATAGATATGTTTTTGGGAGCTAGATTGGGGCAGGTTTTTTTAGTGTAGGTCACGTACAAGCATTTTAAAACAGATCTTATTTAAAAAAAACTGGAGCTCTGTTCATGCTAGACAGGCCGGTTCCAAGAGCCTTTGCAAAAGCTTTGGAGCGTGCCCAAGAGACTCCACTAATGGACTGTTGTTTACAAAAATGCAACAGACGAAAGAACTTGTCAGAGCTACAGTAGCTCCAGCTACTGCCTGGAGTGGAACTTGCTGTGCTAAGAGGGTCATGTAGTTTTGCAAGCAGAGAGAGTAAAACAGGCTTTCTCTGAGAGAGAGAGAGAATTCAATTCTACAGTTTTACAGTCAGCAGCAGCAGCTGGGACTGGAACAGGACAAGCTGGTAAGCTTGTGGGCAAACCCCATTTGGAAGTCGGCTCGTGAGTGCTTAGTTCAGACTGGTCAAAGCCCTTGTGGTTCATACAAGAGGAGAGGACTGGCTGCCTAATGTTTCACTTCAAATAAGAGAAACAAAAAAGGAACTCTGTGGTGACCTGAAAGAAAGAGGTTATCATCTGGAAAACCCTGATAGGGCAAGTTTCATCGGCAAGACTCTGAAGTGGCTGATTACAAGGTATCAGTTGTGGGTGTCCAGCAAACAACAAATCTCTCTCTGAAAACCGACAAGAACCTTCCTGAGCGGTAACCATTTACCTTTCAAGCACCAAAGCCTGGTGAACTTCATAAATGTTAAATTCTGCGCACAGTCTAAGAATTGCCTTTAACCAGAAAACTTGGAGGAATGAGAAGTGAGATTGGACTGTGAATCAAATAACTTTTCTGAACTTGCACACACGTGCGCTTAGAATTAGAAGGGGGTTAAGTTAGGTTAGTTAAGTTAATAGTGAT
Source organism: Narcine bancroftii (assembly GCF_036971445.1). Taxonomy (NCBI): domain Eukaryota; kingdom Metazoa; phylum Chordata; class Chondrichthyes; order Torpediniformes; family Narcinidae; genus Narcine; species Narcine bancroftii. The sequence goes on from NC_091481.1 coordinate 84,301,247, forward strand.
AAGTTAAAGTTTGATCCTGTGGTCACGTTTAAAGATAATTAAAAGCAACTTTAGTTTAAGTAACCATTTGTCTTGGTGAAGATCTATTGCTGCTGGGTTTTGGGGTCTTCTGGGCTCGTAACAATACAAAGCGATTGCCAACCCCTCCCCAAGATGAGCCTCACTCAGCCAGGTCCTTCAGGCATTACAGGAGATGATAGAATCATTGTGGGTAATAGTTCATCAATGGAAGTTCTTCGAAGTGAAACTCTTCCAGTGGAGCACCATGAGGAACTTGAGAACAGTGATGTGGATGATCCTGATCCTCTTTGTTGAACGGTGTGTGATATAGGTTAAGAATGGGTTTACATAAAAGTTCTAAGGAGTGAAAAAAAATTTTTTTTAAGGGTTTAATTTAGTGTACATCCAGCAACAGCCTCCTGACTCATCCAATACTACATTAAAGGTAAAGGTTCCATTATGGTCATGTGATACTACATTTAGAATGTAACATGCATGAAATTCTTGAACCTTGTCTACTATAAGGCAGACAGAGAGTCGTCACTTTGTCCAGCGCCCCTCACAAAAATGAGGCCCCAGTGTTTTTCTCTTCCATCGGACTTTACTTTCTTCACCTATTCCAAGCAACGTGGCGAGCTTTTATGAACCCATTCCCAGTCCTTTCCATGCCAAATTGTTGCACTGGTTTTGATCAATTGCTTCAGGCTAATTGGATAGCTAATTGCAGCAAGACTATGGGGAACTGGTGTCAGAAGAACTGCAAGGCATCAGCTGCCTAATTATTGGTCACCAATCACCATGGAGAAAGATTTGGCTTTTACTAAAGCATCAACCTACACGCCTGTGCAGGTATAATCATCGCCTTCATTCTGTTGTTGATATTTAAGGATGTGGGCAGCACTCTCAAGGCTAGCATTCATTGTCTGTCTTTCTTTGCTGGAGTTGGTGAGACAGAGATGTCAATGTTGGAGGTGGTAAGGCGCTCCTCTGTCCGATAGCCTATAGGTCATCCTTGGGCAAGGTGAGGGACCGGTTTAACCTCCCAATCAAGGTCACGTTAAGCCACGGATTGCAGATGGTGGATGGTTTTTACAAGCAGATTCTACAGATTGGAATTTACGGTTGTTAAACTAAAAACGCTGGGCAGGTGAATCTGCAGCTCAGTGGCCAGGGTGACCCCGTCCAGTAAGGACACTGCAACTGAAGAAGATAACGGGAAACCACGTCAGTATTTTTCATTTGTTTAGTCAGGAACTCAACGTCAACTACGGTCTCAGCTCAAAGATGGAGCCTTCATCGAAGAAGGGGAGGCAAGGCAATGACTATTCAGAGGGTCAGAGATTGCAACGGATGGAGAGACGTGATGGCCCATGCCCAACTGCATTGGCACCTGAATCAATGATGAGACAGTGGTGGACAGGGCAGAGAAATGCTGTAGATCGACTGCCTTTTGAGATCCTCCCTGACCAAACACGTAGCACCTGAAATACACCTGCGCAAAGGATCATTGTAAATATTCTTGGTTGGAACTGAATTAGTCGACAGAACATACATGACATCACATACAACCCTGAGTAAAGTTTACAGACACTGTGGTTGAAATAAAAACACAATGCTGGAGAAACTCAGCAGGTCAAACGGGCACATTATCGAACAACGATAAAGATTCATACCTTGATGAAGGGCTCAAGTCTGAAACGTTGGTTATGTATCTTTTTCATTGCTGTATAAACTGCACTGTTTGACCTGCTGAGTTTCCCCAGCTTTGTGTTTTTAAATACAACCTTGAGATTCTTTTTCCTGTGGGCCAGGCAGGATTTCTTTTTGGTGATGCAAAAAAAACTGCAGAACCATAGAACATGACAGCACAGAATCAGGCCCCTTCAGCCCTTCTAGTCTGTGCCCAACCATTTTGTTTTGCGTAGACCCGCTGACCTGCACCTAGTCCGTAGCCCTCATACCTCTCCCATCCATGTGCCTGCCTAAGTTCTTTTTAAATGTTAACAATTGAGCCCGCCTTTAACACTGAGTTAGAATTTAACAAGAAAGAAACATGGAGCTCGGTCACATTTCTGAATGGGGAGAATTGCCCCAGAGCTGCTTGAAGTTCAACTGATGATTTTGCTCGTTATCCTTGACTCAAAGACCAGAATGAATCACCTGCAACTGTATCTACTTCTGACAAAAAAGGATCAGGAGGCTTTTAATCCTTAGTACCATAGAACAGAAGCAGGCCCTTTGGCCCTTCTAGTCTGTGCCGGAGTCTGTGTCTCTCTTGTCCCACTGACCATACCGCTCCCAACCATGTACCTGTCCAAATTCTTAAATGTTAAGATTGAGCCCGCATTCACCGCCTCAGCTGGCAGACAATGAATGCTAGCCTTGAGAGTGCTGCCCACATCCCACTGCTCTGTGTGAAGAGGTTCTCCCTCACACCCCCACTCAAGAAAAGATACGTATACAAAAGAGAGAGAGATAAAGAAAGAAAGAAGAGCAAAACAATCCAACAGTGCAATAGATAAAATAATTATTCAATAATAAATAATGTGCAGAGAGTCTGGAAATGAGTCCCTGATTGAGTTTGTCGTTGAGGGATCTGATGGTGGAGGGGTAGCATCTGTTCCTGAACCTGGTGGTGCGAGCCTTGTGGCCCCTACACCTCTTTCCTGATGGCTGCCATCAATTGCCCTCAGCAATACTTTGCTCGAGATTCCAGCAGCTGAAGCTTTTGTGTTTTTCTCTCTCTGACTGTGTTTCATTTGATGAAGTAAGTTCTGCAAATTTGTTTTCTGTTCCTGGTGTAAATCCCCAGGCTATGTATCAAAATAGATGGCTTCCTCTTTCTGTTACCGCTCGTCTGTAACTTGTCAGTCGATCCAAACAGATTTAGTTTTGTTCATCTTAAGTCACGATAGGGCTCCCTATGGCAGCACTAATCCGCAGTCAATCGGTAAGTGGTCCTTCTGTGTGCAAGTTGTTTGGTTGATGCCAGGATAATGTGCTTTACACTGCTTCCCATCAACTACTGCATGTGTGTTTTATTGAAACAGTTTAATTTAATTTAATTTAATTCCCAAGGCAGACATTTGGAAATGCATAACCTGTGAGGAGCCCAAATATTCAGGTGCTCATCTCAGAAAATTGTACATGCGATCCATGCGATATTCCACGAAATAAATGAAACAAAATTTGAGGGGTATGACCAATAAAATTCATAATTGGAAGTGAAAATGTGAATTTGTCATTTAATTAAAATCGGGGAAGTAGTGGATAATTGTAGTTTAAAAGTTGCTAGTCTGCTAACAAATCAGTGTGCAGAAGAGGGCAGTTATTGTCAATGCTAGGGCGTTTTGAGATTTAATCTGGGATTAATTTATTTTGAACTGTAGATATTAAATGTATTTTATAAAAAGCCCACCCCAAGTGCCTAAGATTTGCTTCTATCACTGCTCAAAAGTTTCTCAAAGCGAGTCTTCGCAAAAATCTTGATGTTTGGTACAAACATCTACACCCGTCGGGAGGATCAGAGCCAGCACCACCAGGCTGAGGATCAGCTTCTTCCCACGGGCAGCGAGAACGCTGAATGACCAAAGGAACTGCTCATACAAACCCTCCGTGTCTCTCCTATTTATTTAATGATATTTATTTATATGTATCTACGTCCTGTATGTGTATCATTTGTCTGCATGTTTTTGTACTGAGAACACAGTTTCATCGGGTTATACTTGTACAATCAGACGTACAAAGACATATCGAATGCTTTTATTCCTATTTTAGAAATTGATCAAGCAGTGTGATTAGATTTCACCCCACTCAAAGAGATGCAAAGAAAAAAAACTCGCTGCTTGTGAAAGAGAAAAGTCTTTGGTTTACACCATATAACCCAGTGAACCCAACTGGAAGTGAGCAATGAGATTTGTTTCACTAAACTATGTGGGAAAAAAATCATGTATTGTAACACTGCAAACTTCAGTCCATGAGCTTGGGTGTGGGAGAATGCAAGAACAAAACAAATGGATGTGATACTCCTCGACTTTGCACATCATGTATTACTGAATATTTATGGCACAGTGAGTTTGTTTATAATTCTTTCTTTATTTATATTTCTCTCTTTTGTACATGCATTTTTTACTTGTGTACAATTTGCATTACTGCTCAGTAGATATTCTACCTGGCCCACAGGGAAAAGAATCTCAGGGTTGCCTTGCATGCAATCAGATAATAAATTTGACTTTGACTCCATCTCTTCATTTGGAAAGATATTAGAAAAGCAGCCAGAAAGACTGGATCTGACATCATGATCTAATATTCTGCTATCAAGTTCCCTTTAGGTCAACTTTTTCTTTCCACTCACATACCACTTTAAGTATTCCCTATGCCATGGGGGCTCTGTGATTAGTAAGAGATTGCTTAAGGTGGTACGCAAGTGGGAAGGGGAAAGTTGAGAAGCACTGCTCTAGACCCAAATATTTTGCTTGAGAACAAGTGTCATTGGGCCATTTCCTTAAGAGTTATGAAACCGTGCACATAACGAGTCCATTAGGGATGATTAAAACAGTGGTTTTCAACCTTTTTTTGTCCACCCACTTCCCATCTTAGGCAATCTCTTACTAATCACAGAGCACCGGTGGCATAGGGAATACAATTCAAGAGTATTTAAGAGTTAATGCCGTCATTTAGAAACATTTTCTGGTTAACAAAGTTCCTGAAACTGTGAGATATAGCAGTCCCAGCACGATTATTCATCTTGTACAACGACCATGGGATAAGTGCATCGGGCACCAAAACCACCATTGTTCTGGGGCGTGTGATATTCCAGATTCTATCACCAATGTGTATATGTACAGATGGTCGTGTAGGATGACTGTGATTGGCTGAGAGTGTAGCCACACCTGCTGGCAGGTCTTAAAGGATTGCTCCTAGCCAGACCAGGTCATTCTGGACTGGTCGACCTACTTGTGATCTGCTCCAGTCTTTTAGTTAATAAAGATTTCATTCCTGAAAGAAAATTGGGGATTATGACAGACAACTTCAAGCTGAACACAGATAATTTCAGATTTGCTGTATCACACAGGAGGCTAGAGAAACATTAAATTAACATTTATTGAATTTAGTACGTTTAATCGCATAATCATGCTGACTCATTGCGTTAGTTCAACTCAACTAAAAATGTTTTGCCACTGATTTTCGTTTGTTCTCAGCATCAGATGCCTCTCGTGTCAGTGTCCAACAATAGTCGGCCGGCACTGATGGATTCCAATTGCCCTGATACCGCTTTTCCATGGTCGTAATGTCCTAGTGACACCTTTCACCGTGTTCGTCACTGACGACACCAAGATCAGCGGGGAAGACATCCAAGGGCGAATGCAGAGAATGAATTTTCAATTACATGCTGCACTTTGTGGTTTTGTCTGGTTGAAGTCGACTGAAAATATGACAGGACATCACAAAAACATGTAATATCTAAAAAACAGTACGCAGTAGGAAATTTTAAGGCGATGTTCATGAACAGCAGCCCAAAATCCATAAAATACGCCCAAATGTGTTGAGGAAACAAAATCTTCGTCATCAGGTGTAATCACCAGAGTTCAGATCTTACATAAACCTACAAAGTTCGAACAGGGCAGAATAAAGGTCAGAAGGATATTCCCGATGACAGAGGTGAGCAGGATAAGGGGGTGGTGAACTGGTAGAATTCTTTCTCAAACACAACACTAATTATATACATAATGATTAGGGCCAGAAGATCAGGGATGCAAGGAGAGAGAAGGAACAGTGTCCTGAATGTGGATGGTCAGACATGATCATTTTGAATAGCAAAGCAAGCTAGAAGTGTTGAATGGCAGGCTCTTGCCCCTACCTTCTGTGGTTCATTTTAAATTATTCAAGGGGTGAGCATCTCACATTGCATTATTTCCAGTAACTTTCACCTCATCAAATGTCCGCAGCATCCTTTGCTTGTCGGTCAGCCAGGATAACAGCGTGGGCAGCATGGTCTCTTGCACTGAGGAGAACAAGAGAAGATTTTACTCAGTACGAAATTCAATCACTGAGAGGGGGTTAATGGAGAGTGAATTCATGTTCCTGGTGCGAGAAAGAGACAAACGAGATGTGCTCCACACCAGGGTCATGCCCAGCGCGGAATGCCACACTGACCACCGGCTGGTTCGCTGCAAGCTCAACCTTCACTTCAAGCCAAAGCCCAGGAACAGTAAAGCCCCCAGAAAGAGGTTCAATGTTGGAAACCTGCAGTCAGACGAAGTGAGAGGAAACTACCAGGCAAACCTCAAAGCAAAGCTCGACGATGCAGTCCGCCTCACGGACTCGTCCCCTGAAACCCTCTGGGATCAGCTGAAGACTACCATACTGCAATCCACTGAAGAGGTACTGGGCTTCTCCTCCAGGAAAAACAAGGACTGGTTCGACGATAACAGCCAGGAAATCCAGGAGCTGCTGGCAAAGAAGCGAGCTGCCCACCAGGCTCACCTTACAAAGCCGTCCTGTCCAGAGAAGAAACAAGCCTTCCGTCGCGCATGCAGCCATCTTCAGCGCAAACTCCGGGAGATCCAAAATGAGTGGTGGAATAGCCTCCCCAAGCGAACCCAGCTCAGCGCGGACATTGACGACTTCAGGGGTTTCTATGAGGCTCTAAAGGCTGTGTACGGCCCCTCACCCCAAGTCCAAAGCCCGCTGGGCAGCTCAGATGGCAAAGTCCTCCTCAGCGACAAGATCTCCATCCTCAACCGATGGTCAGAACACTTCCAATCTCTTTTCAGTGCCAACCGCTCAGTCCAAGATTCCACCCTGCTCCAGCTCCCTCAACAGCCCCTAAGGTTAGAGCTGGATGAGGTCCTCACCCAGGATGAGACATATAAGGCAATTGAACAACTGAAAAGGGGCAAGGCAGCAGGTATGGATGGAATCCCCCCAGAGGTCTGGAAGGCTGGCGGCAAAACTCTGCATGTCAAACTGCATGAGTTTTTCAAGCTTTGTTGGGACCAAGGAAAACTGCCTCAGGATCTTTGTGATGCCATCATCATCACCCTGTACAAAAACAAAGGCGAGAAATCAGACTGCTCAAACTGCAGGGGAATCACACTGCTCTCCATTGCAGGCAAAATCTTCGCTAGGATTCTCCTAAATAGAATAATACCTAGTGTCGCCGAGAATATTCTCCCAGAATCACAGTTCAGCTTTCGCGCAAACAGAGGAACTACTGACATGGTCTTTGCCCTCAGACAGCTTCAAGAAAAGTGCAGAGAACAAAACAAAGGACTCTACATCACCTTTGTTGACCTCACCAAAGCCTTCGACACCGTGAGCAGGAAAGGGCTTTGGCAAATACTAGAGCGCATCGGATGCCCCCCAAAGTTCCTCAACATGGTTATCCAACTGCACGAAAACCAACAAGGTTGGGTCAGATACAGCAGTGAGCTCTCTGAACCCTTCTCCATTAACAATGGCGTGAAGCAAGGCTGTGTTCTCGCACCAACCCTCTTTTCAATCTTCTTCAGCATGATGCTGAACCAAGCCATGAAAGACCTCAACAATGAAGATGCTGTTTACATCTGGTACCGCACGGATGGCAGTCTCTTCAATCTGAGGCGCCTGCAAGCTCACACCAAGACACAAGAGAAACTTGTCCGTGAACTACTCTTTGCAGACGATGCCGCTTTAGTTGCCCATTCAGAGCCAGCTCTTCAGCGCTTGACGTCCTGCTTTGCGGAAACTGCCAAAATGTTTGGCCTGGAAGTCAGCCTGAAGAAAACGGAAGTCCTCCGTCAGTCAGCTCCCCACCATGACTACCAGCCCCCCCACATCTCCATCAGGCACACAAAACTAAAAACGGTCAACCAGTTTACCTATCACGGCTGCACCATTTCATCAGATGCAAGGATCGACAACGAGATAGACAACAGACTCGCCAAGGCAAATAGTGCCTTTGGAAGACTACACAAAAGAGTTTGGAAAAACAACCAACTGAAAAACCTCACAAAGATAAGCGTATACAGAGCCGTTGTCATACCCACACTCCTGTTCAGCTCCGAATCATGGGTCCTCTACCGGCATCACCTACGGCTCCCAGAACGCTTCCACCAGCGTTGTCTCCGCTCCATCCTCAACATTCATTGGAGCGCCTTCATCCCTAACACTGAAGTACTCGAGATGGCAGAGGCCGACAGCATCGAGTCCACGCTGCTGAAGATCCAGTTGCGTTGGGTGGGTCACGTCTCCAGAATAGAGGACCATCGCCTTCCCAAGATCGTGTTATATGGCGAGCTCTCCACTGGCTACTGTGACAGAGGTGCACCAAAGAAGAGGTACAAGGACTGCCTAAAGAAATCTCTTGGTGCCTGCCACATTGACCACTGCCAGTGGGCTGATATCGCCTCAAACCGTGCATCTTGGCGCCTCACAGTTCGGCGGGCAGCAACCTCCTTTGAAGAAGACCGCAGAGCCCACCTCACTGACAAAAGACAAAGGAGGAAAAACCCAACACCCAACCCCAACCCACCAATTTTCCCCTGCAACCGCTGCAACTGTGTCTGCCCGTCCCACATCGGACTTGTCAGCCACAAACGAGCCTGCAGCTGACGTGGATATTTACCCCCTCTATAAATCTTTGTCCGCGAAGCCAAGCCAAAGAAAAAAAAAGGAACAGATGTAAAAGTGTGGAGAAAGATTTGATTAAAAGTTTGAGAAGAAAGACCAAATTGGAAAAAATAAGAAATTAATGGTAACAGTATTAAAATTAATCTGTGTTCAAATTCTTCTTCCCACAGCAAGTGAGAATGCTGAACGACTACATGAGGCTCTCATATTCATGAAATAACATCTGTTTATTTACTTATTTATTTGTATGGAGGGAATACTTGTCCTGCATATGTATTGTTTGTCTGTGTTGGTGGTTATGACTAGATGTGTGTCTGTGTGTTTTGGCACCGAAGAACACTGTTTCGTCAAGTTGTTCTTGTGCAGTTGGTTGACAATAAACTTGACAAATGCAATTTTTGTGAAAGTTCTCAAAAAATTCAGGTGCAGGTCTGAGCCAAAATATTTATATTACATGGCACAAATTTTTAATCCTCTCAATCTACCATCTCAATAGTTTCATATTTTTTGTTAATTTTCCCACCGAGATTTAGCATGTCTTTAAACGATTCCCAACAGTATAATTCATTGATATTTCTATATTTTCACAGGGGATCAGTGCCTGTGGTTCAGTTAGGTCCTTGTACACTGCAATATGTTTGGCCATGCTTTATGGTCTGTCAGGCTCGACAAGAATACGGACTGATTTGTACGACAGGTAGGTTTGGTACATTATTGTCTGCTGAAGCTGTTGCCATAAATCAAGTGCCTAAAAATAATGTAGAATCCTCTATTTCAGGACCTCTTTCTTGCAGTGTAGCCTTTCACATTGTGTTCAGAAAGCAGAAAACTGGAAATGTGAAACAAAAAACACAGAATTCTGGAAAGACTCAGCAGGCATCTATGATGAGATATTTTCACAGCTTAGACAGTTGAATTTTGAGGGGCTCAGGTCCAAAATATTGGTAATATATCTTTACCTCCTATGGACGCTGTAGGACCTGCTGAGTTCCTCCAGCATTTCTGTGTTTTTAACTACAATCACAGCGAGCGCAGACTTTCGTGGTTCACTCTCTACAGGAGATCCTGTTTTCGGCAGCTTTTGCTCTACCAGCAGGCTCTTTATTTGTGAATAAATTATGTTTGTTTTCTTTGTATTTAAAGGCTTTGTGTTGGATTCATCATTTACAAGACCATGGCTGAACAGCTACATATTTTTAACACTATGTCCGTATCTTTTGATTCCCTGAGTTTTTTTTTCCAAAATCTAACATTCTCAGTCTTGAGTATTCTTAATAATCCAAGAACTGTAAAGGTTCATTGCCCTATTATTGAAATTACTTCTCCTCAAACTACCTTATCCTGAAACTATGCTACCTAGTCCAAGACAATCAATAATTTTCATTTGCTTCATTTATGACGGTCTTTTCATCCAGCGGTCTGCATGCTTCCCGATGAATGTGTTTTTCATTCAGAATGTCTCAGAAAATTAAAAGTCCATATAAGAGATAAGCAACATTCAATCATGGGATTACACAGTTAACCATGCTCGTAATTTTTTTAAATTTAGAGATACAGCTTCGTAATAGGCCTTCCCACCTCAAAAGACTGCACGGAGCTCTGTGGCAAAGTCCTCAAACTAGCTAACAGAATTTAAGATGGAACATTTGTGGTCTATACAGCTTCGTCCCACATGGTTAAAATAGTGATTTATTTTAGGTCATGAAGGTAAATCCTCATGCGCAATAGTTCTGTGCAACATCAAACCAAAAATACAAGCCCCAAGATTCTGCCTTAACACTTTGTAATGGGAAAGTAACCGTGGCTCTAACTAAAATAAAAATGGCCCCTTTCATGAATCACCTTAAGAGGTCAACTGTTATGTAGGACTAGATATTAATATCCAGATTGCACTCCTGAGACTTGCTGCCTAGACTCTGCTGGGTAGCCAGGTGAGTGGTACATCTTCTGGGTTATCAAGAGGGCGCCCTCCTTCCTCAGTGCTCCACTGATAGGCCCACGACACCTCCGGAGGGTTCAGCAGTGAATCCTGGCGTCTGGGGCTCACCTCCTAGATGCCATTCACTCACTTGGGTTCCCAGGTGGAATCCTTTCTCCTCATCCCGAGCCACTGACTACCCTTTTCAGGAGCTCTAGAGGGATCTTTAACTGCCTGTCGGTTTATCTTTCCTCGCACTCCCAGTTTCCGGAGTAGCCTTAATCCTCTACAGCCAACTTCAACCGTTTGGACCCTTACCTTCCAGCCACGTTGCTGCACGTCAGCTGCAAGCTCAGCAGCACCCAGAGTTAAGAAAAATCTAAGGCCACAATTTTACTGTTTGAAAGTACTAATTTCATGGCTTCTTATTTTATGAACTTTGTTTTAAAGCTGCAAATGGAAATGTTTGATATTTGCTCAGCTGTGGCCAGGATCATTCTGCATGGTAAGAATTTTACAAATAAATGTTACACTGATCATTTTTTGTAAATATAAACTTAAATGGTTGATTTAGTAAAGTACAGGACTCTTGGGAAACCATTTGTTGGAATCCTATCAGTGTTTTGCCAGTAGCTAAAATCAAGAAGGAACATTGGACAAAGGTCCTTACTTTGCTTTTAAATCCAACTTTTCTAAGAAGATGCACTGGAAAATTTGTCCACAAATGGCAACCCTTTATGCGTTATTTCTCTGAATTATGAGTGCTTATGGAGTAAATGACTGTGAGAAGGTTGTACCAGTACAATCGGTAATATACCAATAATACTGTCGGCAAAGGTACCACAGTGGTCAGGGGGTGGGGGTCCAGTGCATGTATCTGAGGGTTTATGTGATCATTGTGTATTGGTTTTACTGTTTTTAAAAAAAGAAAATAGGAGCGTGATGTACATCTGTATAATGTGTACAAAGTTGATTTTGATATTCAATAAATTTTTTTTTAAAACTAACTGTTTGATTTGACGAAGAACAAAGTTAAGGTTTTTTTTTAATTTAAAAAAACTTCTGGCATTTAGCTGAAAATTTCAGAGATTTCTAAATAAGCTAGTTGGATGTTTGACCAAAACCAATGTAAATTCATGGGATCCTACTAGATCTTCTTTCTTTCTTGGAGATGAGCTCATGAAATGTTTCATGTTGCTTCATTGAGTGGGTGAAACTAGATAGAACTCTTATCATATGAAACAGTTAAAACTCTTTTTAAAAAGAATTATAAATTTTAAAACCACAAAAGCATTCAATTATTTTATATTAATTCCATTACAAATACATGTGGTATATGTATAAAAATAAAAGGGAAAAACATTTAAAAAATCCCCTATTAATCCCCCTCCCTCCCTTTTCTAACCCTCTACAAAAAGAAAGAGAAAAAAGATATAGGATAAGAGACCCTCAACAGAAGCACCCCATACTGTAAGATTTATTATAATATACGGGGACCGATTTTAGGAGAAAGGGAATGTCGGTGTTTCATTTAAATATTCATGCCCACACTTTGTAAATATGAGCGAGCTCCATATTTTGCAAAATATATAATATTTATCTTTTCATTTTTTTCAAGTGGAATACAACTTGGAATTTCTGCATGCCATCTTTCCGACTTCCAAGTTATTGCAATACATTTTCTAGCTATTGCCAGAGCAATTTTTACAAATTTCACTTGGAACATATTCAATTTTAATTTGGGTTTAATATTACCCAATAAAAACAAAATTGGGTCCTGAGGAAATTTAACTCCAATAATTCTTTCTAATAAATTTCCAACCAAAACGATTTAGTCTTGGGACGCTGCCAAATAGAATGCAAAAATGTACCTACTTCCTACCCACATCTTAAAACATAAATCCAAAAAAGCATGGTTCAATTTATTTAACTTTTGTGGTGTCAAATATAACTGATGATTAAAATTATATTGTACTAACATATACCTCATATTTTCTCTACATAATTCCATCCAATCACGTACATTCATTTGTTTATTCAAATCTTTTTCCCTATTTTTCGAGATTTCTTTTGTAAAAGCTTATACATTGATAAAATAAATTTCTTTGTATCTCCATTACACAATAATTCTGTCTCTGTATCTACTGGCAATAACGGGATCTTCAAAAAAACCAAAGTTTACATGCAAAAAGTTCATGATAATAACAAAAACTTGTATTTTCTAGATATCTTAAACTTTTCTTTCATTCTGTCAAAGGTAATAAATTTTCCTGCTTCAAAACAATCTTCAAACGTCTTAGTACCCTGATATTTCCACATCTTTAAAAATTGATTTTCCATAGAAAATGGAATAAATCTATTTTGAGATAAAGGTGTTCTTCTAGACCAGTGGTTCTCAACCTTTTTCTTTCCACTCACCTCCCACTGTAAGTAATCCCTATGTCCTAGGTGCTCTGTGATTAGTAAGGAATTGCTTCAGGTGGGATGTAGGTGGACAGAAAAAATTTGAAAACCACTGTTTTAATCGTCCCTCATTGACTCGTTATGTGCACGGTTTCAGAACTCCAAAGAAAATGGGCCAATGACAATTTTTCACAAGCAAAATTGGGTCTAGAGCAGTGATTCTCAACCTTCCCTTCCCACCCACATCCCACCTTAACCAATCCCTTACTAATCACAGAGCAGCAATGGCCTAGGGATTACTTAAAGTAGTACTGGTGTGGAAAGAAAATGTTGAGAACCACTGTTCTAGACATTAAACCTCCTCCTTCAATTTCTTTATCAAACCTTATTCCAAAGCTCGATTAAATGTTTCAATATCGGAGTTTCTCTATTCGCTGTTAACAATCTTGAATTCCATTTATAACTAAAGTTTTGTGGATTTGTTTCTCCTATTTTGCTAAGTTCTATATTCGCCCAGGCAAAATTAAACTTAGGTTGGCTATTGTCCAGGTACACCTTTAATATAGCTGGATATCTGAAAGTGAACTTATAACCTTTCTTCCAAAGAATCGCCTTAACTGAGTTGAATTATTTTCTTCTGTCCACCACTGTCTTACTCAAATCCACATAAAATACAGATTTTATTTCCATCAATAATGATAGGTCACATATTCTGTTATGCTTTTTTGAACTGCTAGTCTTAAAATTTTCTCCTTGGTTTGATACAGCTCTAGGCGGTTGAGTTGGCTGTGGCTCCCTCTGTGAGGCTCCATGAGCTCTCTCCAACTCAATTCCATTTGGAAAATTTTCTTCTCCCAGAACTCTAGGAATCCAATTTTGAAAAAAATTCCACAGGATCTCCATTTCCTTCAAAATCTTCTTTAAGACTACCAATCTTAGCATTGCTCCGACTACTTTGATTTTCCAATGTCCATCTTTACCCTTTCTTTTCCCAAACTTTCAACCCTCCCTATTCTTTCCTTGCAGATATCTGGATCATTTTTGTCAATATGCATGTCCAATTCCACCCTTTGAACTTTTTTCTTTGATTTTATTTTTCTGTAGCACATCAATGTCCTTCACATCACATTTAATATTCTGAATGTCATCTTCATCATTGAAGAACTATCTTTTGTGGTTAAGACTTGACCTCGAGCCTTCAATGGACCTCCTTCAGCCTCCTCTTCTTCTTTCACATCCTCTTCTCCATCATCTGTTTCTCCTTGATCTCCCTTGCCTTCCTGATCACGACCCATTTCTGACAGCATCTCAGTACCAGCATGGAGTTCCTTAGTACCGATAGCACCACTAACAGAGTCGCTGTTGAGTCTCCAATCAGGGTCAAATTCATCCGATCTGAGAATGCGCGGGCATAGACCTTCGCGCATGTGCACTACGTTTCTGTTATTCTTCAGGGGAGATCTGCGCAGATGCAGCGCCATCTTCTTTGCTTCTCTGGAGAGGTGGCGCTGTTACTGGCTTCAAATAGGCGGTCATCGCACGTGTCGTCCTCGGAGGCTTTGGAACTTGAGGCCCAGGTTCCAAGGTTGAGGTAGGCCGCGTCTTCTCCATTTTCTGTGAATCTTTACTCACTATTTTCTTGTCTCTTGCCATCTTCCTTCTTCTACGGCCACGATAGAGGAAGGTTCCGGGGCTTTAATAAAACTTAAATTTTAAAAAAACTTTTATTTTGAGCTTTAGACTTTACTTCCCCGGGAGGATCTGAAGTTCACCTCCTTCACCTATGCAATTACGCTTCCCCCCCAAAACAGATACAACTCTTATGTGTTCTCGCGGCCATAGTACTTTGATCAAAGACAGCTTTGTTTCGGGATTAACCCTTGGTGTGTATTCCTTTATTGGACCGCAACTTTTTTCCACTCTCATAGGGTACATGGAAATCTGTGAGTTAACTCTGTCCCTAGAATAACTTATTCTCCTGGACCAAGAATGGACAGACAGTCCTGCTGCAGCGAATATTCTGAACTTTGCCTCTCCATGCAGTAATACAATTTAACAAAATGTCAAAACATAACTTAATTTCCCATTGAATTATCAATGGAAAGACTGGAATCTGGGGCCCAATTGTAAAATATTCTGTTAACCTAGTCAGCCATTTTGTTCAGGTACTTTATGGAGGAAATTTGGCCTGAATAGATCCCTGTTCAACTCAAGGGCAAATTAGTTTTGAGATGTTGTCAGATTAGCAAATATTTGGCCTTTTCAAACATTCAAACAAATGACTTTAGATTGGGGATGAGGAGTCTATTACAGGAAGGAGAGAGATAGAACCAGAGCTTGAACTGGAACAAAACATCAAAATTTGTTTCAGTTGGCGTAGCGGTTAGTGCAACGCAGTTACAGCGCCAGCGATCGGGATCGGGGTTTGAATCCTAATCCCGCACTGTCTGAAAGGAGTTTGTACCTGTCTGAAAGGAGTGTGTACGTTCTCCCCAGGTCTCCATGGTTTTTCACCGGTGTGGGGGGGGGGGGGGGGGGCGGGCTCCAGTTCCTCCCACTGTTTGAAACGTTCCGGGGGTGTACATTAATTGGGTGTAAATTGGACGGCACAAAATGGTCTGTAACCGTGCTGTATGTCCAGATTTAAAATTTAAAGTTTAGATTGGGACCAATGTAATGCTATAGTTAATGTTGAGCTAGTGGATTAATGTCTGTGAATTTAAAGTGCAGATTAACTATTAATACATCATGCTTATGAATTTTAGACATTCCTTCTACACAAATGAGAAACGTGGGGAATCAGTATTCTATAGCAATTTCCACATTAATCAATACTTTTCCCATGAGATCAGAAAGGATCTACTCTGACAGGCAGAAGCACTGGGAGTAATATCTTGTCAGAAAATAAAAGATTCATAATTGTTATCTTCTCAACTGTTGTGTCCAACAAATTAAATTAGTTGAATGGAATCTGCCAAAGATGTACTTAATCAACACTGCCTTCCTCAATTTGATTTGTGGATGATGATCAACCACTGTGATGTAAAAACCTCATGCAGGATCCAACAACACTCAGTGGTAACTCATTATTCTTCAGAAATCTTTCTAAATCTACAACTGTTTCTGAGGTGAGAGGACCACGGGCTATCATACACTCCATTGCAATGTTACTATTGAAGTCTCTTATCGATTCAGATCTCAGATTCATTGCCAGAGTACATACATGACCATGAGACTCTTTATCCTGCGGTTGAGGAGTCTGATGGTGGAGGGGTAGCAGTTGTTCCTGAACCTGGTGGTATGAGTCTTGTAGCACCGATACCTTTTTCCTGATGGTAGCAGCGAGAACAGAGCGTGTCCTGTGTGGTGTGGATCCTTGATGATCGCTGCTGCTCTCCCGACGGCAGTGTTCTCGGCGGGGAGGATTTTGCCTGTGATGTGCTGGGCTGTGTCCACTACCTTTTGCAGGGCTTTACACTCAGGGGTATTGGTATTGATGCTGCCGGTCAGCACACTTTCCACCGCACATTCTGTAGAAGTTTGCCAGGGTTTTTGATGTCGTACCAAACCTCCTCAAGCTCCTGAGGAAATAGAGACAGTGACGTGCTTTCTTCATGATACCATTAGTGTGCTGGTGTCCTGCACTCTAGTTATTTGTCAATTTAGCTTTGATAAAAATTGAACTGTGTTACAAAATCAAAATTACGAAGCAAGGCAAAACTAAAGTTCTTCCTCCCTTTTTAGACTCTTCCGCCACAAAGTTGCACGATTCCAGATGATGTGGATGGCTGGACTATACATGGACTTTGGTAACTCGGAAGGCCTATCTGTTAACTGTGTTTGTTGGGTTCAAGTGGAGCCTTTTGGCTGAATGTTAAAGGGTTATTAAAACACACACAAAAGATATTTTCACATGTCATTATCAAAGTACCATTTGAACAAAGTATCATACACAATTAAAAATGGTTTCATACTTCATCATTTGGATACCACAAGCATTAGTCTAGTGATACAGTACATTGTTATATTTTGTGGAATCAGTATAACCTGAATTGTCTTTTGCAACAATATTATGGACAGACACTGCTTAAGAATGATAAAATTGGCATGCCATTTACTAAAGTTTGCACCTTCGATTAGCTTCAACTTAAAATCTTATGCAGTAAATTTAAGTACCGTATATACTGTGTGATTGTAACTATTGTGTAAGAGTTGACTCCCTACTTTTTGGCCCAAAAATCGGGTGCTTTTGTATGACCCATGTAAAAGTCAACCCTCCCCATTTTTGGCCCCGACCACCCACCCATCTGAGCTCCCGACCGTGGATCCTTGCACCGGCCACCGTGCATACTAACTCCAAAACATTCCCTTGCCCCAGCCACCCCTTGCCCCAGCCACCTGCTCATACTAACTCCTGTCGCCCCAGCCACCTGCTCATGCTAAATTCCAGACCGTGGATCCTCGCCTTGGTCGCCCATTCGCCCAAACTCCCGACGCCCCGGCCGCCCACGGATCCAAACTCCTGACGCCCCAAATGCGGATTTACCACCTGGACCCAGCCATCCCAGCTCCCGAAGCCTTGAAAGAAGCAGGCACTGCATTTACAAGGTCAAAAGTTTCAAAAATTCAACAATTACATGAGCATATACTATTTACCCAGCCAATCCAAAACCTCTCTCTCTCCCCTGAGATAGAGAGAAAGCACATTGATCCATCTAGTATGAATGAGGAATATCATCCCAAGGAAGATGACAGAAACTCTACTCAGTATGGGAGAATCCCAGGATGGGTGGAAATCCAAATGAAGAAAATAAACCTGAAAAATTCCTTTCAGCTCCCTGCAATAAGTGCCTACGACTCAAACCTCTAGTGCAATGCTGTTACAGCACCAGTGACCTAGGTTTGCATCCAATGCTGTCTATAAGGAGTTTGTACATTCTTCCCATGTCTGCATGGGTTTCCTCCGGGTCCTTCAGTTTCTTCCCACCCTTCAAAAATGTTTGGGGCTTTGTAGGTTAATTTGTGTATTTGGGCAGCACGGAAGGGCCTGTTACCTTGTTACATCTTTAAATTTAAACACGCTTTTAAAAATCATGAGTTCCACGCAGAGACAATTATCCAACAAGGGAGTGCCCAACCACCTTCACTTAACCATTATCCTCCTGCAGACTCCACTGACTAGTAACTTAACTGGCCAAGCATATAACGAAAATTCTCAAGGAAAGAATATGCTTGACTCCCCAGTGACATATGCATCTCTTTTACAAATAACAAAATGATGAAGAGGGAAGGACAACCTAATCCTCCCCATCATTTCCTGCCTCGTTTCCACAGTTTGTATTCTTTTTCTACTGAGAGAGTATGTAGCATGCACCATTCCCTCCTTGTCCATTCCTCCCTCCCTACCAATCGGCCCCTTGGCACCTACTGCTGAGGCCACAGGAGATGCTCCACACGTCCTCCCTCATCACCGTTCAGGGCCCCAAACAATCCTTCCAAGTGAAACAAGAGTTCACTTGTGAATCTGCGGGAGTCATCTACTGCATCCAATGCTCCCATAGGGATTTCCTCTACATCGGAGAAACTGGATGCCAACTGAGAGATCACTTCGTTGAACACCTCGGTTCTGTCCGCCGTAGTAGAGTGGATCTCCCAGTGGCCACTCATTTCAATTCCCCACCCCATTCACTTGCTGATATGTCTGTCCATGGTCTCATGCACTGCCAGACTGAGACCACCCGCAAATTGGAGGAACACCACCTCATTTTCCATCTGGGCTCCCTCCAACCGGATGGCATTAACATCGACCTCTGGTTTCCATTAAACCAATCCCAACCATCATCTTCTTCCCCCATCTCTTTTCCTCTAGCATTCTCTCTCTCACTTTCTCACATACTCTCTCTCTCTCTCTCTCTTCCCTTTTCCCTATGTCTCCTTTCACAGAGCCAAAATCAATTCTCACCTTTCCTCTTATCACATCCAATTGACACCTTTTGTCTGTTGGTCTGGACTCCTCCCCCTCCCATTCTACCCCCTTTCTTTCCCCAGCCTTTAATTCAGACGCCTGTCTTTTGTCACTCATACCTTGAAGAAGGGCTCTGGTCTAAAACGTCAGTAATAAATCTTTACATCAGTAATATATCTTTACCTCCAATGGATGCTGCGAGACCACTGAGTTCCTCCAGCATCTCTGTGTTTTGACTATAATCACAGCGAATGCAAACTTTTCTGTTTCACTGAAACTCAATCAGAAGGACACACAGTACAGTAGACCAGCCACTCTCAATCTTTTTTTTGGCTCTGTCTGTCCCCCTAGGTCTCTGCTCAAAGTTTATGGGCCCCCTTCCCTGTGAAGCAGTCAAGTCTTGGTTTACATAAGGTGAAAATAAAACAAGGCTTTTACTTAAATGTTCTATGGCCTCCAGCAGGAGGGGGGGAAGGCAGCTATAGGGCCCCTTTTGAGAATGCCTGCAGTAGAGGTCAGACCAGGTGATTCAGCCCATGATGTCTGTGCTGACCACAACTACACATTGGCCTGCACATGGTCTATATCTCTCCATTTCCTGCCACTGGATTCTGATCCTATCTGCTAAGTTGTGGAACTTCAACAGGGATACGGCCTGTTCCTGATATCTTGAGGAGTTTAATAAGAATCTTGATCTTAAATTGCATACATTTAATGCTCATCCGGCCACCAATGTACAGAATGTACCTCTCTTATTCGGCACTCGGTGGTCCAGCAACTCCCATGGTCTGGCACGGTTGAATGTGCCGCTGTTAGTACAAAGTCCCGACAGCCAGTTCGAGACTCGAACCCCGGCCCTGATCGCTGGCACCGAAAAAAAGTGTTGTGCTAACCGCTATGCAAGCTGTGCCACCCCACAGTACTATTTCCTGTTTTAATCTTTGTTCTACCTTTGATATGTGTACGAAGGGGTTCCCTTAGGGGTCAATTTCTGTTTTCCAGCATTTTCTGTGGTTCGGCAATGTTGCCAGATTAAAGAGGTACTAGCTGGAGTGAGATTGGACCATCCAGTGCAAGTAGTTTTCTAAATGGTCATGTTTGGTGACTCAGGGATAGCCTGCATTAGTCCATTAAAAAAGAAAAACCAATCCCAATTCTTAATTTCTGTTTGAGCTGAGGCGTGAGAGATATTGAAAAGAGCAGACAAAAATAGGAAATATTTTGGTTCAAAAAACCTGCTGAACCTTTTTTTGAACATAATGTGACAAGCATTTCAATGCTTAGTTGGATGGAATAGCTTAGTTAGAAATTCAATGGCTTTGATTTTTCTTGGAATGGTCTATTGAGCGAAACTGGGCACACAATTTGATTAGAAGTATTAGTCTGATTAAATGGATTTTACCGAATTAAGTGGTAATAGTGAGATTGTTGGACTGGATTTGATGAATTATCAGAAGTAAATAATGTAATTTTTATTTCATTCCAGGCCACTTGGGTTCTTAAATTGCAATAGCTCATGGCATCTAACTCTCAAAGACATTGAGGTAAGGAATGAAGCAGATCTCATTTTATTCCAAAGGTGAATGTGCAATGACAAGCAGGAAAAAAAAAATAATTACACAGATTAAACAATGCTATTTGGTATCATTTAGTTAAACAGAACAGCAAATAAAATCAAACGGGATACATGCCTTAGTGAAAGAAGTGGAAAGTCAATGCCAACTTCTGAATTCACTGAATAATGGAACAGAAGATATGAACCGATAAACATTTAGCTTTATAAATGTAAAAGTTTTGCAGAAGTTTGTAAAAGTGAACCATATTTTTCAAGATACAATTTATTATCATTATAATAAAGTCTCCTATTACATGAAATTCTTTTAGACAGATTCCCCACCGGCAGGAATTGCCTGAGCGCCTCGTACAGTCAAAGAGAGAGAAGCAAAAGAGATCCCCCCCTAGAGTCACTGAGAGTCTGTAGATTCACCTCCAGCGTCCCGCAATCCCCGCAGCCACACAAGAGTCCAGTCCAAACCAATGGCAACCCGAGCTCCAGATCCGAACCTCTGACATGGTCAGGAACCTTTCAGCACCTCCTCGTGTCCCGGTTCCGATACCTGATCCCCCTCCAGCCAGTCTCCAGCAGCCCGCAGCCCGGCGTGAGGCTCCCGACACCAGTCTCCAGCAGCCCACAGCTCCCGCGGGTTCCTCGCCTCGAGTCGCTCGCAGCCCACCGCGTGCACTGGTACCTCAGCTGCAGAGCCCCCTCACTGGTCCGCCGCCGTGGGCACCCTCCCTATGGTTCATTTCCTCTGCTTCTTCTCAGACAGTGCATGATCAGAGGACAATCATTTTGTGATTAAAAGATTTAATAATGAATACATTAAATATCATGTTATCTGATTATTATTGTGACCTTGGTGTTTGGCCAGCTGTAACCTGGAAAACCACCATATATACTCGTATAATAGTCGAGTTTTTTGGATAATTTTTTTGGGTCAAATTTGGGGGGAAGGGCGTCGACTTTTTAACGAGTCGCACTCTTTTGGCCACGGTAAGTACCTGCGTCATTCAAGGCATCAGGAGCTTAAGTGGTTAAGACCGGGGGTGAGTCCGCGGTTGGGGCATCGGGAGCTCAAATGGGTGGGGGCGAGGAGAGAGCTACGGCCAGGGCATCAGGAACTCCGGTGAGCAGGCAGCCGAGGCGTTGACAGCTGGGATGGGTGGGTGGCCAAGGTGAAGGTTTGCAGTCAGGGCATCGGGAGCTCAGATAATAAGGTGATCGGAGCCAAAAATAGGAGGGGGAAGGGTCAACTTTTACACAGGTTATATAAAAAAGACGTGATTTTTTTGGGGGGCCTAAAAAGGGATTGACTATTACATGGGTATATACGGTAGTTATAATTCGCACATTACCATAAGAGTTTGCTTGCTCAGAATGATTATACCTGTCAACACACTTCAAAGAGGAGCATTTATGTCTGAAACCAGATCTTTGGCTGTTCTTGGCACAAGTGGCACCTAGATGCAGCATTGAAGGGCTTGGTAGTCAAAGTAGAAACATAAGTGACAAGGAAAAGCAAAGCCAGCCATGGAAGTAGGCAGTCGTTGAGGTCAATGGGAGGTTCAAGCAAAAGTTATGAATGTGACAAGGAAAAGAAGTTCAAGTTTATTATTATCATACAATTATATTGTACAATTCAATGATTTTGCATGCATAATTAATGTCAACAAGTAAACTTGCAAATATCATTTCCAAACAACTGCATCTCCAACTAACTAATCAATGCACACATGCCATTATTAACCTACTTATTATTGCTTGGACTGTCATTCAAATGCCTCACCAGATTCTCTCATATTTCCTATTATTGCAAGTTTCACAAGTCTAATATTCTGTAGCATCTCCCAGATAATACTGCGCGCGCACTACATTTCACCTTGACAACAGGAGAGTGTGTGGCCATCTTTCCAGTCCAATCTCATTATCTGCAGACCCAGACATGGTGCAGCTCCTAAGCACGAACCTTTGCTCATACATTGAAGTGTCAATGGCAGAGCTGAGACCATTGAAGATGAAGACATTCTGAAACTTCAGCCTCCTTCTTACATTCTCCCGCTTTCTCATTTCACCATCTTCTGCTTATAAGAGGTAGAGGTTGAAAGTGTTATTTCCACCCCTGACTTAAGTACCCTTGTACTTTCCTCAATGCCAGAAAGTGCACATTGACCAGGCCCAGACTCAACAGGATTAATTTGGAGGATTGTGTGCAATTTTGGTCACCGAGCTACAGGAAAGGTATCATTAAGACTGAAAGAGTGCAGAGAAGATTTACTAGGATTTTGCCGGGACTTCAAGAACTGAGTTATCTGGAAAGGTTAAACAGGTTAGGTCTTTATTCACTGGAGAGTAGAAGAATCAGGGGAGATTTGACAAAAGTATGTAAAATTATGAGGGGGATAGACAGATCGGCTTTTTTTCCACTGAGGGTAGGTGAAATACAAACCAGAGGGCATGGGTTAAGGGTGAAAGGGGAAAAGTTTTGGGGGAATTTCTTCACACAGAGAGTGGTGGGAGTGTGGAATGAGTGGTGAATTCAGGCTCAATTTTAACATTAATCCTGTTGAGTCTGGGCCTGGTCAATGTGCACTTTTTGGCATTCTGAAAAGAGGAAAGTTGGTACGTTAGGGGTGGAAATAACACTTTCAACCTCTATCTCTTATAAGGTGGTGAAATGAGAAAGAAGGAGACTGGAAGAAGGAGGCTGAAGTTTCAGAATCTCTTCATTTTAACATTTAAGAAGAATTTGGACAGGTACGTGGATGGGAGGGGTATGAAGGAATATGGACTGGGTGCAAGTCAGTGGGACTAGACAGGATAATAGTTTGGCACAGATTAGAAGGGCCAAATGGCCTGTTTCTGTGCTGTGATATTCTATGGTTTTACAGAGAGGAAGTATTCCTGTTACTCAATCAGTCACTCACAGCCATTCGGACATCCCTTTGTGAGACTAGGTCCTTGCATAGTGAGGCAAATGTTTCCTGCCATTGAATGGGCAGGTCTACCTGCGTTAGGTAGTGAAGCATTGGGTGTCCAAACGGATGGTAAACCATCTTTATTTCGGACCCTGCCATGGAGGGAATGTGATGAATGAAGCAGCTGGAGATGATTTAGCCAGGGCACTGCCCTGAAGAACTCTTATATACAAAGAACTTCCAGCCTAGGAGTTTGTCCATGTATTTTAATGAGGTGCACCTCAGGAAAGCATCTGGGTTATGCACTCAAGATTGAGTGGGTGCTTTTCCCTTCACTCATTTTGGATAAATCTACACCTAGATCTATCATCTAAATATGCTTTGACTTACTCTAAGGGATATAGCTGTTCGATCCATAGATGCAACAAAAGTAAATTGCAGAAGTGAAGAAGTATTAAAAGCCTTGTCCAAAAGATAGAAAAATGACTGCATGGCCATGTGGAATGTTATTTGGCTAAAATCTTGGTAAAATGCTCTGAGATAGTTATTGCCAAGTCAACAATGACTCTCGACAAAAGCCTTGATGGCAGAGACAGAGTTTGATGTAAACCTTTAGAGGAACCATTAAGCTGATCTTCATTTTAATCACTCCTACAAGGAACATCTTTGCAGAACGCAGATCCCGACAAAGCTTTATTTTTTAAGGAGTGATTCTGGGAGTCTTGAGAATGTTTTACTCTGATAGCAGTGTTCGTCTGTAACACGTTGTTGCTCATCATTTTGGACCGGTTTAATTGTAGGGCAAAAACGTAACACAAGGTTCTATCACAAAAGCTAAAGTGGCAAAAGTAAAATGACACCTTACGCAGTCTTGTTTTATTTAATTCACCCCTATTCTGTATCTTTGGGCAAAGAATTGAATGTTTTCGATAACTTTTTGAGGAATATTTTATATTGACAATTGAGTGTCACAGTTACGAATGTGTTATGAAAATGTTGGATAAAAACTATTTGCTACTTTACACTTCTTTTGTCCCTCTGCAACAGGACCTTTCTGAAAATTTACGGCACTACTGGCCAAGTCTAACTGAAACTCCTGCATTCACATTTTGGTAAGTAGAAAATACCTTACTTAGACAATCTGACACTGAGGCAGTGATTTCTGGATTGTATTCTTTTTGGAAAAAAGAAGAATCAAAAAAGGGAAATTCAGGAAGCCCCTAAATAGTTTAAAAAAAACTGCAGATGGAACCCAGAACAATGCAGCACAGGATCAGTCTCTTAGGTCCACGTGTCTGTGCCAAACATGATGTCCAAATCAAACTAAAAATCTGCTGCTTGCTCTTGATAGATATACCTTCATATGTATATCTAGAAGCTTCTTAAATGCCACTTACTATCTGCTTTCACCACTACACCAGGGACCCACCACTCTGTAAAAGAATTTCCCTCAACATCTCCCTGAAACCTCCCCCCCACCCACTCCCTTTACCTTAAATGCTTACGCTCTGATGTATTACACTTTTAACCCCAGGTAAAAGATTCTCAGTGTTCACCTATTAGTGCCTCTCGTGACTATATAAACTTTCATCAGGTCTGCCCTCAGCCTCCTACATGCCAGAGAAAACAACATAGATTTGTCCGACCTCTCCCCATAACTCGCGCCTTCCAAACTAGGCAATGTCTTGGTAAACTTCTTCCGTTGATGCTAGAAATAGGAAACACTGGAAGCACTCGGGCAGGCTAAGCAGCACCAGATTTAACATTTCAGGAAGTATGATGATAAAAAATCTTCGATCTGAAACATTAACAGCATTGTTTATCGCAGATGCTAAGTGTTTTCAGTATTTTTATTAAATTTACATATCTTTGGCTTGGCTTAGCGGACGAAGATTTATGGAGGGGGTAAAAAGTCCACGTCAGCTGCAGGCTCGTTTGTGGCTGACAAGTCCGATGCGGGACAGGCAGACACGATTGCAGCGGTTGCAGGGGAAAATTGGTGGGTTGGGGTTGGGTGTTGGGTTTTTCCTCCTTTGCCTTTTGTCAGTGAGGTGGGCTCTGCGGTCTTCTTCAAAGGAGGTTGCTGCCCGCCAAACTGTGAAGCGCCAAGATGCACGGTTTGAGGCGTTATCAGCCCACTGGCGGTGGTCAATGTGGCAGGCACCAAGAGATTTCTTTAGGCAGTCCTTGTACCTTTTCTTTGGTGCACCTCTGTCACGGTGGCCAGTGGAGAGCTCGCCATATAACACGATCTTGGGAAGGCGATGGTCCTCCATTCTGGAGACGTGACCCATCCAGCGCAGCTGGATCTTCAGCAGCATGGACTCGATGCTGTCGACCTCTGCCATCTCAAGTACTTCGACGTTAGGGATGTAAGCGCTCCAATGGATGTTGAGGATGGAGCGGAGACAACGCTGGTGGAAGCGTTCTAGGAGCCGTAGGTGGTGCCGGTAGAGGACCCATGATTCGGAGCCGAACAGAAGTGTGGGTATGACAACGGCTCTGTATACGCTTATCTTTGTGAGGTTTTTCAGTTGGTTGTTTTTCCAGACTCTTTTGTGTAGTCTTCCAAAGGCGCTATTTGCCTTGGCGAGTCTGTTGTCTATCTCATTGTCGATCCTTGCATCTGATGAAATGGTGCAGCCGAGATAGGTAAACTGGTTGACCGTTTTGAGTTTTGTGTGCCCGATGGAGATGTGGGGGGGCTGGTAGTCATGGTGGGGAGCTGGCTGATGGAGGACCTCAGTTTTCTTCAGGCTGACTTCCAGGCCAAACATTTTGGCAGTTTCCGCAAAGCAGGACGTCAAGCGCTGAAGAGCTGGCTCTGAATGGGCAACTAAAGCGGCATCGTCTGCAAAGAGTAGTTCACGGACAAGTTTCTCTTGTGTCTTGGTGTGAGCTTGCAGGCGCCTCAGATTGAAGAGACTGCCATCCGTGCGGTACCGGATGTAAACAGCGTCTTCATTGTTGGGGTCTTTCATGGCTTGGTTCAGCATCATGCTGAAGAAGATTGAAAAGAGGGTTGGTGCGAGAACACAGCCTTGTTTCACGCCATTGTTAATGGAAAAGGGTTCAGAGAGCTCATTGCTGTATCTGACCCGACCTTGTTGGTTTTCGTGCAGTTGGATAATCATGTTGAGGAACTTTGGGGGACATCCGATGCGCTCTAGTATTTACATATACACCATGGTTAAAGGGCCTTTCCTGCCCACAACCCCACACTGCCCAAAGTAACCTACAACTCCTGTACATTTTGAAGGGTGGGAGGGAACCAGAGCACCCGGAGGAAACCTACAAAGACCCAAGAACGTACAAACTCCTTATAGCCCAGTGCGGGATTTGAACCTGGGTTGCTGTAATTCTGTTGCGCTGACTGCTGCTATGCTAACTGTAATGGCTGGTTTTTTGTTTCGAAAGGAACCTTTTTTTAAGCGGGGAGCGAGAACTTGTTCCCATGGGGTGTAGCCAAAGTGAATAGTGTATCTCATGAGTAAATGGCTAAAGGAAATAGGTTTGGCTCTGAAGTTTGACCAGGAAGACTGGGAGGAGGTGCCAATAGAGATGAGTTGCCTGATTAGGGCTGAATGGCTTGTTTCTATGTTGCAAAGTTGATGCATTTCTATGCCTTCAACAGTATCGCAGATCAATATTTAGTGTCATCCACCTGATGTTAGTTGGATATCTGATATTGGCTGAATGCATTTTCTCCTTCATAATGGCACAATATTTTTGCTCTCTGCTAAAATTACTTGTATATATCAACCCAAGGTTAACTGCAAAATTAAATCCTCAACCCAGTTTGATAAGACACCAAGCAGTTCACTTCATCACTGAAATTGTAAAGGTTTAAAGGTTTATTTTCTCAATATTGAAACCCGCTGAAACTTTGCTGCAGGTTCTTATGATGGTGTACCGATATTCTTCATATTTTGCAGGGAGAAGGAATGGTACAGACATGGTACTTGTGCAGCCTGTGCCAACAGCATGTCCTGCCCACACAAGTACTTCAGCCTTGTACTCCAGCTCCGGTCAAAGTTCACTATTAATGAGTGAGTTCTTCTCTCAAATCATCGAGAGGAAGTATACAGTACAGGGTGCCCTCGCATCGCAAACGGATACTATTTTCACAGATGTCCATTTTGTGCATGACAGAAAATACACTACATGGTAACCATACCTCTGCAGTATTTAATGTATGGGTATTGATGATAGCAGAGTAACATGAGAGTAAGAGGCTAAGAGTTGACCTCACTGAGGTATATCAGGTCATGAGGCGAACTGATCAGGGTAGGGAAGTGTAAAACCAGCAGATATAAATTTAAGATGACCAGGTAAATATTTAAAGCCAATCGTGCTCGCTTTAGCACCACATATACTAAAATTGGAATGATACCGCGATTAGTATGGCTCCTGCGCAAAGATGATAGGCAAATCTGTGAAGCGTTCCATATTTTAAAAAAAGCAATCTAAGGGGCAACTTTTTCCACACAGTAGATGTTATGTAGGTGGAATGAGTTGCCAGGAAGTGGTAGATGCAGTTACAATTACACAATTTAAAATTTGGGTTAGGAAAGGTTCAGAGCAGTGATTCTCAACCTTTTTTTCCCCTACTCACATGCCCCCTTAAGTAATCCCTTATTAACCATAGAGCACCTATGGCATAGGACGTGATCTACCAAATCGTTATCTGAAGAGGATCCACAAAATCATTGAGAACCCCTTCCACATAACCATATAACCATTTACGGAGCGGAAACAGGCCATGTTGGCCTTTCGAGTCCGCACCGGTTCACTGATTTTGTGCGCCCTCTTCAGGCTTTGGTGATTTTAACCACCTGGCATCTTTCAGCTGCTCCTGTCGGGGAAGAGCCAGCACCACCAGACTGAGGAACAGCTTCTTCCTACGGACAGTGAGAATGCTGAACGACCAAAGGAACTACATACACTATCCATCCAAGACTCTCATATGTACAAAACAATATTTCTTTGTATGGATGAAATACTTGTCCTACATATGCATTGTTTTTCTATATGTGTGTTTTGTCTGGTTATGTTTTTGCACCGAGGATCAGAGAACGCTGTTTCATCCAATTGTACTTGTACAATCAGATGGCAATAAACTTGACTTAATTCAAGCTATACACTACAACTAGGCAGTGTAATGTCTGGTACCCTAGTTCAGTCATTCTCAACCCCTTTTTTTGGGCTATGACCCCCCCACAACTTTAGGACTGTGCTCAAAGTTTATAGGACCCCTTTCCTATGGAGCAGTGCCGATTAGTTGTTTTTTTTCTATACTTCTCTCCCACCAACAAAAATTTAAAAAATATTTTATGATTTTAATCTGTGACAATGGCTGCCCTAGTTCATCTGTGACTGATGGGCATCAGCATTATGCAAGCTACATATCACTTTACTGATATATAATACTTTGAGTAGACTATGAATCAGATGAAATATCAACATAGACAAATCACTATTCTGAGAATCCCCATTTGTCATGCACAATGAAATGATTTAATATACAAATGTAGGAAACGGCTGCTTTTTTGAAAAAAAAACCCAGCACC
Organism: Narcine bancroftii; assembly: GCF_036971445.1. Classification (NCBI taxonomy): domain Eukaryota; kingdom Metazoa; phylum Chordata; class Chondrichthyes; order Torpediniformes; family Narcinidae; genus Narcine; species Narcine bancroftii. The sequence continues at coordinate 84,330,192 of NC_091481.1, forward strand.
ACAAAATCTATTTTGATTTTATTTGGAATAGATCAATGACTGGTGAAATTAGTCCAATTCCAAAACTGGAACACATCACAATTTACATCTGATCGTGTACCAATGTCAGACGTTCCAAATGCCCATTTCCAAATAATCAACAGGTTCCGAACCGTGACCTTCAGAAAGTCTCAATCAATCAGGACTGCTTGATGCTGGTTTGCTGCCTTTCTCACTGATTAAAAAGAGACATCATTGATATCAGGAGATCTGACCTGGAGGCTTCAGAAGTGGCTTGGACGCCTTTTATTGTGGCGCCACTTCATTGTGTGGGGAGTCTCACTCCTGTAATGGACCATGCAGGGCACTTTCAGCCCCAGGCTCCTCTTGTGTTGGACCTGGCCTGTCCTCTGGCTCTGCAGCACCCAGTGCTTTATTACAATAAAGAAACTTGGGTTTATTTTAAAACAACTAGATTTATTAACTAAGCAAACAGCACTGAGAAACAGAGCACCCACCTACAGACCCTATGTGGAGGCATCCATCTTGAATCTACCCAAGATGCAACAGCATTCCCCAGATGCTACACATTCCATCTCCAGCTCCTCCTGGTGGTAGAACTCTATCACTGCACCCAGTACCTCCCTTCTGACATTTATCTCACTCATTAATATGAAGATGTCCCTTTCTGAACATTGTGGTCATCTCTCCCTTTGCTCCTGCGGCCTGGACATGGTGCAGGCTGCAGGTGTCTGAGTGCATGCGAATTGTGTCTTCGAGGCTTGCTGTCCTTCTCGGACACTTTTTGACACTTGCTCACTGACGCGTCTGCAGCTTTGTTGAGGATGGTCTGATGGGCACTCCACGTGTCCCACTTTGTCTGGCTGTGAAACACTTCCATTCCGTGTCAAATATCTCCCTGACCAAGTTATAATCTTTTGAAGGGGACCCTGTTTGACATTAGCACTAAACGGACTCTAAAAACAAGTGGAATTCCATCTGTAGATTTCATTTTAAACTAACCTGGATTCATTGAGATTTTCTCTTTACATTCCAGGGCCTTCGCTGCTGCTGGTATCACCCCTTCGTGTAATAGCAGTTACAAGGTAAGATCTAACTATCCAGGCTACCAGGTTTCAGCAAGTCCACCAACGTTAAAAATCGACCCTGTTGGTTGTCTTTTATCTAATTATTACAGCAGCTTGAGAAGTGCTTATTGATTAAAACCGCTAACTGGAAAAAGTGCAATTAACATTCTCTCACTAAAGCACCAATTTAACAAAATCGATATAACAAATACAGTAAAACCCCTGGTATCTGGAACCTATGGAGATTGGTAGATGCCGGGTAAGTGTGTTTTCTGGTTGGCTGTTGCGCCAATTTTAAACTTGTGTATATTTTACCTATTTATTTACCCTTTTTTTTTTTGCCGGTTGCTTGAATTCTGGATAATTAGGGGTTTTATTAAATGAGGCTTTTAAAAATAACGGAGCTAATCAGTTTTTCTATACAGAAGGTTTAAGCAAAAGAAATGGCATGAATTAACCAAAGGTTATGGAGATTCAGAGAGTTTTACAACATGTAAACAGGCTCTTGGCCCAACGTGCCCTTGCTATTACAGGTTGTTGGTATTTCAAACAGCAGAAGTTGAAGAAAATAATTATTTGCCATCTGTGCTTGTAAATTCAATCTTACAACTCTTATAATGTGCTCCAATATCTTCTCTTGCTTCATAATCCATTTAGCTCTGTCTTGCAAATGATCTTCCCCCTTATGAACTCAAATCTGTCTTTGCATTTTATTCATAGTTGGAACATTTATGCTCAGCGCTAAGTGCTATGGGTACTGACATTAACCTTCAGTGTTACACTATCAAGGTAAGGTTTTCATACATTTACGTTTGCTTGATTTACAGTTGTAGACTTCAAGAGTAAGAGGACACGAGCCCAGAATTTCTTTAGCACAGGCCACGGAAGGCTTGTTCAACTTTCTGCGAGTGCGGATGCCCATAATTTTCTACTGCATGCAACTGGTAAATGGCACAAGATTTCCTGAGGCTGATGGGGTGAAATGATTGGAGTAAGGGTAAAGGAAAGATGGGAGGATCTGAGGGACTCCTGTGGTCAGAAAGGAGATTGGTGACATGTGGGAGAATCATTTTATGAAGGGGTATAATGCAGGAAGAGAAAAGGGCTACAAGGCCATGAACAGAGAGTGAATGGAGGCTAGTACGACAAAGTGCAAAATATAAAATAAACATTGAAAAAAATTATTGCATCTGGGTCTCCAGGCGCCAGTCCTTTAACCTGATCAGGACTTAATCTGTTGGTTATATGTCTCAAATACAATTGAAATAGTATAATCCTTTCTTTCTTTGGCTTGGCTTCGCGGATGAAGATTTATGGAGGGGTAAAGTCCACGTCAGCTGCAGGCTCGTTGGTGGCTGACAAGTCCGATGCGGGACAGGCAGACACGGTTGCAGCGGTTGCAGGGGAAAATTGGTGGGTTGGGGTTGGGTGTTGGGTTTTTCCTCCTTTGTCTTTTGTCAGTGAGGTGGGCTCTGCGGTCTTCTTCAAAGGAGGTTGCTGCCCGCCGAACTGTGAGGCGCCAAGATGCACGGTTGGAGGCGAGATCAGCCCACTGGCGGTGATAATCCTTTAGTAAGCTTTTAATAGCACACATCAATTTCTAGGCCTTAATGCTTAAAATGCAGGTGTTTCTCCCTCTGATTTTATTTTATTCCTCCTGGAATAGGATCTGAACAACATTTTGCATCTAGCACATAAATAAGTTAAAGATGTTGAATCTTCCATGCAGAACACTGCCTAAATGAATTTGCATCCATTATTGATTCATTAAAGAGCAATAACCTGACAATAGCATTAACAACATTTTCTAGATTCTTTGCATGAGATCTTTAAAATCTCATCTTTAAGAATAAAAGGCCAAATGCAGGAATTATTAAATGAAGGTAAATGTTCAAAGTGGAGAGCATGCATTCTGAGAAGGACTGTGCACTTTAACTGCAGTGTGAGTTGTTTACATGAGTCACTGCCCCAATGTAGGAAGGCTTTGCATTATATTAGAGATGTCAAAAATTACAGCGGATGATGAATTGAATCTGGAAGCTGCTGCTGTGAAAGGTGCCCACTGTGTTCCCGATAAGAGGAGAGGGCCCGAGTGCATAAAGTGATCAGGCTCTGTCAACCATGATGGTTTGATTTCTGCCCCAGATGCATCATCCTCACTCCTCCTAGTTCAGCTGGCCCACTCCTCCTAGTTCAGCTGGCCCACTCCTCCTAGTTCAGCTGGCCCACTCCTCCTAGTTCAGCTGGCCCACTCCTCCTAGTTCAGCTGGCCCACTCCTCCTAGTTCAGCTGGCCCACTCCTCCTAGTTCAGCTGGCCCACTCCTCCTAGTTCAGCTGGCCCACTCCTCCTAGTTCAGCTGGCCCACTCCTCCTAGTTCAGCTGGCCCACTCCTCCTAGTTCAGCTGGCCCACTCCTCCTAGTTCAGCTGGCCCACTCCTCCTAGTTCAGCTGGCCCACTCCTCCTAGTTCAGCTGGCCCACTCCTCCTAGTTCAGCTGGCCCACTCCTCCTAGTTCAGCTGGCCACTCCTCCTAGTTCAACTGGCCCACTCCTCCTAGTTCAGCTGGCCCACTCCTCCTAGTTCAGCTGGCCCACTCCTCCTAGTTCAGCTGGCCCACTCCTCCTAGTTCAGCTGGCCCACTCCTCCTAGTTCAGCTGGCCCACTCCTCCTAGTTCAGCTGGCCCACTCCTCCTAGTTCAGCTGGCCCACTCCTCCTAGTTCAGCTGGCCCACTCCTCCTAGTTCAGCTGGCCCACTCCTCCTAGTTCAGCTGGCCCACTCCTCCTAGTTCAGCTGGCCCACTCCTCCTAGTTCAGCTGGCCCACTCCTCCTAGTTCAGCTGGCCCACTCCTCCTAGTTCAGCTGGCCACTCCTCCTAGTTCAACTGGCCCACTCCTCCTAGTTCAGCTGGCCCACTCCTCCTAGTTCAGCTGGCCCACTCCTCCTAGTTCAGCTGGCCCACTCCTCCTAGTTCAGCTGGCCCACTCCTCCTAGTTCAGCTGGCCCACTCCTCCTAGTTCAGCTGGCCCACTCCTCCTAGTTCAGCTGGCCCACTCCTCCTAGTTCAGCTGGCCCACTCCTCCTAGTTCATCAGTCTAGAAGAACTCTTCTGTCTTGAAGAATACCGAGTTCCCTTTTTTAAAACATCATCCCATACAACGCAGAAGTCATTCAGGATGGAAAGAGGCCATTCAGCCCACTACATTAATGCTGACCATTATTAATCCTATCAATCAGCATTTGACCCACAACACTGGAGATAGTTGCCCTTTTACCTCCTCCCTTCCTCTCATCCAAAGACATAAATGCCCCTTCCAGATGAAACATTAATTCATGGGTGCTTTTTCCAATTTACCATTCTGCACTTCAGATTCATTGCGAGTACATACATGTCATTCCATACAACCCTGACATTCTTTTTACTGCAGGTGAGGCAGTATAAATATAAATTTAAACAAACTGAGCAATAGATAAAAAAAATCAATAAAGTGCAAAAGTAAGGGTCCTTAAATGAGGGGTCTGATGGTGGAGGGGTAGCAGCTGTTCTTGAACTTGGTGCCAACAATGTGCTTTCCTTATATACTGGAACCAAACACATGCTCGGTGTCCATTTTACATAAATCTTCATTCAAGTGGTAAGAGTGTCCCAGGTTTAACGAATCTTGTCTTTTCCATTCTTCACACCCACTCCCATTCTTACCTCTCTGAACTCCTACTTGGTTCCAGTGAAATTCAACATAAGGACCAAAGCAGGGAGCAGTACCTCATCTTAAGAGCTGTTTTCACTAGTTTCTGATTTTATTTGCAGAATGCCATCATCTTTGCTCTTTCCAATATTGATAATGTTGCTTTTACTTCCAAACCTTCTACCTTTTCTTCCAATGTTCCCTTTGATCTGTTTCAAGTAGAATTAAGAAAGCATAGTCAATAGGATAAAGACTGAAAAGATAATACAGCAAAATAAGTCCACGAGAAAATAGCACCCATGTATTGTCTGACATGTTTGGGATGCAAGGCACCAGGAGTCTGCTAATCAACAAAACTGCTCTCCTTACCCCTCTCCCAGCCTCCCAACCTCACTGCACTAAAGCATCTATAAGGGACACATTAGTAGCTCTGAGAAGGAGGCTGGAAGGTCTAAAAAACCTTGCTTGAAGTGTTTACCAGTTACTTTAGCCTCATATACAGATTAGCATTGGACAGTTGCTCTTGTACATAGTTACGGTTGCCACACTGAAGAAAGGGTGCAGTAGCATTAGCAATAATACATAGAAACATAGAAGATAGGAGCAGGAGTAGGTCATTCAACCCTTCTCCGCCATTCAACGAGATCATGGCTGATCTTAAAGTTCAATACCCCGTCCCCGCCTTCTCTCCGTAACCTTTAATACCCTTATACTGAAGAAATAGATCTAATTCCCTCTTAAATAGATTTAATGAACCTGCCTCTACTGCCCTCTGTGGCAATGAATTCCAGAAGAGATTTACCAGGTTTACCAGGATGTCTCCTTGAATGGGAGGTGGGAATGGGGTGGTTACATATAAGATGTTTAGGTTGGGTTTTATTCATAATGGAACTAGGGAAGTTGAGAGCTGATCTTATTGAGATTTATAAAATTATGAGGGGCAATATTAAGGTAGATAGGCATCTTTTTTTCCAAGAGTGGAGGAGTCTAAAGCTAGAGGGTATTGGTTTAAGGTGAGAGGGGAAAATTCTTCATATAGAGGGTAGTGATTAGGTCGAAGTGATAGAGGCAGATATAATTGCAATCTTTAAAAGACATTTAGACAGGTACACAGACAAGAGAGGAGGGATGCAGATCTAATGCAGGCAAATAGAATAAGTGTAGCTAGGCATTATATTCGGCATGGATAGGTCGGATTCAAGGGTCTGTTTCTGTGCTGCTCAATGCATTTCCAGCATCTGTGAGTGTTGTCAATGACATCCATATCTTTTTAATTGATGCAAAAATCTGCAAATATCATATTTTGTGTGAATGCTTCAAGTTTTGTTCAGATTTCTCCTCAATATTAGCTCACCTTTTTTTCAAAGACTGCACTTTCTGGGTCTTGACCTGAAACATCAACCTTCCATTTGCCATGCCTGACCCAGTGAGTTTATCCAGCGAGTTGTTTTTTTTGCTGCGCACCATCCATACTCATTTTGATTGCTGAGTCACCTTGAAGTTTTGAGTTAAAAGGACAACAATTTATTACATGTTTGCTGTGTTTCCTTCCCTAATATTCTTTCCTTTCTTTGTTCATTTAGAACCGGCAAATTCTCATGCAAATCAAAATTCCTCTAAGTAAGGACCTGTCTATTGGCTGCAATACGCCCAAGGAAAATTTCAGTGAACAGTTTTATCATCCATGTTCAAATGAGGCTGAAATATATTTCTATCCCTTCACAGATCATCCACACAATCCTTGTCCATGAAAGAACCTTCCTCTATTTACATCCTTGTTATTTCAAGGTTGATTGCTTTTGACTGAAGTATATAAGATTCTTTATCTTATGATATTCATTTATAAGCCAAATGATTATTTGTTTATTTAGCTTCTGGGTGAAGGGCAAGGCAACAATGTCATTATATTGAAGAATGATTGTGCCTGGATCTTTTTCTTTTGCCTTATATTCAAAATGTAATTGTTCACCCTAATTTTTTTGGTCTTGTAGTATTGCATTTCATTTGTCAAGATATTATATTAAACATCCAATCACTTTTGTGAAGCATACCTATGCTCAAGAACTGAACTTTAGCTTGGCCATTAAAACAAACTGGTTCCCCTGTCAATTATCTGCCCCACACTTGAATTAAAGGTAACGTTATTGTCACATACATGAAATTCTTTAACTTTTGTCTACTGTAAAGCAGACAGAGAGCTTCCATTTTGTCCAGTCCCCTTCACAGAAACCTACAGCGGTCCTAAGTGGTCTCCCCCCCCAAGTACTGACCAGTCCTGAACCTGCTTAGCTTCCAGGAACAGACAATCTCAGGTGTATTCAGGCTATTAAGCTTCTTATTAGATACTTTATTTATAGAGTACATTCATTAGAGATGTTTTAAATACTCTTAAAAAGGCTTTTTTATTTTTAAAAATGTTTATCCATTCAATTTTACTTCATTTTATTTGTCTCTTATTTTCCATGCTCATTGTTTATGGGAATAGAAATAAGATATTGCAGTGCATTGTCTACATTTCCTTATAATGTAGAAGAAAGTCCATTGAGTCTTTGCTAGCTTTTGGAGAATCCTAGTCATTCACCCACTTTTCTGTAACCAATTCTCTCAGGGCGATATGATTAGCGTAGTGGGTAGTGCAACGTTGTTCCAGCCCCAGTGACCGGGGTTCAAATCTAGTGCTGTCTGTAAGGAGTTGGTATGTTCTCCCTGTATCTATGTGGGTTTCCTCCAATTTCCAACCACCCTTCAAAAAAAAACGTACAGGGATTGCAGGTCAATTGGGTGGTATGGGCTTGTGGGCTGTTACTGTGCTGTATGTCTAAATGTAACTTTAAATTTAAACATGTCTATTATCCAGATCTGATTCCCACCAGCCATCAATACTAGGGACAATTTACAAATGCCAATTAACCAAAAAACCTGCACATCTTTGGGAGGTAGGAGGAAACTGGATTAAGTGGGGAGAAAACCACAGTCACAGAGAGAATATACAATCTTCACAAATACGGCTCTTGAAGTGACCT